>NW_028261384.1:94603669-94956169 GCF_051295495.1 Thamnophis sirtalis
TGAATAAAAAAAACCCATAGGTGTGGTTCATCCCACTTTGACTGCAAGGTTCTAAGAAGTCGTTTGAAAGAAGTAGGTTAGCAATGACACCCGAGAGCATCTATCGCCATCCTGCTCGCTTTGCTCATTGGGGCCAGGCCTCCCTCGTGGGCAGGATACGGGATGGGTTTGGCAGCTGTGAGAGCGTGGCTGAGGGGAAAGGAAAGCACAGGCAACAGTCTACAGCAGCTGCCACATGTGGCCTCTCAACCTGTTGCAAGTACATTGGTGAGGGAATGTGGGAGGAGAGGGGAGTGGTACTTCCTGAGTGCAGAGCCAGTACCTTACTTAGCCCTCTCTGGGTAGATTGCAGACCATCTGGCTTATCCCCTAGGGAAACTGCAGGGGAATGGTGTGGTAGGGAGAGCATGCTCGCTCTCTGCACCTGATCCTGTGGTCCCGAGGCAAAAGCATTCATGCATATTCGGCCAATGATGGCAGCAGTTAAGAGCGAAGAACCTGATCTTTGCTTATCTGTCTGTAGGATTCAACCCAAGAAAGTATTGGTTTCAACTGGAAATTTCAGCATGTTATTAATTTTTTCCCCCCATTGAAATTGGAAGTGGTGAAAATCAGCAGGGATTGTCCCCTGCACACACACACCCTTTTTTTTCTTTTTTGTCTTCTTTCACACATCTTTTCTCCTGCGCTCCCTACATTTTTGAACAAAGGAAAGTTTTATTCAAATCTGCAGAAACCACAGAGTCAGGGGTGGCTGCATCTTTTGGGGTCTTTGATGGGAACACATGTGAACTGTGGATCCGGCAGGTGCTCTTCCTGTTGCTGCGGCAGTGGAGGAGGCGGCAGCTGGCTGCAAAGCTGGCAGCTCCCTGGCTTCTGGTTCTCTATTTCTTTCTTTTTTTTCAAGTGAGATTCAGCAAGCAATCCGTAACTGGTTGGGGGGGGGAGGGAGGGGGGAGGAACCTCTGTTGTGCAAATCCAATGAAGGTAACAAATGGATTCTGTGGAAGAGTTCAGTTTCAGAAATCGTGAAAAGTCTGTCCAGCATAATTAGAGAATATTATTAATTACTGTTACTGCAGTTCAGTTCATGGGAAACAAGCAATAGACTTGTTTTCTTTTCTACATATCTTTTTTGACAGAAAGAGAAGAGAAGAGAGAGAGAGAGAGAGAGAAAGGGGGAGAGAGAGAGACGGAGAGAGAGAGGGAGAGAGAGGGAGAGAGGGAGAGAGGGAGAGAGGGAGAGAGGGAGGGAGGGAGGGAGGGAGGGAGGGAGGGAGGGAGGGAGAGAGAGAGAGAGAGAGAGAGAGAGAGAGAGAGAGAGAGAGAGAGAGAGAGAGAGAGAGGTGGATGCTTAATTCTATTTTGCACCAAAGAAGTCATCTGGGATGGGTTGAAATGGCCTCAGCATTTCTGTTCAATATTCTTCAATTCCTTAATGCAGTGTTTCCCAAACTTGGCAACTTGAAGATGTCCGGACTTCAACTCCCAGAATTCCCCAGCCAGCATTCGAAGATGTCCGGACTTCAACTCCCAGAATTCCCCAGCCAGCATTCGAAGATGTCCGGACTTCAACTCCCAGAATTCCCCAGCCAGCATTCGCTGGCTGGGGAATTCTGGGAGTTGAAGTCCGGACATCTTCAAATTGCCAAGTTTGGGAAACACTGCATTAATGAATCTAAATCTTGAATCCTAAGTAACACAATCCTAACTTTGGCCAGTTACTCTCTCTCACCTCAACTCAGCTCACAGGATTGTTGTTGTGGGGAAAATCTGACAACCCAATATTCACACTTTTTGATTGAGCAGGGTGTAACAGAGAACTGAAAAAGGCCAACCATTTCCAATGTGATCCTCACAGCATTCTCTTATTTGTAAAAACATTCTGTAGACAGCTGGGCATATTTGTGGATACAAATGTTCATTATTATTATTTACTTGAAATTGTCCTCTTCTAAAACAATATATATTTTATTTCCCAATAAAAATGTTTATTATGGAGGCAGTAGAAACAAACTCCTTTTTATTCTGGTTGTGATGATGCTATGATTAAAATGAGCTTGAACATCCAAGTTGCATATGCTTTAAATATTTCTATTTTTACATCAAAATTATCAAATAATCTTTAAAATGTATTAAGATTGTGGATGCAGCTTTAATGTCAAGGTGGGGAGATACTATGATGGTAGGGAGATGACATTTTTATTATTGAATTGAAAGTTACCTATCTGCCATTGCAGACATCAGCTTTCCCAGCCTAGAATTTCTTAGATGTACAGTATACCAAAGCACAGTTCCCATCATCTCTAGCCAATCTATCCATGGGTTATATTAGGATGATGATGATGATTGGTCACACAGTCAGCCAGATGTTTAGACTGGATTTGGCATTTTTATTCACTGATCAAGTCCTTCCCGAGGAGCTGCAATAGATAGACAAGGATAGACAAATGCTATTTGATGGTGTGAAAGATCTTGTTGCAGGTAAGAACTTGTTACAATTATTATTATGGTTGGACAATCAGCCAGATGTTTACACTGGATTGACGTAAGTCCTCCCCAAAGACCTGAGATAGGCAAGATGTTATGACTACTACTATTAACTTTCAAAATATTATAAAACACAAATTGACCAACTGAAGGTATTATCATGGGAACAAGAAGAAAAAAGAAGTCCCTGTCGCCTGTCTGCATCATAATTGTATGCCAATATGGAAAGGGTCTTGGAGAGCTCTCAATATATAAAGCATGGAGTTTTCTCCAGACTTTTAAAGCTACAAATACAGGATATCTCCCCCCCCTTCTCTCTCTCTCTCTCTCTCTCTCTCTCTCTCTCTCTCTCTCTCTCTCTCTCTCTCTCTCTCTCTCTCTCTCTCACACACACACACACACACACACACACACACACACACAGAGAGAGAGAGAGAGAGAGAGAGAGAGAGAAACATAGACCTTCCAGTTAAAATTTCATTTCATTTGTTGTTCAAGTAAGACTTATTGGCACTTCAATGCTATAGGAAGACAAAAAAAATTGTGACACCAAATCATTGAATCATTTCTCCTCCTCACTCACACCTCCCAATAATAGGAACATGTTTTTCTAAGGGTTGTGAAAACCTCTTGAAAGAATTTTAGAAGATAAAAATCAATCTTAAACTTCTCACTTTTGCAGTGGTTGTTCGCTAATTTGAGGTGGAAAAAATATATGTGGGTGTTTGGAAGCCTTGTTTGGGTCAAGGCGTTATGAGAGGGGAGAGGGGGAAAGAATGTAAATTCTCATGGATAACGTGGTAACATGGAAGAAACATAGTGCCACAAACAGTGGTGGGTTTCCAATTTCTTTTACTACTGGTTCACTCGTGTGTGTGTTATGCTTCTGCGCAAGTGCAGAAGAGTCTGGGTGGGTGGGCAGAGCCTCCTGCAACCGCTACTATCGGTTCACCCGGTGTGGGCCGAACCGGGAGCAACCCACCTCTGGCCACAAAGTTTTGCTAACTAAGATCTCTCCACAAGTGTCAAACAGAATCTTTCAGAAGCCTTTCAATGAAGTCAGTTGTCACTATTAGAGCTCTCCAAGTATCTGGCGGAAAAAACCAACACAATCCTTGCCCAACAATTTAAAAGAACCCATTTTTTGGTTTCTTTTTTCCCCTCTTTCTTTTTTTATTGGCTTATAATATGTAGTGCAAAAATGCAAAAGAAAATAGTAGGAAGATAAGGGAGAAAAAAAGGGTAGGGAAAAAAGAAAAAAAGGCATTGACGTCCGACTTCTTTTGATGCAATAGAATAAGATAAAAAGAAGAAAAGGCATTGACGTCCGACTTCTTTTGATGCAATAGAATAAGATAACATCAAACGTGAACTTTTTACTTTTTCATAATAATTAGAACTAGCCAGTTCTACAACAATGTTTGGAGGGTTTTTTGTGCATTGTTTAAAGTCCAAAAATATTTCAACTAAGAGGAATGTTCTTCCCTAAACTTTATAAATACAGATTAACAGAGTTGCAAGGCACCTTGCAGAATATCTGGCTCAATCCCCCACCCAGCAGACGCTACACCACTTTTGACAGGTGACAGTCCAGTCTGTTCTTGAAATTTTCAAGTGATGAAGCAACAACTTCTGAATGCAAGCTGTTCCATGGATTGATCGTTCTCATTGTCAGAACATTCCTAGGTTGAATCTCTCTTTGATCAGTTTCCATCCATTATTCCTTGTCTGGGCTTCAGTTGTTTTGGAAAATACCTTGACCCCCTTCCTCTCTCTGGCAGCCCCTCAAATATTGGAACACTGCCATCATGTCGCCCCTGGTCCTTTTCTTCACTAGACTAGACATGCCCAGTTCCTGAAGCTGTTCTTCATATATTATAGTCTCCAGTCCCCTAATCATCCTTGTTGCTCTTCTTTGCACTTTTTCTAGAGTCACAACATCTTTTTTATAGTGTGGTGACCAAAACTGAATGCAGTTTGTAGATGTGGTCTTACTAAGGCTTTATAGAGTGGTAGTAATACTTCCCTTGATCTTGATTGCATCCCTCTGTTAAGGCAACATTGAATTGCATTGGCTTTTTTGGCTGCCTTTTGACCCGTATTTAATTGGTGTCCATTAAGACTCCAAGATCCGTTTCACTGCTATTAAGCCTTGTTTCACCCAATCTATATATGTACTTTTGCTTTTTTCTTGCCTAAGTGTAAGACTTCACTTTACATTTAATTTCATCTTGTTAAATAGGGTCCAGTGTTCAAGTCTGTCAAAATCCATCTGGATATTGAGCCTATCATCTAGGGTATTAGCTATTCCTGCCAATTTATTATCATCTGCAAATTTGGTAAGTTCCTTCTATTCCCTCATCTAGGTCATTTATGAAGATATTGAAGAGTGGTGGGCCTAGGATAGAACATTATGGTACACCACTGCTTACTTCCCTTCATGTAGATGTTGTACCATTAAGAACTACTCATTGAGTATGGTTTGTTACAGAGGTGGGTTCCTACCAGTTCGCACCTATTCGGTAGAACCGGTTCGTCAAATCTACCGAACCGGTTAGAAGAGGTTCCACCAGTGGACCCGGAAAGCAGGCCACACCTACAGAAGAGGTTCCAAAAAATTTTGAAACCCACCACTGATCCTTGGATATGATTATTCTACACTATCATGCTCATATTTATAAAACTCAGTGCCTCTGTGAAAGGTAAGGATGACTACTGCGTTTGTGGTGCAATCAGAACATTGCGTGTCTTGAAGTTGTTTTAACGCAAACCAAAGACGCCTTTTAAAAAACAAGTTTACATCATATTCTTATGCATGCCAGTGCTATGTGTGAGGTAATTTAAGGTGGTTCTGACAAGTGTTGTCGGCATCTTCATATAGCAATAGCAATAGCAGTTAGACTTATATACCGCTTCATAGGGCTTTCAGCCCTCTCTAAGCGGTTTACAGAGTCAGCATATTGCCCCCAACAATCCGGGTCCTCATTTTACCTACCTCGGAAGGATGGAAGGCTGAGTCAACCTTGAGCCGGTGAGATTTGAACAGCTGAACTGCAGAACCGCAGTCATCTGGTCACATGGCCGGCAAGCCACTCCCTTCCAGTCACATGGGCGCCAAGCCACTCCCACAAAGGAGGCCACACCCACAGAGTAGGTTCGAACAATTTTTGAAACCCACCACTGGTTTGTTAGCCATCTAATGTTTTTGCTATTTATCCCACTTTTTTCTAGCTTACCAAGAAGTAGTTTGTGGTCTTTTTTGTTGAATGCCTTGCTGAAGTCTAAGTATATTATGTGCAAAGTATTTCGCTGGTCTATTAATTTTGTCACTATATTGAAGAATGAAATAAGATTGGTTTGGCATGATCTGTTTTCAACAAATCCATGTTGACTTCTAGTTATTATTTTACTCGTTTCTAGATGTTGGCAGATCTGTTTTTTATTATTTTTTCCAGTATCTTCCCAGATATTGATGATAGGCTGATTGGTCTGTAGTTTACTGGTCTGTTCCCCCCCCCCCTTTTTTTTGAAGATGGAAACCACATCAGTTCTTATCTTATCCACTAGGCTGTAAAGATTGTATCATCTAGAATTCCTAACCAATTATGGATATCCCCCAGAAGAAAGGGGGGATAGTGACATATACCGTATTTTTGAAGTATAAGACGCACCTTTTTCTCTTCAAAAAAGAGGCTGAAATTCTGGGTGTGTCTTATACACTGAATACAGCATTTTTGGCCTCCTGAAACCACGCCCCCTTTGCAATAATGGCCGTGCATAGCCTTTAGGAGGCTTCCAGAGTGCTCATGGGGACTGAGGAAGCAAAAATGAGCGAAAAACAGGCCATTTTTGCCCACTCAGCCCCAAGGAGCACTCTACAAGCCTCCTAAAAGCTATGCATGCCCTTTTTTTTGACAAAAAACAGGCCCATTTTCACAAAAAAACCTGCTGTTTTTGGGAAGTGTGCAGAGTGCAAAAACTTTTTTTTATTTGCCTCTTCAAAATCTTAGTGTGTCTTTTATTTTGTTGCATCTTATAATCCCAAAAATATGGTACATCACTATATCTAACCTGTATTTGTCCATCTTGATATGAGAATATATTTCATTTTTTTATTTTTGTAGTTTAAAGTTCTTTATTATACATGTTTTATACATGCCACTCACACTTTTGTCTTTCTCTCTGCTTTCTAAACCATTCCTTTTTTCTGGCTGCTGTTTCTCCTAGATTTGAAGTGCTATTTCTGCATTCTCCCCCTCACTTTTAATAACACTCTGATCAACTAAGTTTTCTAATATTAGCAAATATCACAGTTCCAAAGATTAAACAATCTGACAAACATAAAGGAAACTTCATCTAAAAATAACAAACACCAACCATACAATCTTGAGGGTCTTCTAAAAAAGTTTATTGCTTCTAGTTATCCCTTGCTGTAAAATTTCCAGCTTTCTTCCTCTGAGTTACTCGTTGCTTCCCTAAGCAGGAGCATCAGCCTTCTGAGATGTAGCAGTTACCACAAAAGAGACAACTGCTTCACTGCACTCCAATTAAGCTGGAATCATGCTTGGATACTTGACATTTCTAATCAAAGCTCTGCTATCTTGGATGTTAATTAGTTCAATGCTCTGAAGGATAGCACATTTTTACATGTTGGCTGAAATTTATCTTTAGTAAAATGTTTCATTGTTTTGATGAGACTTCAGCATACTGCCAATAGAGCCAATGATTTGAATGGAATTTAGTGGACTATAGTCCAATCATATGGAAGACATCAGACTCAAACTAGGTTTAAAATATTTCATTTCAATAAGGTTTGGAAAGTATCTGTTAATTCTCAGCAGCATGCCTATTTCAGCCTTTGAAATTTCCAAGGCCCACAAAAGATAATGTGTAATATTTTCTCACAAGTAAGGAATTGGCCTAGATCAGGGGTCCCAAATCCCCGGGCAGTGGACCACTACTGGCCTTGAGCTGTTGGAACTGGGCTGTGGAGGTAGAAGGTGGACAAACATTTGCGCATCATCATTTGCATGAGCAGTGGGCACATGGACACACTCTCATGCAAATGTGGCTGGGCATATGTGCATGCTTGCCCGCCGCTTTTATGGAACCATCCCCTCCCCAGCCGTTAGTCCACAAAACTGGAAAGATTGGGGAACTCTGGCCTAGGTTCCTAGTAAAATGTTTAAAGCATTAATATGTCACTGTCATAAGACTAGAATTATTGTTTGACAATAAATTTAAGACAGACGTAATCCAATCCTTTAATTTTGTATTTTCCATACTCCAAGTTGTACAATAGTCATTCATTTAGAGGAGTTCCAGCTTTGATCAGTTTGTCTCCAATAACACCTTCTTAATGTGCTAACCAGAATCCTCTCAAGAGAGGTTACAGCATCTATGGAAGCTTAGTGTATCAGAACCAGTGGTGGGATTCAGCCAGTTTGCACCTATTCAGGAGAACTGGTTGTTAACTTTCTAAGCAGTACGGAAAACCAGTTGTTGGAAGAAATCTTATTTTGTTTTTTTCCACTTTACAGGGCTAATCCTGTAAGGAAGGCAGGAAGGAAACATTCTGGTGTTGTTTCTAGCCTAATCTTTATTGCCCTGCTTACAGAAACTGCCTCTCTGGTTAACCCCTGTTACATTGTAACAGCTAAGGTGAAGCGCCCATCGACCTGAATGACGTTGAATTGGTCACGCCCACATGGTCACATGACCACCAAGCCATGCCTACCCAGCTGGTCATTAGGGCAGAGAACCAGTTGTTAAATTATTTGAATCCCACCACTGACAGAACATTGTTGCAAGAGGACAATCCATATATGAAAGAAGCACATTCACTCAAATGAGACATTGTTCTTGTCCCTTGCAGAGACATATTATTTCTACCCTTTCTTCTATGCTAATGTTTCTTAATCTTGGCAATTTTAGGATATGTGAACTTCAACTTCCAGAATTCCGCAGCCAGCAAGTTTAAAGTCCATACGGTATATCTTGAAATTGCCAATATTGAGAAACACTGCTCTAAGGAAATCACATTTATTGTTTAAATAATAAAAAGCAATTGAAGTTGGGGAGAGCCTGGGAACAGCATCTGAGGGGAAAAAACAGGATCCCATCAGCCTGCTCAGCGACTTCTGAATAGTTCCTGAAATTTATTAGAAGCTGAGGAAGTTCAAGAAAGAAAGCAGAGTACTTTTGCTTCAGAAAAATGACTTACTTTTATGGAAATAGTTAATAGCTAGGAAACAGCACTACGATTTGTTATTTCCATTTGTGCAATGGAATTTTCTGTAAAATTTAAGACAATATGTGGATCTTTATTTTAAATTTTTTATTTTAGATATGTTATCCCATTATTATTATTTTTTGTAAATAATTCAAGGCACCAAATATATGCCTAATGTTCCTTTGTCCTCCTACTTTCCCCACAACTAGCCTGTGAGGTGAATTGGGCACAAGTCACCCAAACAGTTTCATGTCTAAGGCAGGATTAGAATTGACAGTTTCTTGGTTTTCAGCCTGCTCTCTTAACCAAACTAGACCAAATGTTAACCTTTTATTCAATTGTCATGACTGTTTATATAGTTATATTTTTCTATAAAATTGTTTTAAAATGCCTCCTTTCTTGAGTAATGAAAATTTTCATTTCTAGAAAACCAGTGCCATCTTGTGGCTTGCCTGATATTTTATTATCTTTTCCTCCCTTTTTTAATTCCTCAGAAAATGGTTGACCTGAGTTGGTCACTTTGTACTAGAATCTCTTCTCCTCGAATATATTTTAAAATAAAATTTAAAAGTTAATAAGAGATTGACATATTTTATCTGTTTTCTTTTTAAAAAAATAAAGGCTAATTTTGTTCATTCTTTATGAGATTGGTCTATCACTCCCAATAGAAGGGTATTATTATTATTTCAATTTGTTTTTATCTTTTAATTATCATAAATGACCTAGTTCTACCATATGCTGGTTATCAAATGAGAAACAGATAAAATGCCCCCTCCGGAAGATAGATGGCAGCAACAGAAATGAAGAAAGCAGAAATTGGGGCCAGAGTTGAAAACCCAAGGAGTTCTAGTAGAGGAGATCTGAGGGCTTCGGCTTCCCACTTTGCTAGTTTAAGCAATCGACTTGGTTAGCTTCTACTTGAAACAGCAACTTGGACTAAATTGACCCAATAGAGTTCCTACATTGAGAAATTGTGTGCTGAAGTATAATGAGTCCTATGCCAAGGATAATAAGACTTGTGAAATGGTTTTCTGAATTTGCTGCTACTTTGTTCCCATATAGTATTTTTTCTCATATGCAACATATCCTTGAGATAGGAAAAAATATTGCAATGATTGATTACTAGCATAATAAATCTGAAAGTAGTAAATCAGCATTTGTCAAAAAAGGGTAGCATTTTTTTTCATGGAAAATGAATGTGATAGCGGAGGATCCCCCAGACAGAGAATTTGGCCTCCTATTTCCTTTGCAATTAAAATCTTTTATGTCTTTATTGTCCACATTGCTATTTGTTCCTAAAAGATTTTGTGGGTGGAGTGAGTGGAGGGCAATTTGACTGTAACAGAATGTGCCTTTTGATCCCACTGTTATTAGGTTTCTTAGTTCTCAACTTAGATGAAGTATTAACAAGCTGTTTCTACTGGATTACAAAGATGGTTTATAATTTCTAATCTAGACCAAAAATAACAATAAAGTAAAATAATCAGAGCCATGTATATTGAAAATCATATTGTATTAAAATTATATCTATTAATTTACATTGAAAAGACATTAAAACAAGCGATTTACAATATAAACTAAACACAGTAGAGATTTATGTTTAAAGTCAAAACTTTCCACCCACTTTTTCTAGGGAAGAGTTCTAAGCAGCCAATAGTTGAAGCAGCAGTGTTTATACACAATATTACCATATATTAGAAATAAGATTTAGCTATTACATGATAATATTAAATCTATTTGGATAATAATAGTAGATTTTTTTTTGTTTACTAGGTAAGAGAAAGACTTCTTCTTCCGGAAGTATTAAAATGAAAGGAGACTAAGCAAACTTCAGTAAAAAGTTACTAGCACAGTAATGCAAATTTTTCCCCACTGGCCTGAGTAATTTCGCTAGCTGTATAGAAACGTCCTTTTTTTTTCTTAAGAATTCTTTGAAGGAAAAGAAAATCTAGATTTTGAAAGCTGATGCTGAGCAAAATTTCTTAGCATGTGTTGGATTTCCCCCCTATTCACCATTGAAAGATTTTGCTGTTCATTATATCTCAATATCCCTTCAAAATTCCTATACTATTTTGCTCAGAAGAAACATTGACATTTCATTGAAACATATTTCATTGAAATGTGGTGGCATGTCTTCACCCCTACTCCACAATCTTCCCTCTTCATCAAATCTGGAGTTTATCTTGAAGGGCAGAAAAAAACAAAATTGTCTTCTGCTTGGTTTGGTTTTATAGCTAGCAGGCTATTATTGTCCACGTGATGCCGCTTTTGGATTGGAATACTAATATTACAGAGGATAACTTCATTCCTAGAAAAACAACAAATCCTAGCTACCCATCTTGTGTTCAGTACTCAATATTCAACAAAAGCTAAAGGCATTCCCAGAAAATTTGACAAATATCCTTATAACACATGATTTCAAATATCTATTGACTAAATATTACAGTGCATGAATCAAAGAATGGCATGTATAAGAAATTCTTAAATTCTTCCCCTACAAATCTTTATCCAATGTTCACATAAACGCGTACCTTCACTTAGATGTCCAAAACATGATTATGCCAATCCTATAGCACTATCCCTAAACCTACGTTTAATACTAAAGATGGCAATGAGTTACATGTTCAGCACTTTGGGTTCATAATGATTTAGATTCTAATTCAGTCACAGGTTTCCACATTTTAAAATTTTCCTTCTTGTTGGCATTCCTTAGGTCTTAATCACATGAGTTCTATATGTTTGCTAAATTGTAATTTCTTCCTGTAAGAAAAACCCTTAGTTTTGTCATTATTCCTTTCTATATATCATCATTATGTGTTTCCAGAGTGCTGCTGAAAGACATTGTGGAGCGATTTGGGAGGTTTTTTTCTTTATTGCAATTCTGAGACAAGATGGTTAGAAATAGAAGGTGATGTCATTTGGACATCTAGTAGAATTCTGAATAAGGCAGTTTGACAGCTTAATAGAAGTCTAGTATTGAAGAAGCCTTTGTTTTCCTTAAAAAGCATGTAGTAAAATAAGGCAGTAAGATCTGCTGGAGTTAGGTAGCACTATAATACAGTAAATGCTTTGCCACAAGACATGCAAAAGATGTTTAACTAGACAAAAGATGGTTGGGCCAAAAATTAGTACATTGTTAATAAAATGTTGAAAAGCAGAGAATCACTGAAAAATAAACCAGTTTTTCTAAAAACTTCAGAATTTAAGGAGATCTTTGTTTTAAAAAAAGATCTTATTATGTTGCCTGTGTTAGAAAGTATAATGTTTAACCTTCTCAGTTCCTGATCAAAGAATGTTGAACACTTTAGTTCTTTAAGTGAATTTCATAAAAATACCCATTCATACATTCGTGATCAGATTTGTTTTGCTTTATCTTCTTGAAAAAACTCAATATTTAACTCTACTTCAAAAACTGGCTGATTTTTGCAATACAGAGTGTCTCAGAAAAGAATAGAGTAATTTTGCTCTCATATCATACCTACTCTGTGTTCACCCCGAATTATGTGGGAGGAGAACTCATATTTGTCATGGCTCCTGAACCCACACATGTTACATTCAAAAGGGTCACGAAAACCATGACATCCCATATGGATAGTGAACATAACATAATCCAAGAAAAGAACACGGCAATGATCACATCGAAAGAATCCAACGGGTTCACCTTCTTTGTTGAAAACTTTCAAGACATCACAAGGACAAATGGTTGATTGCCTGAACATGTCATATGATCTAGGGTTTTCCTTGAAAGTCAGCAGTCCATTCCTGGCCTGCAAAGGAGGAGGAACCATTTGATTTTGAAGGTAGGCATGATTCTGGTTCTCTTCTTGAATGTTATCTGAATCTGTAGAATTTTGACCACTATTGTTTGGAGAAAGGCCTTGCTCAGTAGGTATCTTGTCTCTCGGTTGGATGTCACTCCTTTCCATTTTCAGTGGGTTGTTATTGGGCATTTCAGTGTGAGTGAATGTAAGAGGGTACAGACTGCTGATAACAGGCACCATCTCTGAAGTTGGAGCAGCTGAGGTCTGCACAAGTGAGCGTGCTGGTTCTGCACCAAGATAGCCAATGGCATTGCTGAAGGCTTGCTCTGCCATGCACCCTGGCAGCATAGCCTCTCTCTCCTTTTCATATAAAAAGCCATGGCTGTAATTCACTTCAAAGTTAGGATGTTTTTCACCTACAGAAGAAAATAATACTTGAGGAGTTAGAAAACAAATTTCCCAAAGCGCAATGTTTATGATGAATGAAGGAGGTCACACCTTTGATGGGCAGCCTTTAATAAACAAACAAACAAACATTCTCTGCATACTTTCTAGCCTGATTCAAGTCCTGGAAAATTATCTTTAAAGTAATGCAGAAATGGGGAGAAAAAACAGCAGGTAAAATGGTTCACAATATAGGCCTAGTATTTGAAAAATAAAATCATGGAATCAGGGTAAGCAGTTTTCATCAAAACTGCTGACACAGCCAACTTTTTAACCTGCAGTAGACAATACTTTCATATTAAAACTTTCTAAGCTACTTAATAGAAACTAGAACAAAACCTTGAGATATTTATCACTGGCACAACTATGAGTCAAGGACCTCCAATGTTCGGTGGATAGGAGTGAAACCATACACTCACGTTTCTTTAATAATGTGCTTGAGAGTGCTGACAGCTTATTGCCAATCTCAAGACCCATCTGATAGTTCAAAGGAATTTAAAAAATCCCCACAACATGACATTTCACTATGACTCATAATACCTGTTCTAGAAAACATGAATCAAATAATATTCTTAAGCTAGGTTCAAAGAGGCATCCTGAATATATGTCAATATGTTTGCCACCCATCCAAGTTGCTGGGATGTGAACAAAAGTATGCAAATATACTAACTTGCTTGGAATAGGGTGATCATTTATGTGGTAAAATTAAGATTTGGTTGCACTTGTTGAATTTGGCCTACATGTGCCTGAATGTATCAGTCTTACCTTTACCATTAGTAGGAAATGCCCCATATGGCACACAGATACTAAGGCTGGTGCTACAGTCTATCCTGCCCTTATCAAAAATGCATTATGTAAAATCCTTGAATGACCAAACCCATATTGGGCAGTGGAAGTCAATTTTAGGGGCCCATCTGTGATGAACATGGTAGAGGTAGCCCTCAACTTGCGACCACAATTGACCCCAAAATGTATGTTGCTAAGTGAGAAATTTGTTAAGTGAGTTTTGCCCCATTTTGCAACTGTTCTCACCACATTAGTTAAGTGAGTTGGCTTCCCCATTGACTTTGCTTGTCAGAAGGTTGAAAAAGGTGATTGCAAGACCTTGGGATGCTGCAACCATCATAAATGTGAGTCAAGCATACAAATGTAAATCACATCACCATGGTGATGCTGCAATAGTCATAAGTGGGCGAAATGGTCATAAGTCGCTTTTTTTTAGTGCTGTTGTAATTTTAAAAAGTCATTCAATGAACTGTTGTAAGTCAAGGATTACCTGTATAAGGAAAGTCCAATTCAGAATTTAAAAAAGTAAATGCTAAGGAATACAAATGAAATAAAGAAAGAAAACATTGTTATGTTTTTTAATGAAAATAAGATAAATGATATAATATTTTATATATAATATAAACTGATCTGAGTAGAATTGGTAAATACTTGCAGGAAAATAAAGATATACATTTAATTATGAATAAAAGGGCTTCGATTGCTATGAGTATGTATGAAAACAGGAATTTATAGTTTGGTGATGACTGAAAAACTACAGAGGAGTTTTAGACCTTTAGAATGGATGTGATTCAGAGGAAAATATTATTCTCTGAGGTGACATGATTGAACGGGTGAAAAGAAGATAATGAAAGAATACAGAAAAAGTTTGGGTTACTCTTGAAAGCTGAAGAATGAATGAAAACAGTAATTAAAATTTGCTTAGAAGAAGTTCTGTTTCTTTCTGATACATAACACCATTTATTCATACATACTTATGTGAAAAATATTACCTTAAAATCATAATAGATTTAATTATGATTTTATAATGAGAAATTGAGAAAAGTAGTGAAGGATACAAGAATAATGAATGGCTCCAAATGAGGGGCAGACCAGTTTTCATTAGTTTCATAAATGCTTCTTTTAAAAAAGAAAAAAAAAGACATAGGAAAGAAAGTAGTAAAAGATCCTAGAGTTGAAGTAAAAACCTGTGGGAAAAGAAAATACAAATTATGTAAGGGGAAAAAAAGATAGATTAAACTTCCAGGAGAATGAACATATGTTAACAAGGAGGAAAATGTGAATACTGTGTAGAACAGAATGAAAAGAATTGTGTTATAGAGGATCGCAGAAATATGAAGACTTACTCTAATGATCACTATGTAAAAAATGGGTGGGATGATGAAGTGAAAAACGTGGTGGACCCGGAAAATGCACGTAACAGAATGTTGCAGAAATGAGGATGAAAGCTGTAGCTAAGAGAGAAGGGTAGCTGCATGGTCTTTAGTCAAAGAGAAGAAGGAATTGTTAAAATTTAAATGAAAAGGGAAACTCACATTGATGAAGATAAAAATCTTGTGAGCGATCAGAGCTAACCAAGGAATCTTCATCAGAATGAAAGTAATGGGATTAAATATAAAACCAGTGAAATTATTTGAGCTGAAACTAAAATGAGAAAAGCATGCTGGGCTAGCTGAAGAGATTTTTATGTAAACAACAGTTATATTTTGAGGAGTAGAAGTGAAATGGATGTTTTAAATATTTGTGCATATGAATGAAAAGGAAGTCATAAATACTGGGGAAATATTGAAAAAATGGTAAAAACTGCAGGTGTAGATGATGTAGCAGAAAACACATTAAAAGTATGGATGTGGCTTGCTTGTGGAAAAATTATGTGACTTATTTATTACATATGTGACGCCTACATCTCTAATTAGAAGTAATGGTCATGTCTTTACTGAGAGCTATGTTGAGTTCAGCCCCATTGAGCTTGATAATGATATTGATCCTGCAGATAATATTGATTTTGATACAATTAATTTTCCAGCTGCTTTTGTAGTATGAACAGAATCAACAACACTTGGAATCATTTAAATGGAACCATACAAGTTTCCTATTAAGATAAAAATGCACTGAATAAAATAAAAATTTAAAAATCTGAGGTCGATGCGATATTGTGACTTTGGTTCAGTCATGCACATTCAGCCCAATTCATCTCACAGGGCTGCTGTAGAGAAAATGGGAGGTGGAAGAAGTATTGTGTATGCTCACCTTTCTGGATTATTTATACAGACAATAAAAGTGAGATTAATATATAAAGAGGTGGCAAATAAAACACATTTGCCATCTCTTTATACAACATTTTAATGCAACCAATCAAGAGAAGACGAATGCTGATCAAAGCATTTGGTAAGATTTTTTCACCTTTTTTGGAGAAGAGGCTTATACTGATCAATATTTAATTTCACTCGCTGACATGGAGCTAAGAGCTCAATCTCATTGTGGGAAAGCAGGTGGCAGAACTGTGAGTGATGGAGCCACTGGGGCAGAAGATGGGGCACATAAAAAAGGATATAAAATTGAATCATTCTGTATCTCTACAATAACTGGAGATTCTTAGTCACTAGACAAAATCTCAGATTGTCTCCTTTCTCTTTGAATCAGGGGAAGTATTGGTCTATGATACACTCTTCTTTATGCTTTTCATTGTCAGAGCTCAAAACTAGCAAAACCAACATATTGGTTATACTGCAATGGAATTCTGCATTGGTGAAGAAGATGGTTTCTCCCACCATGGAAAAGAGTTTATTTATTTATTCATATCCCACATTTGTTATTTTAACAAATGACCTAAGGCAGCAAACATATTCAACACATCTTCCTCCTCCTATTTTCCTCACTGCAACAACCCTGTGACATGCATTGGGCAGAGAGAGAGAGAATCACTGGCCCAAAGTTATTCGGCTGGCTTTCATGGTTAAGGCAGGACTCGTCTTGAAGTCATAGTCTTTTGCTTTCTACCCTGGTGTCTTTTCAAAATATATATATATATATAAACAAGATGGATTGATGACATCCACAAATATTGTGGGCCCAATTGGTAAAAGAAAGGACTCAGAATTATATTGATTGGAAACATAAGGAAGAGGTTTCATCCTGCAGTGGATAGATAATGGCTAAAATGATGGTGATGATGTTTTATCAACAGGAATAAAATACAAAACAGAGAAAACAGAAAAACATTTATCCAATGGTAACAACGACAAAAATGTGTACAAAAAAGGAAAACAATAATCCAAACATCATAAAGAGCTAACGTTGAACATACAGAAAAAATCTAAACACACACACACACACACACACACACACACCATATTTTTTGAAGTGTAAGGCGCACCTTTTCCCTCAAAAAAGAGGGTGAAAATCTGAGTGCGTCTTATGCACTGATTACAGCATTTTTTGCCTCCCAAAAACCCTGCCTCCTTTGCAAAAATGGCTGTACATAGGCTTTAAGAGGCTTATAAAGGGCTCCTGGGGACAAGGGAGGGCACAAATGACCCAAAAATGGGCCATTTTTTGCTTGTTTTTCCCCCTCCACCCTCCAGGAGCACTCTATAAGCCTCCTAAAGGCTATGCATGCCCTTTGTTTTTGACAAAAAGGGCCCATTTTTGTGAAAAATGGGCCGCTTTTGGGAGGTCTGCAGAGTGTATATAAGAACAGTCAACAGGTTAACAAGAACATTACTCCAATCTTCAAATTCCTCTGTTAACCATCTGTTATTGTATTGTATCTAATTCACCTCCAGTCTCTTATAAAGCTGTCTAGTCTATTGTCTCTAATCAATTTATTTGTAAACTATCATATTTCCCCTTAATAGCAATAGTTAGACTTATATACCGCTTCATAGGGCTTTCAGCCCTGTCTAAGAGGTTTACAGAGTCAGCATATTGCCCCCAACAACAATCCGGGTCCTCATTTTACCCACCTCGGAAGGATGGAAGGCTGAGTCAACCTTGAGCCTGGTGGGATTTGAACAGCTGAACTGCTGAACTGCAGTCAGCTGAAGTAGCCTGCAATGCTGCATTTAACCACTGCGCCACCTTGGCTAATCTTCTCTTTGCAAGCTAAGTATACAGTTTCTTTAATTATTTTTCATATGCCACTGTTTTTAGATCCATCATCATGTGAGTTGCCTCCCGAACTCATTTTTGTTTTTCTGAATCTCATTTAATGTCTGATGCCCAGTCCTGGAGCAGATTTCCAAGCTAATAAGTGTGCATTATTTCCCATCACACAGGTGTAATGCTTTTGTTAATGCAATCCAAAATAGAATTGGTCCAATTAGCTATTTCATCATAATTTTTGCTCATGTTCGGCTGGTAATGTACTAAAAACCCTAGATTATTCTCATAGGCATGGTGGTCAAATCTGATTTCCCCAATCATGGATCTATATATTTGATGTTTCCTCTGATGCATCATCTGTTAGATACAGCTAAATGTTCAAGATTGTAAGCATTATTTTATTTGTGTGTTTTTTTCTTCTAATTTTTTTAGCCAATCATTATTTAATGTCATCTACCAATTTAAAAAGTTTCCATTCCATCCAATAGGTCATGAATAACAATATTTAATAGCAGGTGTCCAAGGTCAGAGCTCACTCAATATGCTCCTTCCAATGAATTTATTAGTATTCTTTGTGTGAGCTTTTCAACTAAATCCTCTGTACTGCAGAACTGCAGAACCTCTAGATCACGTTTACCTATCTTGTGTGCAAGAATGTAATGAGAGGTTTTGCTTTTGCTAAAGACAGTGCTCAATGTCCTATATCATCTAACAATATCAGTTTTCCCTTTATTTTCTACCAAGCTAAGGGATTGCTCTGTCATGAAAAAGGGACAGACTGACATTTGTCCTTAAACCAATTCTCACTCCTACTAATCACAGCCTTTTTTTTACATTCTCAGAGGCAAACATCTTTATAATCTCTTCTAGTATCTTACCCAATGCAGATATTAGTTTGTATGTTTCGCATTACTTGACAGTCTGACGTTTTCCAAGAGAATCAGCTGGTACATTTAGCAAACTATTGCAGAAAATTGGGTGACAGACATACATATGACCAGCTCAAAGAACACCCCCCCCAAAAAAGATGTAAGTCCCAAAAGATAAAAGTTGCAAAATAGGAGTGCCAAAATGAATATAGCACTCCCACAAAACAACAATTTCTAGGCACCCAAGTGGTCAGGAGAATAATAGATTAAGAGTGGAGTGAAATGACAGTGAAACTGCAGCTTTAACTTCTGAAGATGGAATCAGCAGAATAGTTAAGTTCTTAGAAAAAATCATGATGATGTGTCAATTCTTACAAAGATTAGAATCAAGCAGGAAATTGTTTTTCCTGTGACATTCTAGGGAAGTAAAGTTGGACGTTAAATTAACAGAATAGAAAAAGTATTAGTTTAATAATACTTAATTAATACTTAAAGTATTAATTCAAAAGATACTTTTGAACTATGGTGTTAGACAAAATACCTGAGAATACCATGGATAGCCAAGAAGACAAGACAAAACAAAACAAAAAAGGCATGCATTGAAAAAATCAACCCAGAATTGTTATGCAAGGCATATCTTACCAATTTCAAACAAGTATACTTTGGAAACATTACACAAAGGCCTAGATCTTTGGAGAAGTCTATTGTGCTAGGAAAAGTGGAAAGAAAGAGAAGAAAATGAAAGAGAAGATAAGTACAGGTAGCAAGCTGGATTGATTCAATTACAGGAGCAATTGATGCACTCATAGAAGACTTGAAAAATCAGAATAGAGACAGATAGTCTTGATAAAGCCAAGAAGTTGATACCAACTAATAATCAATCCTATGTGGAACTTTTCAAAGTCTTCTTTGATTTGATGGACAGTTTAGTTGATATATTGAGACAGAAGAACAGTAATTCAAAGGATCAGTTTCAAGAATAGATCTGATTTGGATTTCAAAGAACAAATGTAGAGTTATTATCAAATATCTTTTAGAATTATAATCTTGTGGATTTGGTTTATAAGAGAAATTCAAATTCTTTTAGATGGAGACTGAATGAAATGTTGTTACAGAAAGAAGAGTAGCAAAGGATTGTGAAAGGAAATTAAAACATGTTTTTGAAAATAAAGACACTCATTTAAGTACGATTTGACATGCAGGTAAAACTATTATTAGAGATTATTTTACATACCACAATATTGTACTTAAAAAGAAGAGCCAAGAGAGTACACAAGCTATTTTGGATAGTACAAAGGTGAGGTGGCAACAAATGAAAGACATTTCTAGAGAAGATAAGAATTTCTCAACAAATTAAATTGTTACAACAGCAGTATGAGAAATGGAAATAAAAATTACTTATGTAAAGCAAAAAATGGTCGAATTTGCAAATAAAGCAAGAAAATGGCAAGCTTATAAAATACAAAAAGAAGAAGAAAATGGCCTAGAGTCATTTGGTTGAGTTAGAAGCTGAATGAATGAGTGAATGAATAAGTGAAATGATAAGGGGGAGAAACAGCTATAATGGACAATGTGGCTATACAAAAAACACCCCATCATTCCAATTTATATAAAGGAGTGGATATTTTACTAAAGAAAACAGATGAATTTTTAAAGAAATAAAATTTATCACAGATTACTGAGGAGCAAAAACAAATTATGAATGAACCTATAACAATAAGAGAAGTTGCTGAAGATAACAACAACAACAACAACAACAACAACAAACAACCAGGGAAGATGCCTGGACCAAATGGATTGTCAGGTTCTTATATTTTGAGGATGAACAGAATGAATTTTATCTAGGAAAGAAAATCCTAGATACTTGGAAAGAGATCAATACAATACTAATAGCTAAATAGGGACAAAATTTGATTTTAACAAGAAACTATAGGCCAGTTTCATAACTGGATAATTTCTACAAGATGTTCATAATCATTATAGCCGATAAACCTAAAATAATTTTGTAAAAATGTATTTATTAGGACCAATGTTGATTTTTTTAAAATCTAAAAGACAGTTAAAAGAGACACTGTTATAAATGTGCTAGATATTTTGGGATATTTAGAGCAACATTATGCAAAAAAGCTGCACTGATTTTGTAGATGTAGAGAAGGCTTTAGACCATTTGAACTGGGCCTCTTTATTCAAAGAGATTTTAAATGATGTTTATTTTGGGGAGAACTTTTTAACATGAGTAAGACTGATTTATACATCACAGAAAGCATAAATAATTGTTAATGAAGAGCTAACAAAACCATGTAAAATACAAAAAAGAACAAGAGAAGGATGCTCACAGTCTCTCTTACTTATTTAGGTTTCTGAAATACTAAATAGAGATAGAAGATGGGAGACTTTAAAAGAGACTTAAAATTTAAGAGCTTTTGTAGATAATTTGATATTGATTCTGGAAGATCCTTTAAAGAGAACTGAAATATTAATGGACACATCAAAATTAATTGGTGCATGGTAGGTTTTAATAAGGTAAAATATCTGGGTATCATTATGCCAAATATGATTGTATATTATTTCAAAATAGTTATGTGAAGACATGGAATGAAATTAAAAAGATATGTTAAGATGTGGAAACTAAAATTTGCTGGGAAGAATTTTTATGATAAAAATAAATGTTTTGCTTAGAATGATGTTTTCATTTCAGACAATACCTACATTGATAACTGATGACACATTTAAACCATATCAGGAGGATATGTCTAAATTTGGGTGGCAAGGGGAAAAAAACACGAGTTAAATATAAAGTATTATAAGATGCAAAAGAAAGAGGATTGGACAGACCTGGTCTGGATGAAGAATGGGTGTTGTGTAGGGGTAGGCTCCTGCCGGCATTACTACCGGTCCGGTGCCCGAAATTTTTTGCTAGAAGTAAAGATATTAGAAGTTGGACAAGAGAAATATAATATAAAATCAAGAAAAAAGCTGGGGGCGGAGGGAATATAGATTTCAATAGTTTTCTTGTTTGCAATTATTAGAAAAATTTAAAGTAAAAAAAAGAGTTTATGATTTTGAACATTGTAAGAGTGACTTTGAAATAAAATGTAATTGCTAAAATGTATAATTTTTATATTAAAACTTGAAATAGAAGAATGCATGATAAAGTAGGCTTAATTTTTGGATAATAATATGCAGCTGTAGTAATGTAAAATATATGGCTGAAAGGACTGAAATTAACATTATGTTAAGAGAATTTTTATAAAATGTACCATTAGTACACATCACCAGAAAAATTGTCTAGAATGTTAAAACACAATCCAAATCTATATTGGAAATACGAACAAGAACAGATATTTTACATTTTTGGTGGACCTGTAAAAAAGCTAGAAAATTCTGGCTTCAGATATTTATGGACTAATTCATATAAATTAGTATAATATACAATTGAGACCATGGGGTTTTTTTCAGGATTGATGGACAAACACTTGCAGAAAAAATCATGGAACTTTGTTTTGATACATTAGAATTACAGCAAGATTATTGTATGCACATAAATGAAAAGATTTGACACTAAATGTGTCAAAGACTAGACGGAGAAGATGATGAAAGTGGCTGGGATGAACAAATTCATTTATTTGATCAGAGAAAAGACAATATTTATGTCTATTGCTAACTTATAGACTTCCTTGCACAAAAAAAGAAAAAAATGAACTCATTATTTATGGTTTTGATGATTAGACAGAATATATTGCAGAAAGAAGAGAGCTACGTTGTAATCATAGAATAAGAAGTAAATTCATATTGTACTTATAACTGCTGTGAAGTAAATCAGAAGCTATTTCTTTCTATGGTTCATTTTCAGATTTTTGTTTTTCTCTTTCTTTCTTTCACTTTTAGCTTTGTCTTTGATTTCTTCCTTCTTTTCTTTTTCTCACTTTATATTAATTTATATTAGTCTTTATCTTATTTTATAAAAATCTTTAGCATAATTATACTAAGAAGGAAGTTGGCTTCATAATCTTTACAGATATCTAATCTTGTTTTCATACTGACTGTGAATCAAGAGTTTGATGTTTGCAAGTACCAGCATATACTGATAGGTACAGGGGAAAAATAGAGAACAGAATTTAAATGATCTTCCTTTCATAGAGGTCATTCACCAGATTAATTTCATTAAACAGATTTTTGACAGTTCTGCTCAGTAAAAAGATGACTAACAATGTCTAGGCCAGTATATGTTCTTTATCTTCTGGGTCTGTACAGTAAGACAATTGTGTTATTAAATTTGCACTTATAATATGAAAGAAAATGACACAATAAAAGAAAAATAATGTAATCAGATGTAAATTAAAATGCATTCAATGAAAAATCAGAAATCATATTGCTTTAGCATTCAGGTGGCAACAGGCTGGCTAGAGAGGTACCCAGTACAGGTAGTCCCTGATGTACAACCATAATTGAGCCCATAATTTCTGTTGTTAAGTGAGACCTTTCTTAAGTTAGTTTTGCTCCATTTTACAGCCTTTCTTACCTCAGTTGTTAAGTGAATCACTGCAGTTGATAAGTTAGTGACATGGTTGCTAAGTAAATCTAGCTTCCCCATTGATTTTGCTTGTCAGAAAGTAGAAAATTTAGCATCACATGACCTTGGGACACAGCAATGTTCATAAAAATGAACCAGTTGCTAAGCTTCTGAATTTTGATCATATGATCATGGGGATGCTACAAACGTAACTGTTAAAAATGTTTATAAGTCAGTTTTTTCAGTGCCACTGTAACTTTAAACAGTCACTAAATGAACTGTTGTAAGTCAAGGATTACTGTAGTAACTTATAGGCTCTGTACTTGTAGTTTGCCACAGTAAAACACACATTATCACTGGTTTAAAATACAGCATTTCTACACCCATTCCATGCACCTATCATTCTTCAAGAAGTTTAGGGTGGTATGCATTGACTTTCTGTATTTTTTTCTCACAATATGAAGTTCATAGCAGATTGAGGATTTTACTTTCTCCTTACCTAGTATTCTACCTCCAAATGCTGTGATTTATCGACTACTACTGGAGAAAGAGTTATTGATTAAGTATAGAGTATTAATACCAGTAATGTTGAATCAAACTTTGAATTTTCTTAGTTCTCCAAGCACAAGCAAAAATAATCTGCTCTTTCTGCAACCCTAACATTTTGGATTCATCTCCAATATTCACAATGAAGCTTGCACAGCAGAAAATCTGTGTCACTGCAAAGATGCTCTGATCAACAAATTCTTACACAGAGCCATTTCTGGAGTTTAATATATGGCACTATCAAACAATTTTGCATGGCTTTTGATGTAAATGACTGAGGGAGGTCTTTGCGGTAAAGGTGAACAATTGTTCCGCCTCCACTTTTGCAAATTCAGAAGAAAAATATTAGGTGAACTTTATTTTTTTTTCAATGGCAAAGGAATAATAGCTGTAAGATCTTTAGATAAATGCAAAGTGTTGTAGATCTCTTCATACAATTGTGGTGGGTTTAATTTGGGGGCTGGGGAGCAGGGAAGAAAAATATGGCATATTGGTTTGGGCATGTTTCTACTGTAAGAAAACAATATTTCCTTCTATTCTGAATGGAAATAGAATAATACACAAAATCAGAGGTTAAAGATAGAAAAATCGATCTAGTTCTAAGGGCTATTGCTTAAAGATTTATATTATGGCATTAAGATCAAACAGTGGAAGATGTATACCTATGATTCAGTGGGTTTTTATTAATCTTCAAAATTTAAATGAAGCTGCCAAAAACTACCTCCCAAAAATGGCCAAGCCTTTAACATTGTACTGAAATCCATACTGAAATCATTTAATAGGCCTCCTTTAAGTTTGGTAAAAAGCTGAGAAATCAAGCAACCACCCAATTTTTCCAGTTGAGAAATATATTTGATTTGACATGGCCCACATAATTAAAAATATTTTTTCTCTTATAGCCTGGTTAGTATTAATTGTAATTCCATTATTTCATATTTGATAATATAATATACTTAGGAAATACTATAAATCCTAGAAATTAAAAAGAAAAAAATAATTCTTCAGTTAGGGGTGGGGTTTTTTTGCCTTTTTTTCTCTTTTTCAATTAATTATTTCAGTTACAATTGAACAAATCATATTTTCATTAAAATTCCACAATATAATTATCAGATGCCTAAAATAAACTGCATTAAA
The DNA here is from genome assembly GCF_051295495.1 of Thamnophis sirtalis. Classification (NCBI taxonomy): domain Eukaryota; kingdom Metazoa; phylum Chordata; class Lepidosauria; order Squamata; family Natricidae; genus Thamnophis; species Thamnophis sirtalis. The sequence goes on from NW_028261384.1 coordinate 94,628,549, forward strand.
ATAAACATAATTTTGAAATGTCAATATTGACACCGACACTGATATTATTTTATTATAAACAATCATTCTAATTAATAAATTATTTTTAAATAAACAGTATATGGCGAGAAGATAGGAATTAAAAGGAATATTACATGATTGTATATGCAAGCACCTGAACTTTTCTTTCTACAAACAACTGATGTGATTGAGCAATCATAATATTTATTTTTTAAAAATCATTACTGATTCAATATTCAATTGATCTAATTAGTAAGTAGAAGAAAACAATTCTTAATCAACAAAACAGAATGTCTCTGCATTTGCTTTTAACACTGCTTCATCTAGCTCTCTGACGGTGGTGAGGAATGAGATGTTTTACTCTTGTAGCAGTTTATTCTATATTTCAAAAGACTTATTGCTGAGCTTTTGAAAAAAATATTTATCAATGAAAAGCAGTCAGCTAAAACCAGTTTTGCTAAAAGTATTTATTATAATATCTATTTCATGGAAGAAGAAATAATGCTTCTTCCCCGCCCCCCCCCCAAATGTAAGATAAAGGAGAGAGAATTATTTGCCCTATAGTATCTGCATATACTTTGGTAACAGGACCTGCTGTTTATACTCCTTTTTGTTTTGTGGCTGCCTTGATTGGTTGACAATAATTTGAAATCAGTGACAATTCTCAGTCTAATGCTCTCTTGTAGGCTTTGTGGTTTGAAAGAGTCATCTATCATCAGAAACCTCTCCACTGTATATTTCAGGGGCTGGTCTGTATTAAGCCATGAATACGCCTAAATCCATTCATGTCATGGTAAAGAAGGAAGAAGGAAATACAGTAACAGCTTTTCCTTATTTGATATGTTACTGTTGTCTAATAAATGCAGGTTTATACTCGTTCGTAAGAAGAACCATGTCATATTTCCATTGCTTTTAATGGCCATACCCAAAAGAGAGTCCATGGAAAAAAATCCTTACCAATAAATTTCTGTGGCATGGAACGTTTTCGTTTGGCAACATTGCTTGCTAAGCGGTCCAGGACAAGGGCCCGCTCAGTCCCCATCTCAGTTCTGATGTGCCTTCTCTCTGAACTTTCTGGATTGGGAAAAGCAAACAGAAAAATTAGAATAAAGTCTTTAAAAGCAAGTGTTAAAGGAAGATGTAAATGCCCACAACTGTTCATTTAGCAGAGCTGCATGGGATTAACTGTGTGGTTATTTTTTTTCTTCTGCCTCTCTCTTATTCTCATACCTCCGTTTCACTAATGTGGTCAGCAGAGCAGGAGCAAAATAGAAGACACATCCAAATTTTGCAATTCTCAGATTCACAAAGCCTCACAGAATTAACATCTTGATTATACACTTCCTCTTGTTAATGAACAAGCTTGACCTGGTAGTTATGAAACACAGAGGAAGATCTTGTCCCGCCCAAATTTCCATCTGATTTTGTGAACAATAACCAGACACCTGCAGAACGGCCCCTGAAGATGTAAAACGCAGGGGCGCATGGAGAATATTCAAACCCGTGAAATGTTGATCCATTGAGATGAAATCTTACAATCTCCACCCTATGAAACATTACTTATTATTAATAGTTTATAGAGGTTTTTTTTATAGAGGTTTTATTTGCATTTGTAGGCCGCCCTTTTCCCTGAGGGGACTCAGGGCGGCTCACAGAAAACCAAGGGAGGGGGGAATACAACATTGAGATTACAACACATAATAAAATAGCAAACAACATGCATACAACATTCGGGCGGGGTAACAGTCCTTATCCCCAGGCCTGACGGGCGAGCCAGTTCTTCAAGGCTATGCGGAAGGCTTGGACGGTGGAGAGAGTACGAATCTCTACGGGGAGCTCGTTCCAAAGGGGGTCGGGGCCACTGCTGAGAAGGCCCTCCTCCTTGTGGTTGCCAGCCGACACTGGCTGGCCGATGGAATGCGGAGGAGGCCTAATCTATGGGATCTTATAGGTCGTAGGGAGGTAATTGGCAGTAATAGTGACAGTAATATTCATGATTGCAGAATATTATCAGTAGGCTATGTGCAGAATTACTTAATAAGAATAGACACTATAAGACTATTCCACGTATAAGGTATCAGGGTAATAATAGTGATTATAGCAAGAAAGAAACTTGCACAACAAAATTTCATGATGGCTGGGTTTATACCACATGTTAAATTCTATCTACAATGCATTTTTCTCTTAATTTCTATGAAATAATACAGTCTAGTCATATTTTGTTTTATTATTATAGTTTGTTTAGAGTACTGTGAAGACAAAACAATAGAATGTAGGGGGTTTCTTGGTTGGGAAATATTGTATTACAATTATTTTTCCCACAAAGCAAGGAGGTAGGTTAGTAAATGGAATAATTGTCATAATAAAACTGCCCCATTTCTCCATTTTCTTAATATTTTGTGAATCTCAGTGAGTGTTTCATTGCAGCTACATCCCAATTCCTTTCAGTGCAGAAACACATGGTAACCTCTCCCAAGGATAACACTAAAACCATTTTTAAATCAATTATATATCTTCTTAAAGAAAAAATGTATAAAATTGAAACCATGTAGCATTGACATAAACATGTCAATTTGCTTCTGTAAGCATAAGGGCAGGCTGCAGTCATATATGAGGTTAGCAGATGAAAATGTAAAACAATTGAAATGGTGTTTTTAGTCATTTTTAGTCTTCCTGCATGGAGAATTGGTGTTTCCAGGAATCTGATGGCACTAATCATTTTGACAGTGCAATGGAATGGGGAATTGGCCTGGTGTTGTTGACCTCTCTAAGAAACCCTGGGAAACAGATGCCAGGTTACACTTACGCAGAGAGAAAGATACATACTGTTACTTCATAAGATTTGATGTTTGCTCCTCTATTAACTTTATAAACAGAACATAATTTTAGCTGAGAGATGTAGTACACTAACATTATTAAGAATTTCTTAATTTGAATTGATTATAATTTTGAAAAGCAGTTGTCCAAGCATGTTTGGGCAGTCTCTTGAGAATGGCTTCTTTCCAAACAATTTGTCAAATTCTAGAATTTGCATACAGTTTAGGTGAAATGTTTTAATTTTGATCTTGACTGGATGGACATCATTTTCCCAGTAATTTGATGTTTCAAAGGTGGCTTTCCAAAAATATTCCTATTGCTCCCTATTTTTGGAAGCGAAACCTTATATTATAGTCTTTTAATTTGTCTAATAGTGGTTTTTTAAAGTTCTAAATAAAAAGATTCCTCTCTCTCCATATTGCAATTCTTTATAAATTAAATAAAATGTCCCCTAAAAACAAATATATATCTTGGAGGAAAAAAGCTTAAATAAATTTTCCTAATTTTTTAAAAAACCACAGTATATTTTTATGAAATGGTTTGCAAAAAACTTCTGTAAAACAGACAATATCTGTGAGCACCTTGAAAAAATATGGGATTTATTAATAATTACTTTTGCCAGATTAACTATATCTTATTTTTCATTAGTAGATTATAGCAAAGCTGCATATGTAATATAGTTTGTAATATATTTCAGCAATGGAGTAGATAAAATACCTCATGATTAGCAGCTACTTAAGTACAACCATAATTAGTGGATATATAGCTCAATTAACAATCATGTTCTAACAGCAAATCTGTTTCAAGGTAGATCAAACTGAACTCAGGTAGGAGTGAAGTGTAACGAGGTTTAATCCTGTGTTTCAATGGTTATCAAATCTGCTGACGATACAACAATTTCTCAAAATATTTGTCAAAAACTTTGAGGAGTTGCAAGATTGGGAGGTTCCTGAGAGAATGCCTTCTCAGCAGTTCCTTATGAGCAGGCTTACCACTTCAATGCAAAATTTTGCTAAGCAAAAAACAAAACAAACATATATTATATTTCCAGAGCCTGTATAAAGACTAATGCGTTTTGTTTGGTTTGGTTTGTGGTTTCTCTTTTCCCCCCATCCACCTCCTCTACATTTGACTTTTAAGGAAGAATAATTATTTCTTGAGCAAAACTATTGATTCCCACCCTGGAATTATGAATGAGGAAGAGAGGTAGCTATCAGACTACAGGGAAGAGGGGGTTGCAAGAATGGGGGGACAGGATTTTCAAGTATCAGAGTCTAAAGGAAATAGATGATCAGGCAGTGACTTTATGGCAGTGCAACTACATGGGGAAAGAATGCCAAACTCAACTTAAAATCTTTAGCGGTTTGCAAGCTTTAGTATTTTAAAAGCAGGTGATTTAAAGGAAGTGGGATTTTTCTTATGATCGTAATAGCTCAGGAAAAAAAACCCACCAATTTCTATTCTTTTTTTGGACTTCCTTGAGTAAAAATAACAAAGTGAGGAGAGAGTAAGTTATCAGTAATCATTCTGATACATATACAAACTAAAATCAGTATGGGAATTAAGTTTTTGCCTATATTTGCATTTGTCTCATGAATAAATAATATCAAAATGTATTACTTTACTTGAAAATATGGTAACAGTATCTAAACAAATATTGTTTGGTTTGGGATTCAAAGATAAGCAAATTTATCCTGGCCATTAAAAAGAAAAAAGGTTTTAAATTTCAATCAGACAGATTTCTAAGCTGTAATGTTGTAGCACTGTGTTGATACTTGAATTATTTTTTAAATAGTATTCTTATTTCTTGCCCAGTCTTAACCCAAATGAAATCATTAGTTTTATTCATGTAGTGGGTTATGCAAAATCTTTACAAAGGGCTGTTAGGGAACAAGAATCAAGTGCACCAAAGAATGTGGTTTAGCAGTTAGACTTATATACCGCTTCATAGGGCTTTCAGCCCTCTCTAAGCGGTTTACAGAGTCAGCTTATTGTCCCCAACAACAATCTGGGTCCTCATTTTACCCACCTCGGAAGGATGGAAGGCTGAGTCAACCCTGAGCCGGTGAGATTTGAACCGCTGAACTGCTGAACTAGCAGTCAGCTGAAGTGGCCTGCAGTACTGCACTCTACCCACTGCACCACCTCGGCTCTTAGAAACAATATTTAGGGGTGGGGGGTTATATTCATTAGAAACCAAACATGAGTCAATAGCATTTGGCTAAAGAAACATTAACTCCAATTTTAGGCTACATCAACAAAGGTACCAAATCTATAAAGTAGTACTTATACTTTGTTCAACATTGGGCAGCTCTCATTTTAAGATCTGTATTTGGTTTTGAGACTATCCCAACACTTTAAAAAGATTGAAAAATCTGGAGGAGAAAAATTTGGGAATTAGAAATTACATCCTATTCAGAGAGATTGAAATAATTGGAAATGTTTAGCCTTGAGAAATAAAAACTGAGTGTGGATTTAAAAAGTACTGTTAAAAGGCTAAGCATGTGTTACACAGAAGATGGGAAAAGTAGGAAGTCTCCCTTTGTTTGGATAGGAAGTTTATTTGCACTCCTGCAGTAGACAAATTGCACTTAGTGCCCAAACTCTATCATCATTTTATAATAAAAAAATAATTAAGCATTTCAGTCCAGTCTCTCTTATTTTTATATTTAAAAAATATAAAATAAAACAAGAAAAGCACAAGTGGCAAAATAGGAGCACAAATAAAAGCCATAAATAACAATGCAGAAAAGAATCTGATGAGACTTGTTTAATTATTTAAATGACTGTTGATGCTCTTAGCATTTTTTCAGCAGACCTGAAATAACACCAATTAAATTTAATGCAGTATTAACATAATCTGGAATTGTGGCTTTCAAAATTTGTTCCTCTGAGTGCAACAAGTTTGTCAGTATTTTATTAATGAGAAGATTTATGAAAGCAGACAAACTTGCTAAAAAGAAGTTTGTCTAACATATTTTTCCTTTGTTTGAAAGAAAAACAAATGCTAAATATGCTCTAGGCCACTCATCCACAGCAAAAGCATACACAGAGTTTCATATTCAACTTCACACAAACCACTTTAAACTAAAACTTAAAATACAGAAAAGCTTGGAATTTTTTTTTTACCTAATACAATCCATTCTGAATTTTACCTTCTTGGGCTAAGCAAGTAAGAATCATCTACTGGGAGGAGTTCAAAGATCTGTCTAACTGGAAATTTTTTTCTTTGCAGAGACCAAATTGATGGCTTAAAGACTGATGCCGAGAGTAGCTAAGATGATTATGATCTGCCCCACTGGAAGAGGTTTGTCATTAAAGAAAGAAGTGCTTAAAAAGCATTATATAGACATAATATTGTACCACATATGAAGGCTGTTGCTCTGTAGGTACTCCCTCTGATGTTACATCCTCAAACACCCATAACTTTAATCTTAAACTGTCTAGTGTGGACCTCACCCCTTTCCTAAGAGGTCTGTAAGGGGGCATGCATAAGCGCAGCAGCGTGCCTATTGTCCCTGTCCTATGGTCCCCACTTATTGTACCCATTTCCTGTGTTCATGTCCATGTTTATAGTTATACCTTTATCTCATACATGTGAATAAACAAACAAACAAACAAACAAACAAACAAACATTTTGACAACTAAATTTCAAATTCAGAGTTATTTGAATTGGCTCTGATATTCGTCATAAAAAGGCAGATTATTTAATTTGCCAACTTGCACTTTACACAGCAAGTGCTACTGAAGGCACAGGGCCATCAAAACACACATTTCCTAAATCCTGGTCTGGAAATTAATCAAAACTGGTGACAGGGAAGAGTAGGATTAACCACTGCTGTGACTTTTTGTTTCTTTCTTAGGATATTAAGTTGACACCCCCCCCAAAAAAGACACATTCCTACTATACAGCAGTTAAGGCATCAACGTAGACACTGAAAGAACGTGAGTTCTAGTCGTGCCTTAAGAACGAAGCCAGCTGAGCCAGTCCTTCTCCCAGTTACCCACAGGTCAAGACTAACTTGAGAGCACACACCCCCCAAAAAGCCAAAGCATTCAACATGCCTCATCCCTATTTTCAATTTAAGGATTGCATATAGGGGAAAATAATTCACACAACTTTTAGGAAAGACTTACTCTTATGTTCAATTTTGTTTTGCAGATGACATTTCTTTTGTGTATTTGTAAACCTCATGGTATTATCATAGTGTTGAGGCAAAAGATTAGAATTAATACCTATAGCTGAAAATCTGATTAGCCATCTATTTAAGGAACATCAATTCTATACTTTTTCCCATATTAAATATTTAGGCATGTGTGTATCAAAGGATATAACTCATTAGTGCCATGTAATATAAATAAAATACAAAGAGAAATTAATAGATGGAGTCTATTAAACCTTATCCTTTGGCGAAAGGTAAATGGTCTCAAAATGAATATTATTCCCAAATTATTTAATATTACTTTATATAGTATGAAATATTGAAGCCAACAATCAGTGTTAATTTTCCAATTTGGACAATTTTGGGATTCTTTTTTCATTTTGGAACACTGCTTGGAATGGACAGTTAGGAATGAAATATACTAAAAGCAGAATCTCTTGAAATAATTGCATCAGTTAGAATTGTATGGAATTTAATACTTATTTTCTTAGTTTTCATTATTTCAAAATATTCAAAAATCCACATCAAAATCTAGACATTTCTAAGTGTGACTTTTCCTGTGTATGTTTCCAGACCACCAAAACAGTAGATACACTTTCCAAATATTCATATATTTTTGTGCCCATTTTTCATCTCATGCACATTTTGTAAATAGGTTTTTTTAAAATTGAAGTGCATTGCAATGTCTGAAAAGTCTTTTAGTTTTTAATATTCACAGAGTTTTTGTATGGGATGCTATTTCACTAAGTTTCAGTTCACAAGTGTTCTCTGCTGTACTTGAAACACACCATACAAACAATTCAAGAAGTTAATTGGATGGAGTGATCGCATAATTATTTCTAAATAAATTATTTTTCTAAATAATTAATTAAATAATGGTTTAAAATAATTAGATAAATAAATTTCTAAATAATTATTTCTGGATTATGTAAAATCTCACCATATATATTTCTTTCCAAGAGGCTTCCATACTAGAGGAAAAATACTCAGATCACATGGAAAATATTAATTTACAGAGCTTGTGTCCATGCAATAAGCTCCACACTAAAAAACATACAGTATACAAGTTTCTCTAATAGGAATCTGGTATGTTTAATGTAAATGCAACTAGACACTCCCCCCCAAAAAAAACCTTCTTGACTTAACTAGACCTCTTGACTTATAAGTAGAAATGGGTAAATCTATCACTTGTGGATTCTTGATTTCCCATTTTTCCAAGTGAAATGTTCATGTTTCAATTTCACATACAATATAAAATTTATCACATAATCAATAGGTCATTATAAAATTGTATATGGAAAACTTAATATTTTTAGATTGTACATGATAAACTTGATAAAGATTTTGTGTATATTATTCTAATTGATGCATTTTGCATGTATTTTGCCCAACTATATACATTTTTGCAAATGTGTTTTGTTAATAGATGTGTTTTAATTTGAAATACTACACTGTGAAAAGTAAAAAATTAAAGGCAATTTTTCAACTCTATTGCTACAAAATGCAAAATAATAATGCAACTGTAGAATAAATATTTCAAGTGAACAGAAAATGTAATTTAAACTAGTTGATAGAAATAAATAAGTTAACTGGTTATAACAAAATATATTTCCGATATATTATACAAAATAAATAAAATATATATTTGTGAACCATTTTTTCAAACCTTAATATATTTAAATGTAATCTAATCAATCAACCCAATTAAAGCTAGTATTTCTAATACTTATTTGCATATGACATTAACTTAAATGTCATCTATTGAACTACTGTGGTGACGTTAAAGGATATTCCAACAAATTATAAGATGGAAAAAACTATCAAGGAATGGTAAGAATTAATAGCTAAAACATCATCATAGTAATAATTAGCTAATCTTATCAGTAATATTTTTGTTATCTTTATTCCATTTCTTTCTATATCCCTTGCTTCTCTATTTTATTATTATTTCAGTGGTGAGTCTTTTGGAGAAACAGTTCACTCTGTTCCAACATGTGACTTTTGTCATTCCAGGCCTATAGTTTCACATTTTTTCAGAGCAAGAGAGCTGGTTAACAAAAACCTCAGAAATACTAAGCGTGACCTGAATGAACGGCACTGTTTCCTGTAACACCAAATGATGTGGTCGCCAAAGGAATGGAACACGGAAAAAGAGAGCCTGCTAATGGTCTGATATGAATCTCCAATCAAGCATGGGAGCCACATTTGAATTCAATGTTATATGCACGTCCCTACCTTCCCCCAGTGTTCTCAGCCCTGTGGTCATAAATGTTAAAATTATCACCAATGACGAATTCCAGAGGAGCAGTCAAACAAAGGTTAGTGTTAGGTAACAAAATATCTAAGTATGTAAGTAATACAGAAAATCTCTAGGTTCTCTCTTCCAATAGATCAGCTAAATTTGATATAACCAGATAGCTACCCTGAATTTTGGCAATAAGTTATTTTACCTGTGTCATTTATAATTTTAAAAATGAATAGGTTTCTTTTAAATTATATTCATAATTCCAACTGTTCTGTTATTTTTGACACAAATATTATGATCAGAGATTTCTTTACTTCTTGAGATATTGATATTACCTGAAAATAACCTATTTGCCAAATTTCAACTTTGAAGTACTGCATTGAACAAATGCCTGTAATTTTTAAATCTATATTTCTGCAATTTATTTTTTAAAAGTGAAGGTAGATATTATCATAAATTAGAAAACTATAAAATATTAACAAATACTAAATGCAATTGTACATCAACCATTATTTTTAGTCCTGCAAGAAAAAAAACATACATGAAGGGATGGGTGATTAAGAAGTTTGATAAACAAACAAACAAATATAAAGTGACTATATCCTCAGCCAAAAACTCCTACTGTAGACATAGCAAGCCAGATTGGTGCAATAAAAGCCATTTGAAGAGGGATGCCATTTTGGGGCAATCTATGCCTTAAGACAGACACAGTTTTTTTTTAAATGCCATTCCTTCAGTGGTATATCTGAGAGAAACCAGCAATAAAATCACAAGTTACAACCATGTGATGCCTCGCTTAATGACTTTCCTTTAATAACTATGGCAGAAGTAAGATTTGCACTCCATTGCAGTGACATGATAGTTTACTTAACAGCCACATTATTAAGGACAGTATTGCTGAGTTGGCTGTGATCATTAAATGAGGACCACCTCTATGATATTTAAATTCCCATACTACCCTATTTTTTGGAGTATATATGTACCTTTTCCCCTCAAAAATGAGGCTGAAAATCTGGGTGTGTTTTATACAGCAATTTGGGGCCTCCTGAAATCCCACTCCCTTCACCAAAATGGCTGTGCATGGCCTTTAGGAGGCTTCCAGAGTGCTCCTGGGGGTTGGGGAGGGCAGAAATGGGCAAAAAACAGGCCAATGTTTTGCTCAATTTCCCCCCAGCCCCCAGGAGCACTCTATAAGGCTCCTAAAGTTTATGCATCCCCTTTTTTTGACAAAAAACAGGCCCGTTTTTGCTCATTTGGGGGGGGCTCATTCCCCAGGAGCACTCTACAAGCCTCCTAAAGGCTATTCATGCCCTTTTTTAAAAAAAAAGGCCCATTTTTGCAAAAAAACAGGCTGTTTTGGGGAGGTCTGCAGAGTGCAAACACTTTTTTTTTTAATTTGCCATTTCAAAATCTTGGTGCATCTTATACTCCGGTGCATCTTATACTCTAAAAATATGGTACATTCATTTAATCACATAGTTCCATCACTCTTCCTTACAGCAAAAGGAAAATAAGATTCCCAAAAAAACTGTTCAAACACAGCAATTAAGAATTCCCAACTGCTCACCAGCTTCACTGAGGCTAGCATTCTGCAGGTATGTCCGACATCTTTCTTTGTGTTCCTCTAATGAACTTCTCTGCTTATAACTCCGTCCACAGAATTCACACTTGAATGGTTTCTCCACTAGAAATGAGTATTTGATTTATAGATGTTATGTAATAAATATTATATGATTTTAACATATCAAGTACTTCAGTTCATGATCTGTTAATCCCCAGAGCAGTCCTGCCAGATTAAATAACCAACAGCCTTAAGACTGAAATAGTGAAAGATTCCCTAAACTGGGAATGTTTGATTTCCTAATCTAAATATATCTGATTAAAAGAAGGAAGAAGCTTTTTTGCTTTTCTCTGGTTAATGCTACACAAGAAAGGTATTTTAATCTTTTTTTTAAAAAGCCATGGTCTCATGAATGTCTGTGGAGGAATTGGGTGTGTGTGAGAGAGAGAAATGATATCATAGGCAATTACTTAATTGACAACATTTGTACAATGACATCATGACACACAAGATCACATTTTGACTTGAAGAAATTGGCTCTGTCTGAACCTTCGTATTTCCATGCTGTCAGCAGTGGAAACCTCAGCTCATTTATACAATATATGATTCATCAGCGATGTACTGGAAACTGCTGCAAAGCTAGAGATTTACTTTGCTTTACTTTTGGATGCACTGCAGCTCCATTTCCATGCTAATGAGACCTCTTGCTTAATACCTCCTCATGGTTCCTGAACTTTAGGTCCCATTAGGGAGATGCCAGGATGATTCTCTTCGCAGCTACATCTCAGCTGTCCAGACATAAAGTGAAGAGCATTCGATTATTTTGTGCTTGCCTCCATGTTGGATAAACTAGCAGTGAGAGGGACTACTGATATTCCTTCCTTCCTTCCTTCCTTCCTTCCTTCCTTCCTTCCTTCCTTCGTCTCCCACTCTCCCTCCCTCCCTTTCTTCCTTGTGGGAAAGGTCTGCCAAGACCTCAGTAGCTAGAGGAGCTGTTGCAGCACAAACTATTGTTCTGATTTTCACTTCTTTTTAGTATTGCAAGGCTCAAATCCTGAAAAATAATAACAAATTATCTTTATACTACCTCTGACAATTTGAAAAGAAAGAAACAGTAGCAGTGAAGAAGTGCCACCAGTATTCTCAACCTTTATTTGGGGTATTGACTAGGTTTTTTTGTAATTCTTTATTTCTTAGCTCTTAATATAAAATCAAGTCTTCTCTCCCCAGATCATTTATACTGTTTATTTATTTACTGTATATTTCCTATTTCTTAACTGTCCATTCCCTCAGAATTGTTGTTCCTTACTTGCGGCAACAAAATTGGATTGGCTTTATCACATTGATCAATCTGATGTAATTAATGGATTCTTAAGTTTCATGGTTAATATGAAGGAGAATTGATCATTGTTAAGGAAACTCAACTTCTAATTTCCACTTCTCAATTTACAATGGGGACCTGCAGTTCTATATGGAGGAATATATTATCTCAAATAACACAATTTTATGATCCATGTTTTAATCTGAGAAGTAAACAAATACATATATAGAATTGCAGAATACACACACACACACACAGAGACACAAACATGGCAAGGGAAAGTTATCTCCAATGACAAAAGAAGAAAATAAATGAAATTTATAGATGAAAAATTTGCAAAATTATGCAGGAATTGGATGGAGTTATCATGAAATTGGATATATATGATACTGATGAGTAGTAATCTAATCTCTTTAGTCTAATCTAAGATTAGATTAAAGACTTACTTTTTCATTTATGGTTTTAAAACAGGTAGTAATAATAATAATAAAGAATTGAAATATACTGATAAAAACAGAAATAAAGGAACTAAATCAATCAATCTTAAGAGAAATAAACCCTTACCAGAATGTGTCCTTAAGTGACCTGTGAGTGCATCTCTTCTTTGACAAGCATAGCTACAAAGGTGACATTTGAATGGCTTTTCCCCAGTGTGAAGTTTAACATGGCGGAGAAGATTTCCCTTCTGAGTAAATGAGGCTCCACACTGATTGCAATGGAAAGGGCGCTCACCTTAAAAACAATATGAGTGGTGAAGTGATTATTAGAACATTACAGTCTTAGCTAATGATAAATTCAAATTATTCTGCCATAAAAATCAGGAGTTGATTTATTCCATTAAGCTTTCTACTAGCCTGAGCTAGTAGAAGGCTTAATTGAATAAAGAGTTGGTTGAGAAGGGGAAAATCTCTGTTTCTGATTATATTGCACAGTTTCCCCTAGTTGCCAATCAGTAGCTTTCTTTACCAAAACAATGTCCTTTCAGAGTGTGTAAGAGTAACAACATCTTCAAGGTATCCTCCTCCCCAACATACATACATATGCACGCACCTAAGTTGTGCCACTCTAACTTGCTTGATCACTACCTGGGATCTACCCAACTTACTGGATTGCACTAGCTACTGGAACAGCCTCAGATCAAGTATTTTCAAATGAGATATTTCTTCTGACTGAATGATAATTACCAGTATGGCTGCGTTTGTGAACCACCAGAACGTTGAGGCTGACACAACCCAATCCACAAATGTCACACTTCAGTTTTGCAGTATTTGATTTGACAAGGTCACATGGTTCAGAATGCCTCTCCAGTTCCATGTGGTCATAGTCTCCATATTCCGGCCTGCAGTTATAAAGGATTCTGGGTTCTTCTCCAATTTCTACTGGCTCAGACTTCATAATTCCACCTTGTTTTTCATCATAGTCACAATTGATCTTAAATAAGCGGTCTTCTGGAAATAACATCAACATGGTCCCAAAATAAAACATAAATATAAAACATCACAGAAGGAATATTATTATTACTGGTGTTGTTGAATAGTATTTTTTACATTTTCTTATTTCCTTCCTTCATATTTTTCAGCTTTTTTGATAAAATAATCAGTCATCTGCACAATGAAATTTACTGTAGATCAATAAAATCCTACCATTACATCCAATATTTTCCAGGGGACGAGAGGAGAGGAGAGGAGAGAGAAGAGTTGTTACTTTCTTCCTAGATCTGAGGGAAACTGACTGGCCCAAAGTCAGCCAGCTGGCTTGGTGCTTAAGCTAGAGCTTACTATATTCCCATTTCTAGCCTGATGCCTTTTTCAGTACATTTAACTAGCTCTCTCAATTCTGATGTCAAAACTGAATAGAACTTTAAACTGAACATTCAGTTTGATACAAAAATGTTCTTTTATGTTCTGATTTAGAAAACATTCATTTAACTTGTTTAATGAACCTTAACTGCAGATGTTATTCTCCTTCCATATATTCATAGCTCAGCAATACAGACTGACATGCCATTTAGCAAATATAAATGTAGTAAATTGATTCTGAATGAAGGGGATATTTTTTTCAGTTTCCAAAAAACTGCCTATCTCCAGCATAAGCATTGTGATAATGGATTTCAAGTAACAGGACTGCATTCTGAGTACTCATTCCTCTTGACATCACCTACATTACAAAGCAGGTTTGCTGCATTCAGAATAGGTTGGAACTTGGAAGAGTAATATTAGCTCAAATGTTAACTTCCATGAAGAGTTCCTTTTTTAAAGACATAGTGGCCGCTACTTTGGATGCATTTGTGGCAAGTCACTAAAATAGTTTGAATATGATTATATTTTCAGTTTAGGTTTGTAAGGTTTGTATTTGGAAAGAACTGTCTGCCAATCAATGCATATTCTCTTTCAACTCATGAATAACAGTGTCTCCAAAAAAAAAGAGATTTTGTTCATAGTCTTCACCAACATGCTTCATCTATTTATGGATATATATACATCAGTAAATTCTATACAGTTTGAAGGGAAGTGATATGAGGGAGGGTTAATTATAAATATACTGTACATATACAAAATGTTTCCAGTCACTAGGACTTGTGTTGCAATCTAAATTGTAATGATGATATTTCAGCAATGCTGAATGTCCTTTTCCTATGACTATACCATTATTTACTGGACCATAAACCAAGAAATCAATCAATCAACCATGTCAACATGGGTCTGGTGAATTGGGTGGTGTGGAGAGAGAGGATAGAAGGTATGTACTATGCCTAGACATTGGAAAATCCAGATATTAAGGGTCTCCAACTTGACAACTTTAAGATATGGCTGGCTGAGGAATTCTGGGAGTTGAAGTCCACAAGTCTTAAAGTTGGAGAACACTGTATTAGATAATAGGATATTGAAAGATGGGAGGGATAAGCAGATAAGCAGTACAACTGCAGTTGTTGACTTAGAACTGTCCATATGGATTGTGAAAGCTTCTTGAAAGAAGCTGATATATCTCAATTCAAAGAAAAAAGTTGAATGTTCTGTGTTTTCAGAAACACTATAGGTAGCACATAAATAACATCTTATTTAAGATTTTTCAGAAGTATTGCTAAAATGTATTCTATTACTGGATTAATAATGGTATATGAAAATCCCCCCCCCAATATTCTACAAGTCTTAAAATGATAGCTGTGAACCTGCCTTACAGTTTCAACCATCCTAAGAGGATACTAACTATAATGTTTCTCACAACCTTTGTACTGCAGCTTCTAAGTGAGAAGAAGTGTTGCTGAAGAACTTTCTCAGGTAAGACTGCGAAGGAGTACTGTGGCAGTGGGATGTAACCAGTTTAAGCAGAAAAAGAGGCCTTCCATTTTTTGAAGTTCAGTACTAAGGAGAAGCTTTGCAAGAAAAAGAGGGACTCAGAAAAGGGGAATGACTTTTAGAGAACTCATGTTGCTTTATTTATTAACTTTGCCTGCAAAGGTGTTTATATACTTCTCAGTGCTGAATTCTGAAAACAATCAGATTCTACAAATCATGCCAATTCTTTCACATAAAAAATACCACTTTTCCCAAAAGTCAGGAGTTTTTGGTTGTTGTTGCACAAAAGAAAACCAGTCTTCTATTTGGGGAGTTTCTTAATTTTTTTTTCTGGGAACTCCACTGGGTATATATACAGTAACTCATTCTGGTATTTTTCTTTTTTGAGGTTCCTCCATGGTAAAAAATATCTGCTGTTCGCCTTTCTTCTAAACCACCTGCTTTTGTATAAGCAACTCAGCCTTTGATAACTTCTGGTAGGAAACTGAAAGGATGCACCTGAATCTTCCTCCTGAATTTTTTTTACCATGCTCCAGCTGTGGAAAGCTCCCCACAAAGAAAACCTTGAACTTTTCAATGCACTTTGTTTAAGAAGTCAATGGAAAACATATGCTGGCTGGCAGAAAACCAAAACTGAGAAAATAACTGTTTAATCACAAGTAACCCACTTTAAATAATATTGTAAGAGTTACCCTGCGCTAAGATGGATAGTGAATAAATTCGATAAATAAATAAATAAATAAATAAATAAATAAATAAATAAATAAATAAATAAATAAATAAATAAATAGTCTGGTCAGCAAAAGATAGGCAGCAATGAGAATAATCTTGCTTTGACTGATAGTTTACTTCTAGAGGATAAAAAAACATACTCATGGCAGTACGCGTATGAGTATGATCAGGAAGATTTCCTTAAATCCCACCACATTCAACCCATTACAGTTTATTATTTTTGTTTACTTTGCTTTTACTTTGCTTTGCTATCATGGTAATCGCTGCTATCTCCTCCTTTTTTCCCCTCATCCCAATCCTCCTGCAATTGATTTACCTGAAAGAGAGGGGGGGGGAGCAAAATCACCCTGGAATTTCCAGAGCTGAGGATGGACCAAAACCGGAATCCTTCCAATGCTATCCAATGCCTTAACTAATAGCTATGACACTATAGTGGCTTTTTTTACAGCCTATTGAAAACTGCAAAAAATCATCAATAGATGAAGAACAGAGTTGGATGGGATTTCTTCTAGTCCAATCCCCTGCTTAGGCAGGAAGTCCTGTACTTTATTTAACTATAGAAATTCAAACAAGTGGTTGTCCAATCTCTTCTTAAAAACTTCCAGTGTTGTTCCCATTGATGAAAACTGGAAAGGTCAGAATGTATATAGTTGAGCTGAAAATGTATTGTATGGTCTCCTAATAAGTCTCAGTACATCTCACTGAATTCAGTAAAACATCTGACCAAACCTATAGAGTATGTTGTAGTTTAGTTTGTCATTCTGCATATATTTAGCTGACAATAACTACTATTGAAATTTCAGGATGCTGCTCTGTAATTATCATATTTATATTGATAATGAAGAAGGAGCTATTGGCTGCTCTTTTAAAAACCCTATCAATTCTTACTTATATTCTTATTCTATTATTTCTTCTCTTACATAGAAAATTACACTCTGAGAAAAAACTAAAACTTCTTTTCAGAACTTTCTTGAAACTTTAAAATAAAATACAGTTGGGATAAAACTATATGGGTCTCCTGAGCTAGATTCGTTATCCATATTGTGAAATGGGTTTCACAGGACAGCCAATATAATATGAAAGAAAAGAAACATTCTAGAAGCTAAATTCAACTTCTGCAAAAATTAAATCTTGCTTTGAAAATTTATTTTGCCTATTTATCCCAGCAATCATCACAATATTGTTGTAAGGGAGTGAAAATCAGTACATTAGAAAAAGAAGTCAGTTTCTGAAGATATGTCAGATGAACATTTATTTACTGAAGTAATATTTCTGAGAGTCTGAAATCACACTAAATTCAACCATTTTGTTCATACCTAGCAATACTTTCTTTTGTTCATTTGAAAAGTAAAGCTTGTTCTCATGTCTATTGAAGCCTTATTTTACCCAAACTAGTAACCAGGATCAAAGGTTTACAAATCAAACACCTTACAAGTTGTAAACACTTATAATTTTCTTTTTTATGCTTAATTAACAATAAGGATGCACCCAGATACCAGGAATTCAGTCATCTTAATAGGGCAAATTAAGGTCACACCTGATTTTTTTATAACAATTCCAAGTAAAGACACCTCGTGCTTGTAGATGATTTGCTTGGTATACAGCCCACCTCCATCAATATATGAGGTATATAATAGTAATGTGTGGGCTATCCTTTCCTAAATATCCTATTTAAAATGTCCTAGAAATGTGTCAACAGCAGTCCATTAGCTTTAAGAGTTTGATGCAGCAAAACATCATTGCAGTCCATCACATACAAACACCCATCAAACCTCTGACGTAGCTGTAACAAATTAAATGACATTGCCTCTAGGCAAAAGTGATAAATATTTAATATTTAGGATGGATCCACATTACAATATAAGCACACTGAGATTCTTTGGGCCATTCCCAGAAATCCATTATGGAGATGCTTGAGGTGGCCCTCTAACAATCTATGAGAAGGATGTTTGGAGTGCTAATTGAGAATCTATTGGGTAGGCTAACACAAGGATTTATCTCAATATATGCTTCTGGAGGTAATCCTAAAATTATCACACTTTTTACCTAACCTGACATTTCCATTGAACAGCACAGAAATTATTTAAATTCTTTTGAGTATTGCAAGTAAGACAGGTCCTCTTAACCACAGATTTTTAAGGCTTTTAAAACTGTAGAGAAGGATCTCCAAAGTGTCATAAAAAGCAGTTCTTCACCCAGTTTTACAGTTATTCCTGCCTGATTCACTTTCTTACTCTTTCAGAATTCAGGATTAATATCAGGTTTTAATGTCAGAAACAATTTTTTATTTACATAACTCACAAATGCACCATCAAATATAGTTTCATTAGGAAGCAGTCAAGAGTAGCAATATATTTGTGTAGAAAGACAAATCTATCTGTCACTTTCTACAGCTTTTCATTCACAACTTCAATCCATCTGATTTCTGTATCAATTTACAATTTTGGTTTATTTTTTTTAAAGGAGGCATGAAAATATATCCCCCCCCTTTTTTTGTTTTAGCATATATATGTATGTATGTATGTATGTATGTATGTATGTATGTATGTATGTATGTATGTATGTATGGATGGATGGATAGATGGACGGACGGACGGACAGACAGACAGGCAGACAGACAGACAGATGAAAGCAAAAGAGAGGTTTTAATTTTGTTAAATAATTAGATCTATTTTTTCCTCCTAATTAATATACTTTTGTACTCACTTTTATGTTGTATCAAACTATCATAAAACACAGAGAAGTGCAAAAATGAAACGATATCTACTTTGTGCTGTTTTATTAAGTACGAATCAGGATGATTTATATTACAAAGTGAGCAAAATAATTATTACTATTTCTTCAACATTAGGGTTTTTAACTGGTTAGTTTTCCTGGCCCATTGGTTTTTCACTAACTGTCAGAATAGCTAATGTGACAGCTGAAACAATATCATGGCTGTTTCACCTACCTACCCATCTAACAACAACAAAACAAAACAAAAACTCTTAAGTCACATACAAGAGGACCTTCAGGACTAAATGAGTTATCAGCTGGTGGATAATGCTGATTCTCTTTCTCTGGAGGTCTACAAACAGATGATCTAGTGAATCCTGTATTTACTGAGGGATGGACTGGATAACTGAAGTAATTTCCACCTTTACATTCTGCAATGACAAATTTCTATGCATTCTTCATTCCTCAATTTTTTTTTGCAGATTTAAAATATTTAACTAAATTGTTGCTAGAAAGGCTTTCCCAAACCTACATTATAGAGACAAAAATGATCTTAAATTGTACAATTACATCAAAAAATGGCTGAATCTTGCTAGGTATATAAACTAAGGAAGAAATGAAGAGGAAGAAATGAAGCCACATGCAGTCACAGGGGCAAATGTCTAAGCTACTGGACTTTGGCCTAAAATTAGGCAATACCCCTGATCCTTCAAAGCAAGCTGGGGGAAAAAAACCTGAATTAGAAAAATCCATCTCTTATCACAAAATCTATTTAAAAAGATGAATGGTCCTGATGGAAAATGTCTATCAACATCAGAGAAACTTGAAGAATGTGTTTCTTTTAGCATTTATCATTGAGAAAAACTGGTCACAAAAGATTGGAGAAAGAATATCGATGTTGATCTCCAATGTCTTGTTTGTCTAAATAATTTATAGACATAAAAGCTAACTTAGAAAATTGTTATCTTGCAGGTTGGCTTCTGGGGATAGTTGCGAGGAACTATCTAAAAGAAATTTATCCATGATTTCTTTTACACCATTTCACTCTTAATATCTGTCATTCTGAACTTCACTCATTTACACTATGGTTTTGGTAAAGTGGGAAGAAATTCAGAAATATCATTTTTAATTTCATGAAAGGGAGTGACATAGGCCTTGTGGATCGGAGTTTGGATTTTTTTTTTGAGGGGTTTTCTTCTTTTCAGGTCACTGAAACACTAAGATAGGAAGGGATTCGTTTTGAACTTGTCTTGTTTTTTCATTTAAATAATTCAGTTTTGGGGTGATGCCTCAATGAACTCAAACAGACAGTAAACACCTGGTGGAAATTTCACAAGCTAAAAATAGCAACAAAACTTTCTGAATTCCCTACCAAGCATGAATGCAGAGTGCAAACTGGTTCACCTCTAAGAAGGGAAGGAGGGGGAGGGGACAAGCGGGGCATTCTTCTGAAATAAAGACATGGAATACTATTAAGATTTTTAAATACTGGAACTTATGCTTCCAACGTAGAAGGCATCCAGGTATTTGAAGCAACTTTATCTCAGAAAACATAACTAAATATTATATTAATGGTAGTTGATATTGTTATTTTCCTATTTCAAATAGCCCATTCTAGATATGGTTTCATAACGAATTCCTGAATAGTGAACGGGTCAGACACTTAGTTTATCATCATGGCTTTGTTTGTCTTTATGGGATGCCACAATCCCGCCAATCATTACTATGGCTTACGACACATTTTGCTGGTTTACGTCAAAAAAATTCAATTTAGGAGAATGGATTCGCTTAATGATCATGTGATTCACTTAATGACCATGTAATTTGCTTAACGATTACCTTACAACTGTTCATAAAAACAATCATAAAATTGCATCAGGTCACGTAGAGACTACAGAGCCGAGGTGGCGCAGTGGTTAAATGCAGCACTGCAGGCTACTTCAGCTGACTGTAGTTCTACAGTTCGGCTGTTCAAATCTCACCGGCTCAGGGTTGACTCAGCCTTCCATCCTTCCGAGGTGGGTAAAATGAGGACCCGGATTGTTGTTGGGGGCAATATGCTGACTCTGTAAACCGCTTAGAGAGGGCTGAAAGCCCTATGAAGCGGTATATAAGTCTAACTGCTATTGCTATTGCTATTGTTTAACAAATGCAATGATTTTCAATCAAAATTCCAGACTCAAGTTATGGTTATTAAATGAAGACTACCTCTAATTTACTTGTGGAAGGAAAGTTGTGTTAAATCAAATAGTTACATGCTCATATACATGGTTTTTGAATCATGTTTCTTCATTTATGTGTGCTACTCTCTGTATGTAACGTTGTATGTTGTTCCTGGTCCTGTGTCTATATATGTATCCCTCTCTTATGGCTATACATATGCTTACAATTAAATATCTTTAGAAAGGAAGACTTGCGCTGGGCTTGCGCTATGTATACTGGAAAGAGGAGCACTTCATTTATTTCTTAACTATAGAATTATATTTTATTAAAATAAAGGAAAAAGATAAAATGATAAAATCTGACGATGAGTTTCAAATCATGGCCACAATCAAAGGAAGGCCATGCCATTGTAGTGTGTCAGGTTCCACCAACGTTTTCAGGTTTTTAATCCTTTCTATAATTTCTGTAATTGCTTGCTAACTGAACCTGCAGAAAAAAATATCAGCTGAGTTTGCTACATCACCCCACACCTGCACCCTACTTTCATTTAAAAATAAATATTTTTTTTCAGTTGCACCCCATTTTCTAACTCAGTAGGACGGTACACAAGATCTAATTTTCTGACTAGAAAAACACGGCATTTCCTTTCCTAGCACAACCACATGTCTTCTAAGGCAAGGGTGGCTGGAACCTCAGCTACAAGCCTAAGTGTACTTTGGGCTGATTTTCCCACCTTCTTTGCTCCTCTTTCCTGCCCATAAAACACCACCATCACCACACCAGTTAATTTAAAAGCCTGAAGTAGGAACATTTATGCTGCAGTTATTTTTCCTTTTTTGCATGCACCAAATCTATGATTTCAAATTCCCACGTAGAAAAGACATGTCTTTAAAGAAGTTATTTGAAACTTCCACAGTGGTTTTTTGACCTTTTTAAATGAACACATAAAAATTGTCTTCGTTTTTCTTTATGAAAATAAGTGACTTCTATGCCCATTGTTGTTTATCTCTTCCACGTAGCTTTCTCTATCTTTGTTTTTCTTTTTTAAAAAAAAGCCTTTTCAGATGCCCAGGCTTTCTTTATCTTATCACCATGTTTCCTTCAAAGGTCTGTAGGAGTCCTATGTAATATGAAATAATGCTTGCAATACTCCTTGACAAAAACTTTGGCATGGTTTCAATGTCACTCGTTGCTGGGGGGGGGAGCAAATGGTGTAGTAATGTTGGAGAAAGAAATGTATTTCTATGCACTGGCAAAATATCCCCATGAATCTCTTACTTTTGGCCATGGAGTTCACACAAACAGGGAGCTGTCCTTATTTCTCTGTCTGTCTGTAGAAGATACAACATGCTAGTCCCAAAGATGCTTTTCTTTCCGGGGGCAACTGGACATTCTTGTTTTTCCTTTTGAAGATGTTTCGCTTCTCATCCAAGCAGCTTCTTCAGCTTTGACAAGATAGTGGAGAATGGAAGAGGCTGTCAGAGCTGAAGAAGCTTCTTGGATGAGAAGCGATACATCTTCAAAAGGAAAAACAAGAAAGTTAAGTTGCCTCCTGAAAAAAAAGCATCTTTGGGACAACCATGACCTGGATGACTGAGAATTTCTACAGACTCATACAAGATGCCACTTATCTGTCAGCAGAGTACAAACGTGGTCTATTTATACAAGCAGGTGTTAATATGAGGAGGATTTGCATACAAGATTCTCAGTTCCAACTTCTGTGCAAGGATTAGGACTTTTAAAGAAGAGATTGGACAACAAATGTCTGAAATGGTACAGTGTTTCCTGCTTGGAATAATAGATGTCTAAGGTCCGTTCCAATTATCACTAATGGTCTCTTCCCCATTACAACCATATTTATTTTATTTACTTTTCAAGACTTAATAGTGACAATCAAAACTTCCAACTCTGTTATTCAGTTATTTTGAATGTCGTATGATCATGCTGAAAACTGAAAGAGAATTGTGCATGTAGGAAGTTTATTTGCTTGAGAAAGACAAAACAAAATCTCTTACCCCATGATGGATGGGCCGGACAGCACTTTTCTAAGGACAGCATTTTATTGGAGGTATAGACTGAATGGGCAGCATGCTAGAAATGGCCTTGTTGAAAATCTATATTGAACTTTGCCAACAATAGCGATGACCAATCCCTTTTCTGTTTTTACTTTTCATTCTTCACCATATGCACTGCTAAAGGGGTTTCAGAAGCCTCTGGCCAATTTTTTTATTTTTTAATTAGCAACACAAAATTAAGCTTAAACCGACTGGTTGCTTATAGATTGGTTGTCTATGAACAATAGTGGTCTGCAAAACTTAGGGCATGTGAAAACTCATGGGTGTATGTTTGGAGATTGTTATGTGTGTTGGGCCTGGTCTCGGTGTTAGGTGAATTTTGTTGTATGTGTAAACTATGTATATTCGTACAATGACAATAAAGTAAAGTAAAGTAAAACCTAGACTTCAAGAGTCTAGGAAAAGTAGCAAAAACATATCATCTTTGCAAAGATGACATATTTCTGCTAGTCTTCCTAGATTCTTGAAGTTTGGTTGGCCAGGAAACAAAGGGCTAGAGGGGAAGGGAATGTGAACTTTGGGACTTCCAGAATCAGTTTTGATTAAATGGCTATTAAGTCTTGAAAAGTAAATAAAATAAATATGGTTGTAATGGGGGAGAGACCATTAGTGGTAATTGGAAACATACATATTTGAAAATGATCACCCTTAGTACGCACAACATGCTAAGCAAGAAAAAGATGAATTTTAGTAGTGTGTGCTTTGACATATTGTAAGAAGCCAGGTATTCTCATTTAATGTTATATAACCAAGACACTTTATAAGCCATGATATGTTTCATATGTTATACAAACATGCAACAGCAGTGTGGAACAGAGAACTGTTGGACAACTTTAAGTGGTGTTTAAGTGGTTATAATGGAGTAGGGAGAAATTCCCAGTAGTAGTAGTTAGGAATTTGTCTTCTCTGGAAAAGAAGCATGAAAAATGGCAGAAGCATGATAAGTTCACACCTAACTGTCTTTTTCTTCTTCTTTTTGTTTGAATAAGCTACTTCTCTTCAGTGTAAAGTATGCAAAATAGAATATATTAAACACATAAAATCAGTCCTTCTCCCTCCCTTCCCCCCCTTTTTTTGGCTTAAACTTTGAAGCCTCTGCAGTACAGGGAAATAAAGAGGAAGTTCGTGACCTTTTCCTTTTTATCTCCCTTGTTGCTTATCACTTTTTTTTTTGATGCATAGACAGTTACTGTTCTGCTAACTCTATAAGAGATAAAGGCAACGTTTCCGAGCTAAATTCTGTTGGTGAAAAAAATTGAGTTGATTTGCCCTCTGAATCAGGCATGAAATCCTCTTACCTTTGCTACCGATTCGGAACTGGGAACGTGCGCGCGGTGCTTCTGCGTATGTGCAGAATCTTCTGCACATGCACAGCGCATCCATGATGATGTCTGGGCAGGTGGGCAGAGCCTCCTGCCGCCACCACTACCGGTTCGTCTGAACCCGGGTGAACGGGCAGAATATCACCTCTGTTCTGAATCCTTCCAAACTTGTAAATTTTCTACCTGGAGACGGCTTTTTTCTCTGTTAGAATTCAGGCTATCACTACCCATTTCAATCTAAAGCTGCAGTTAATGGCAATTTTGCAAGAACAAGTTAGATTGCAACCGAGGAGTCAAGATTTGACCATCTCCTGCTTTTGCCACCCATGTAGTTCCTGCCTCCCATCAACCAATCTTTGTCCTGTGTCTGTTACTCCACACGATCTTCTTAATCCTCACTCCCATCCCAGTTCCCCACAAACCTATTCTATGTGCCTTGAAAGCCCAGTAGACCCATTCAGGTTATGGAAGACATTGCTGTTTTGGTGTCTTCATGATGATGCTATTACAGGTAGTCCTCAACTTACAAGAGTTCATATATCGATGGTACAAAGTTACAATGACACTGAAAAAAGTGACTTAGGACCATTTTTCACACTTATGACCTTTGTAGCATCCCTCTGATCATGTGATCAAACTTCACTTACTTGGCAACTGACTCATATTATGACTGTTGCTGTGTCCCAAGGTCATGTGATCCCCTTTTTACAATCTTTTGACAAGCAAAATCAATAGGGAAGCCAGATTAACTTAACAACCATGTTACTAACTTATCAGTTGTGGTGATTCACTTATCAACTGTGGCAAGAAAGGTTGTAAAATAAGGCAAATGTCACTTAACAAATGTCTCACTTAACACAGAAATGTTGGCTCAATAGTGGTCATAAGTTGGGGACTACCTGTACAAACAATAGAATTCTTTATTTATGTAATTAATGTGTGTGTGTGTGTATGTGTGTATGTGTATGCATGCATGTGTGTATTTATGTCACATTCTGTCTACCAAATTATGAATTTTAATTGTACAGCTTATACTTTACCTTCTCTCTCTCTTTCATTAGTCGAATTATATTCTTTCTCATATTCACTGTTCTGCATGTTTTCTGTTTCATGATATGAGTTAGAACCCCCATCATTCAAAATATCCCGTAAACCTGATACAGTTTTAATGAAAAGAAAACAAAGACAAATGTTGAGGAAGAGGACGAATCACCGTAGCAGGAATTTTAATGAGGTTTGAGACCTCATTAGGCTATTTTTAAGGTACAGCATGCTTTGAGTATTGGATAATATGGCATAGACTTAGCAGTAAGGTAGGAAGATAAATAAGTTTGTTAAGTTTTATATATAATAAAATGTAATATATAATAATATAGTAAAAGCTTCCCACAGGGAAGGTTGTTGCTGGTTTGTACCACTGTCCAAAAGGGCCCTGTCACAAGTAGGTAAGAAGCTTTTTTAAGGAAGGAAATGAGGAGAGTTTAATGGCCCAAACCTGCATGTTCTGTCTGTTCTTGACAACGGC
Source organism: Thamnophis sirtalis (assembly GCF_051295495.1). NCBI lineage: Eukaryota > Metazoa > Chordata > Lepidosauria > Squamata > Natricidae > Thamnophis > Thamnophis sirtalis. Next base: position 94,654,485 of record NW_028261384.1, read on the forward strand.
TGAGGTCCAAGCCAGCTGGTGAATCTACAACAGGCAAACACAAAGAAAGAACTCAGTCTTTGTAAACTCTGTACTGTATCACTTCTGTAATGCAAGCGGGTACAGATCACAAGGGCTCAGAACTGTGCTCTTATTTTGAAAACTTATTTTTCACGTTAGAACACTTTTCCAAAGTGACAGCTCTGAAAGAAATCTATACAATGTCTTGTAATACCTGCAGTGGAATTCATGTAATAACTAAATATATCCCCAGACTTCCAAGGGCAAATAAATTATCAGAAGAGAAGACAGAAAATTCACTCCTAAAGCAATGCATGTAATTTCTGGGTAGATTCTGATGCAATATTTAATATTTATTGCCTCTGCAAGCTGAGCCTAGTGCAGGTTTGCATTTTTATTGCATGGTTATGGCTATATTGTGACTTCTTTGATCTCCTCTGTGGATGTCCCTGAAATTCACTTAGGACAGGGTTGGACAATCTGCACCCCCATGCCACATATGCACCTCAGTACAAGATCATATTGAAGTTTTGGGACAAATTATTCAATTGCCACTTTTTTTCTTTTTAGGAAAAAAAAAGATAAGAATGGAAATGAAAGCCCTCTGAGAAGTTTAAACACCCTAATTTTTATCCAGTGGCAGAATCCTGAGGCAGAAGTTTAGACTCATTAGAAAGAGAAAGTTTTTCATATATATTAGAACTGGTTTGCTACATGTTAAAACAACAACAATAGTAACTTTATTGCACTCCAACATTGCAATTGTTAAAAATAAGTACAGGACATTAATAATGGAATATCAATTTAATATGAAAATAAATGTATTATAAAACTAGGCAGCCAGGTTCTAAAGAAATAGAGCAGAATACCAAGCAGGTATTTACAATTTAAAAACTGCATCCAGTTTTGGTCACCACACTATAAAAGAGATGTCGATATTCAAGACAAAATGCAGAGAAGGGCAACCAAGATGATTAAGGGACTGAAGGCTAAAACATATAAAGAACAGTGGCAGGACCTGGGCATGGCTAGTCTAGTGAAGAGAAGCATCAGGGGAGAGATCATAGCAGTGCTCTAATATTTGAGGGGCTGCCGTAGAGAGGAGGGGATCAAGTTGTTTTCCAAAGCACCTGAAAGCCAGATAAGGAATAATGGATGGCAACCGATCAAGGAGAGATTCAACCTAGAAATAAGGATAATTTTTCTGAAAGTGAGAACAATCAACCAATGGAACAGCTTGCCTTCGGAAGTTGTGGGAGCTTCGTCACTGGAAGCTTTCTAGAAGGAACTGGATGGCCATCTGTAAAAAAATGTGGTAGGGTCTCCTACTTGGGCAGGGGGTTGGTTTAGAAGACCTACCAACTCTGTTAAAGGTGCACCATTTCCATCCCAAACCCGAATCCAATCCAGGCATGAAAGAGAAGGCTTTTACTCCCATCCAGTGCTCCTCAACTGCTCAGCCAATTCCCATCCATGACATAGGCCAGTTGTTTTTAACAGGCTCTTTTCCTTGCATGACTGGTCTGTTCATTGCAAAACTGATCAACTGCCTTTGATGAAGATCAAATTTTCCTCTTTTAAAGGCAATATTACAGTTTCCCTTTTTAAGTTAATTTCTTCCTTTCACTCCACTTTTTATCATCTTATCAAGGAATCTGAAAAATCTTAAAATCTTGCTCCTGGCTGTTACATAACTGAGAAATTTAGTTCATTTGAAGCAGCAGGAAAGTGTTAACCGCTTCCCTTGCATTACCACCAAGGTTTATGGAACATACACGGGGCCTCTGCAAGCTCTGAATATACAAACTTTGATAAATGAAGACCTTTCCAAACCACTATCAAAACACTGCTTTCATCTCCCTAAGCAAACCAAGTGCTTTTGGGTGGGGGTGGGGAAGTTACAGAATTAGGAATATATGATTAACATGAAATAGGTTGAGTGAAGGAATTTAATCCAATTTCTTGTCCCATGCTTCTTCATCACTTGCAAGAAATATGGACTGTAGCTTAAATTGTAACATTTTAATTGTTCCTGTTTCAAGATTATTTTTAAAATCTGTATTTATCAGATATCACTTAAAAAATAGGTACCTAATACATCTGTACAATATTAATCAGATAACACTTTAAAAAATAGATACCTAATACTGTGGAATTAAAAAAAAAATGATAGTACTTTTGTTTCCAGTTTCCAGTTTATTGGTATTTGTATGCCGCCCACTCCCAGGGGACTCTGGGCGGCTTACAGACAGACAAACAAGGGAATTTAAAATTAAAAATAGAAATATAATCATTTAAAAAATACACAACATATATACACTTAAAATGGGGCTGGATGCTGATCAACAGCCCCAGGCCTGCCAGAACAGCCAGGTCTTAGTGGCTTTATGGAAGTCCGGAAGAGTAGTGAGGGTCCGGATCTCTACGGGGAGATCATTCCATAGGGCCGGGGCAGCAACAGAGAAGGCCCTCCCCCGGGGGGTCGCCAGCCGACATTGACCCGCCGATGGTACCTGGATGATTCCTCTCCATATCACTTAAAATGGGTTATGTATACCAGGATACACAATATTGATCAAATAACGATCACAGAAATGCATTGGAAAAAATCTTTTTACATGATGTTTGAAACTGGAAGGTCAAGTAAAGCCAATTAGTTCTTGAGCTATAAGTCAGAAGTTGATAGCCACTCATTGCTACCTTCCTCAATAGTTGTTTCTCACATGTAAACTATAGATAGATGCCATCAGCTTTATTTGAGTGAAAAACCCAGAGAACATATTTGCTGAAGCACTATTGAAAAAAGTGTGCATCATAACAAAAAAGAAGGGGAATATCTCTAAACATGAATATCTCAAAACTTTTTTCTCATAATTATTATACATTGAGACGCTCTCATCCCATGTGAGAAACTAAGGGGTTTCAAAACAACACTTTCAAGGACAGCCTGAATCTTTTTTGAAGTTAAGCAAAACCACTTCTTATTTATTTTTCTCCTTTTCTTTGATACTTGCAGAATTTAGCTAAAGTTTAAGAACATGTTGATCCATTGTCACCAAAACAATACACACCTTTCATTTTCTCATATATTTTAAAAAAAATATTTATGTACTTTCCCACTATGTTGATATTTGAAAGGATTGCCTCCCTAAGTTGTACATTCTTGCAGAATAAAGACACAACAGCAGGTGTAGACTCTATGGTACATATGCACCAAGGACAAATTCCTTGTTTGTCCATTCACACTTGGCCAATAAATAATTCTATTCTATTCTGTTCTACTTCAACAATATGCACCAAGGACATCTGAAGCAAGGAGCGCTTGCAAATTGACCACAACACCTTTTTTTACAAGTAAAGAGGGGAAAAAAGCTAATAATGTTTGATATCAAAAATGAAAGTGATTGTACTTATTAAAGAACAGCTGCAGCTTAAGCACATGTAACAAACTCAGTTATCTGACAATTAAGATTGTATTGAAAAAGGACGTATTGGAAGAGGGTTTTCATAGAAAGGAAAGGAAAAACTGCCCTGAATTTTAGGTCAATGGTTTTTGGATGTATGTACTCAATGATCAGTATGCATAGCTGCTCCATCCACTCACTTCTGAAGGTTTAAATTATAGAGAGTTGGAGAGAACTAAAATGAAGGCTGAAAACTGTCAGTGTTAGCAACTTTCACTCACAGAGTTTTTAAATAGGGCCTGGTGACCTCAAACTTTCTCTGGGACAAAAAGAAAAGAAGTCAGGGGGGGGGAGAAACAGACATAAACTTCAGGGAGAGATCATAGTAAGATTTATTCCCAATAAGAAAAAAATAATTGGATGACTTGCCCAAGAAATAAGCAAACAAAAGGATATCATTTAGGGTTTTTACTAATATCTGTTAATTCATTTGATATGAAGAAAAAACATTTAGTCCTCAGATTTGTAGGTTATCCAAGATAATATTTTAACAATCCATAGTTCATGTCTAGATGTCCATAGAAGGCATGCATTCACCAATAATGTGGACCTTTCCTTTGCAAATGTATTTCCAATGTCAACTAAATCCTTTGTTTCTACCTTTAAGACCTGGAACATACCTTCAAAAACTATAAATTAGCTTTACATACGAAATAGCCAAATCTTCCAATGATAATCATCTGGATATCCTTGGGCGGCTAATGACAGGAACCCAGTGAGAAAAAGGCTGAGGAAATATTTTATCTTTGTTGAAGACTTAGGAAATGCAGTCTCTGAAGAATAATTGAATGGCCAGAACAGTATTTAAAATGAGGAAGGGGCAAATCATACACCCAAACCTTCCCCAGTCTGCAGAGGCCAAGAAAACCTCTATTTATTTATTTATTTATTTAATTGGTTTGTATGCCGCCCACTCTCGAGAGACTCAGGGCGGCTTACAGGTATGACAAGAACAGACCTATGGATGTTAACTCCTTATTCATAGGGTTAAGAAAGCAACTGGGTTTGGAGAACCAAAAGGAATGAGATCTAGGATCTGGAAATCCCCAACTAATGATACTGTTAAGTACACCTCTTACTTCATGCTACCATTCCCAACTTTTTCTATTTTTTTAAAAAGTAGCCTTTTAAAATTAAGAATGGGGTACCAGGTAATGTTTTGTTATTCACATTTGTAAAGTAGAATATTTTAACTTTCCATTGTCCCAGGATTTTAATTGCTCTTTTCTCAGGAAAATAAAAATGCATCTAATCTTAGGGCATAATATATATTTGTATATCTTTGCCTGTAAAAAAAGAAATAGGGAAGAGTTTGATATAAAGACTTAAAAGTTTATTTAAAAATTTGAGCTCCCTCCATTTGCCTAGAACATTATACTTAAATATATATATTATCACTACCTAACAAGGTGAAAAGATTGCAGGAGGGTCTCAGAAATCTTTCCCCCCCAATTTTTTTCTCTTTTCCTCCCCTCTTCCTTCTTTTGAAGACAAGAATGCTTAGTCTTTGCATTAATATTTTGCATTATATTTGCCTATTTTATTGCTCTGCAATAATCATCTGAATTTTTGGCTAGTCTAAAATATCATTGTTTGGGATAGGACAATAAAGCAATATTAAAAATATTGGGCCACATTTTGGAGAAAATCTAAATCTTCAACATCATAGAAAAAGTATAATCCATGTTGGACTAAATAAAATGGAAAGAATGCAACTGGAAAAGAAATTATTTTGCTTCTGACATTAGGAAGAAAATCAAAGACACCTGCCTCGTTTTTATTATGTTGATCCGAAAAATATATTTTAACCTGAATGCAATCTGAAAAAAGAAGTGTAGTGGTGTTTTACATTTATACACAGGCATATAAATAACATACATATTAAATCCTACTGTTCATTTCACAGGTTTGCATTTTCCTCTCTCAAATGTAACACATAGACATAAAAAGTATATTTGTTTTGATGTGTTAGTACCAACTCACTAGATGCAGAGACTTTTTAAAGGTGTAGCACACTTTTAAAAACTGTTTTGGCACCATGCAAACATTGTTGCTAGAACCAAATCATGTTGACTGAGAGGAATTCCCCACTGATTTCAAAGAAACTTTCTTTTAAATAAACACATGAAATTTCACTTTGTGACACATAAATTTTTTAGAGCACAAATTCACTTGACAGATGGGATTTTTTAATATCACTTATGGAATTATAGTGAAGAGTTCATCCTGCTGTGCTGGATATAGAAATTCACAATTTACCTGTTTCAGTTTTTTTTATTTTGGAACGCAAAACTCCTAACAATGGCAGACAACATTTATGACAGGTAACTGATTCTGATTATCTTGATTGCAGTGACATTTTAAACTTCCAGATTAAAATGTTTGAAACATGCAATATTTTTAAATTTTTATATCTGAAATTATATCCTATATAACAAATAAAAAGGAAAATTGGAATTGTATATTAATTGTGAGAGCAGCCACATCCTAATCAATATATACTTACTTGTGGGAGGATTTTGATATTTAATTTAATAAACTATTATTGAGGTAATGGTTTAACTAACTTCCTTCTAAAGATTCTAACCTATGACAAATATTTTCTGTTAAAATATTTCCTAATTTACTAGTCAGCAAAAAGCATGTACTGAAATATATAATTCATGTTTTGAGAAGTTATGAGAACCAGAAAAAACAAAGTTAAACTTTTTCTTGTAGTTTTTAGTGACATTTTAGGATGTTCTTTGCAGGTTTAGAAATACAGCCATTTGGGTGGGGAGGGGGGTCTCTTGGTAATATATTTGTAAATCTTATAATTCTTCTAGAAATATATTGATTGATTCAATATTACAGTATATAAGAAAAATAAATCTGTTGAAAAATCCTAATAGCAGGCATACGAGCAAAGAGGCATATAAAGCAAAGTTATGTAAATTGTGGAAACTTAGTAAGAATTTGGAGTACAAATGTATTACTCTGACCGAATGTTCGCACTATTATTCCTCTGAGATGTTAAAGTTAAAATCTAGGGGGGACGCTTAAGTGGGCAATGAAAAGGAAATAGATTTTAAAGCAAAAATATTTTATAAAAAGTTCATAATTCAGATTACTATGGTTGCTGAAAAATAAAAGAAACTTGAGTTTTGCTAAAATAAAATCAGCAGAATTCCAGTAAATCTCTCACCTTCCATTTTCTTTGGCAGCAGCACCTAGTCAGAAAGCTTCTCTCCAGGGTTCAGGGATTCCACTGAACTTCAGAAAGGAAGGAAGATTCCCAAATAGGCAAGTTTCAGATTCAAAAAAAGGAGCTGGGTTGCATTGTAATAATGAGATGATAAGGACAGGAAATGGTTAGAAGTTGTGTAGAAACAGGGCGCCCTCAAGCTGTGAGGAAGGTGGTCCAGTGGATGTAAATCATATTCCCGAACAATGATAACTGTTGAGGAGTTATTATTATTCATTCCTGGCTACAATTGTTTTCCAAACTACTGTTAAAAGAAACATAATTCCTCTAGCCCTAAAAGTACTTTTTCGTGATGCTTTTTTAAAAAAAGGATCTTGAATCTGATAGGGCTTAATTCAGTCAGAAAACATTACCCCCTAATCGGAAAGCCCTTGATTTTGTCAGACAGAATAAAAATATGTTTCTTTCTTTCTTTCTTTCTTTCTTTCTTTCTTTCTTTCTTTCTTTCTTTCTTTCTTCTCTGTCTTGGGATTTGGTTAAAAAAAACAAAAAAGCAAAGTTCTTCAAATTGCTATTTATCTTATATTTGCCACAGGTTTTTGTTATTTTAAATCTAAACATTGGAAAGCTTGGCTTGCTTACTCATAAGTACATTTCATTTATAGTTACATCATTATCCTATATCCAATATTCATTGCCACTCTCTACTCCCAACAATCTCTGATTGTGGCAACAGCCCCAATTTGCAAAAGGAGAGAATCAGCCCTAAGCACACCACTGGCTAAGCCTATTGAGTCCAGCAGTCAACTGAGGGATTTAGAAGTGATATGTTCTTCTCCTGAAAATTGAGCATTATATGGGACTTTGGGCAGTACACAGCGAGGTATTAGGCCACAGAGCTGAAGTTAATATGTCCACAAAGAATCCCAACATTCTCTGGAACCTAGCTGAAAACCAGTAAAGGAGAAAGGTAGTCATGGTTACAGTTGGTTGACAGTTGGAATGTCATGTGGGTGAGGAAGGGAACTTCTTGCTCTTTTTTCTTCCGTATGGACAGAAGGCTGTCTAGGCCCGGGTAGGAGGAAGGATGGGCTCTCTCTTGCACTATGCAAGGGGGCAACACTTGGTTAACTCTTTTTCTCTGCATTGTCCTGCACCTATTCTTCCCTGCAAGGTTTGTGCTGAATGCTTTCATGGCCCCAGAGCAAGGTATATGGCATCTTATAAATTGTGTGTATAAGGCAAAGGTGGAGAACTTCTACGGAGTTGAGTAACACTCTACTTCTTGATTCTCTGCAAAAGGCCTCCATATTCCTCACCGGCTCAGGGTTGACTCAGCCTTCCATCCTTCCGAGGTGGGTAAAATGAGGACCCAGATTGTTGGGGGCAATATGCTGACTCTCTGTAAACCGCTTAGAGAGGCCTGAAAGGCCTATGAAGCGGTATATAAGTCTACTGCTATTGCTATTGCTATATTCCTCTAAAAATGCTGAGAGCACCAGAAGGAACATGGCTCATTTGGAAATGGTGGGTGGGAGGGTCAATTTTTCCCCAACAGAAGATGGCAAATCATTATAGTTTAAACACTTCCTAAAAGCAACGGAGTAATTTGCACAATGAAAATAATAATGCAAAATGCTGTGGATTTAATAGCATATGTATACATTCTAAGATCGTATTTAATTTGGAAAATGAGAGGTGTTAAATTATAACATGATCTAAAAACTGCAGGTCTTTAATGGAAAAGATATGTTCTTTAAGCACTAAACAGACAGACAGACAGAGTATTTCTGTCTATAACATATATCCATGAACTATGTTATTTATCCCGTATTTTGTAATATAGCTAGATAGATGGAGGGATGGAGGAAGAGAGAAAAAGAGAGAGAGAGTATTTCTGTATACAACATATATATATGTTGTATACAGAAGGCAAAGGTGGAGAACTTCTACGGAGTTGAGTAACACTCTACTTCTTGATTCTCTGCAAAAGGCCTCCATATTCCTCACCGGCTCAGGGTTGACTCAGCCTTCCATCCTTCCGAGATGGGTAAAATGAGGACCCGGATTGTTGGGGGCAATATGCTGACTCTGTAAACCGCTTAGAGAGGGCTGAAAGCCCTATGAAGCAGTATATAAGTCTAACTGCTATTGCTATTGCTATTGCTATTGCTTCACTTCTAATAATCCTCTGCCACCTGATTTTCGGGGCAGATATAGTCTATCAGTATCACCACGTGGATGTAAACCGTAGTGCATTGATTAGTTTCCTGGTTTTTCAGTCCAAAATGTCCAAATCAGCTTGTGTCCAGTTAACTATACCAGCTGTGTATCTTATAACTGATATTGCCCAGGTATTTATGGCCTTGATTGTATTTCCACCATTCAATTTAGATTTCAAAATTTTCCTAACTCTGTTGGTGTACTCTCGCCTGACAATAGTTTTTACTTCTCCATGCTTGATGTTATCCAACTGCAGAATGCCTAAGTATTTGTAGGCTTAATTTTCATTGCATTTAATTAGTTGGCCATTGGGCATTTCAATTCCCTCACATGCAGTGATTTTGCCTCTTTTTATGGATACAGTGGCGCATTTTTCCATGCCAAACTGCATTGAAATATCGGTGCTGAATACTCGGACTGTGTTTGTCAATGATTGGATTTCTATTTCTGACTTTCCATAGAGTTTCAAATCATCCATATATAGTAAATGAGAAATTTTTTCAGCTTCTTTGGCTGTTTGGTAGCCTAATTTCATTTTTTTTAAGATTACTGTTAGTGGGATCATCATTATTATTATTATACAATTGTATCACAGCAGCCAGTTGTTTCGCTGGATTTGGCATTGGTTACTAGTCGGGCCCCACCCAGGGGCCTAGGACGTCATAACATATTTTCGTAATATGCGTGCAGATCCAAGCAGTGCGGCTTTTTGCATTTGACTGATGGTGATTTTGTCAATTTTTAACTGTTTTAAATGTAATTCCAGTGCTTTTGGAATAGCACCCAGTGTGCCAATTGCCACTGGAATTACCACTGCTGGTTTGTGCCATAGTCGTTGAATTTCGATTTTTAAGTCCTGGTATCTTGCAATTTTTTCATGTTCCTTCTCGGCAACCCTGCTATCACCTGGTATTGCCATGTCTATGATTGTGACCTTATTGTGACCTAATTATTATTATTATTGTTGTTGTTGTTGTTGTACAATTGTATCACAGCGGCCAGTTGTTTTGCCGGATTTGGCATTGGTTACTAGTCGGGCCCCACCCAGGGGCCTAGGACGTCGTAACGTATTTTCGTAATATGCGTGCAGATCCAAGCAGTGCGGCTTTTTGCATTTGACTGATGGTGATTTTGTCAATTTTTAATTGTTTTAAATGTAATTCCAGTGCTTTTGGAATAGCACCCAGTGTGCCAATTACCACTGGAATTACCACTGCTGGTTTGTGCCATAGTCGTTGAATTTCGATTTTTAAGTCCTGGTATCTTGCGATTTTTTCATGTTCCTTCTCGGCGACCCTGCTATCACCTGGTATTGCGATGTCTATGATTGTGACCTTATTTTTCTCAACCAGTGTGATGTCTGGTGTATTATGCGCCAGTATTTTGTCGGTTTGTATACGGAAATCCCACAAGATCTTGACCATCTGATTTTCGGTGACTTTTTCAGGCTGATGTTCCCACCAGTTTGTTGCTGTTTTAATATAATAATTTTTGCACAAATTCCAATGGATCATTTGTGCTACTGAATTGTGCCGCAATTTATAATCAGTCTGCGCGATTTTTTTACAGCAGCTGAGTATGTGATCAACAGTTTCATCAGCTTCTTTGCAAAGTCTGCATTTGGCATCATCAGAGGATTTTTCGATTTTGGCCTTAATGGCATTTGTGCGGATAGCTTGTTCTTGCGCAGCCAGGATTAGTGACTGTTGCTTTCTTTAATGTACCTGTTTTTAACCATAACCAAGTTTGTTCACTGTCCACTTTATCTTTTATTTTTTCCAGAAATTGACCATGCAGTGCTTTGTTCTGCCAACTCTCCATTCTTGATTTTATCACATCTTTTCTGTATTCTTGTTTTCTCTGTTGGGCCTTCAGTAGATTTTTGTTCTTTACTTCGATTAATAGATGTTCTTGAGTGTCTTTTAAATAATCAGCCAGTGCATGTTTTTCTTCTTCAACTGTTTGCTTCACTTGTAATAATCCTCTGCCACCTGATTTTCGGGGCAGATATAGTCTATCAGTATCACCACGTGGATGTAAACTGTAGTGCATTGTCATTAGTTTCCTGGTTTTTCGGTCCAAAAGGTCCAAATCAGCTTGTGTCCATTTAACTATGCCAGCTGTGTATCTTATAACTGGTATTGCCCAGGTATTTATGGCCTTGATTGTATTTCCACCATTCAATTTAGATTTCAAAATTTTCCTAACTCTGTTGGTGTACTCTCGCCTGACAATAGTTTTTACTTCTCCATACTTGATGTTATCCAACTGCAGAATGCCTAAGTATTTGTAGGCTTCATTTTCTTTGCATTTAATTAGTTGGCCATTGGGCATTTCAATTCCCTCAGATGCAGTGATTTTGCCCCTTTTTATGGATACAGTGGCGTATTTTTCCATGCCAAACTGCATTGAAATATCGGTGCTGAATACTCGGACTGTATTTGTCAATGATTGGATTTCTATTTCTGACTTTCCATAGAGTTTCAAATCATCCATATATAGTAAATGCGAAATTTTTTCAGCTTTTTTGGCTGTTTGGTAGCCTAATTTCATTTTTTTTAAGATTACTGATAGTGGGATCATTGCGATGATGAAGAGAAGAGGTGAAAGTGAATCACCCTGGAAAATTCCTCGCTTGATATTAACCATTCCGTAGCTCTCATTCCCTACTGCCAACTCAGTTCTCCATTGTTTCATTGCCTTTTCAGTAAAGGATGTAATATTTTTGCTAATGCCAGTTGTTTCTAAGCATTTTATGATCCAACTATGTGGCAGTGAGTCAAATGCCTTTTTGTAATCAATCCAGACCATATTCAAGTTCGTTTTTCTGTTCTTACAATTTTCTAATATCATTTTATCAATTAGAAGCTGATCTTTTGTGCCCCTGCTCCTTCTTTTGTTGCCTTTTTGCTCTACTGGCAAGATGTTGTTTGTTTCCAAATAATCCATCATGTTATCTGCAATAATGCCTGTGAGTAATTTGAAGGTTGTTGGTAAGCATGTTATTGGTCTATAGTTTTCAGGTGTTGTTCCTTTAGTTGGATCTTTCTGAATCAAGTATGTTTTTCCAGTTGTCAACCATTCATCAATTTGGCCCTTTTGTAAAATTTCATTCAGTTGCCTGGCCAATATTGCATGTAAACTGGTCAGATATTTGAGCCAGAAACCATGTAATTGGTCCTTTCCAGGTGATGTCCAATTCTTTACCTTTTTAACTCGATTTTTGATCATCTCAGTTGTTATTTCTAATACTTGCATTTGTTTGTTGCCAATGCTTTTCTCAAAGTCATGTATCCACTTTGCTTCCTTGTTGTAGTCCTTTGCATTTTCCCACAATTCTTTCCAGAATTCAACTGTGGCCTGCTTTTCTGGTTTTTCACTTTTTGTGTCACCATTCACATTAAGACTTTGATAAAAACGCCGTTGGTCTGATCGAAATTGCTGATTTTGTTTATATTGGATGATTCGTGCCTCATATCTTTCAATTTTTCTAGCTGTTGCTGTTATCTGCTGTTTTACAATCTCTACAGCTTCATTGATGTTTCTTGTATCCAATCTATATCTTCTGATTAGCCGATCTATGATTTTGTTGTTTTTAAGCCGTTGCTCATGCATGTTCTTTAAGTTACTAGCATCTGCCCTTAATTTTTTGATTTTTTGTTCTAGACGGATTTTCCACTTTGGCTTTGATGCTTTTTCTGTTGTGTGACTAGGTACTTTAATTTTAATGCCTAGTTCATTAGTGACTATTACAGCTGCGCTGTACATTAACTGGTTTGTTTCCAAGATGGATCCCGGTTCAATTGTTGAAAACACTGCATTAACCATTTTCATGATAGGGGCCAAAATTTTCTTAGGCACAGTTTTTAGTGATGGTAAACGTTGCCTTTCCTCATTAAGCAGAAAATGCTCCATGATCTTATCCTTCAATTCTTTTTGTTTTTGAGTTAGTTCATCAGTTGGTTCAGTGATAACTGGTTCTAGTGGTGGTGATGTTATTTCCTCCCTGAGAGCTTCTTCTGGGAGTTCTACTATAGTGTCTTTAGTTGTGTCTTGAATATCAGTTATTTCCGCTTGTGATATTGTTTTTTGGGTTTTGCAATTTGCCTGAATTTCCTCATGTTCAACTTCACTAAACACTTTATTCCGTATAATAAATCGCCTTTGATCTGCTAGTCGTTGTTCACTAACATTTGAATCTGGATATTGTTGTTTCCATAATTCATACATTCGCTTTAAATATCCTCTTTTTTCTGGCTCTGAGTTGTAGTAACAGGCCATTATGGCACGGTTTTCATCTGCACTATATTTTTGTCGTTTTGTTGGCTGGTCCACTTGTAGCCCACTTGTCAACGGATGTCCAGGGACCCCAACATCCACCGCGGGCCTTGTTAACCCGCGCGACGACCGATGCGGTATGGAATTCTTATTCGTTTTTTTCACCATATTGTATGGGTTGGCGGGGTTTTTTTTACGGGACCAGATGCCAACCTGTTCCCAACCTTCCTCCTTTCTCATCCGGGCTTGGGACCGGCAACGGCGGAGTTGTTGTTGTTGTTATTATTATTATTATTATTATTATTATTATTATTATTTAAATCTCACCTTTATTATATTATGATTCAAGTCAGCCAATATATGTAATTATTGCTCCTGTTTTCTCCACAACAACAATCCTTTGCACTGGGTTGGTTTGGGCTGAGAGAGAATGATTGGACCAAAGTTATCCAGCTGGCTTTCATCTTTAAAATGGGAATAGAACTCACAATGACCTGGTTTTCAGGTCAGCGTTTTAACTGCTACACCAAATTAGCTCAAGCATTTATTGACAATGGAAGGTTTTGAAGCTTCTATGATAAGTTCAACACATTAATGTGCACATTAACTCCCCAGAGCAGATCCATAAATACCAGACTTCATTCCCAAAATAAGCTACCTACAACCAAAAGCATCAAAGGAGACTTTCTTTCTTTTTACAGCTGGGTAATCTAAGAGCTAGATTTAAATTTTAATACTTTAGAAATAATAATTTTCCAACTGGGGGGGGGCGAACCCTGAAGGTTTATCAATGCTGACTATGGGTTAGTAATCAAGCAGCAGTAATCAAGTACATATGAAAAATACCAAGTTTGGAAAAGTATATGATTATCGTATCATCGTTCCTATCACCCATCTCCTCCAACTTATGACTATGGGACTTTGTTGCTTGTATTCTTACAATTTATATTGATATTGATTGTTTCCTGATTGTTTGTTTGTACCCTATGACTATCATTAAGTGTTGTAGCTTATGCTTGACAAATGTATCTTGTCTTTTTATGTACACTGAGAACATGTGCACCAAAGACAAATTCCTTGTGTTTCTAATCACATTTGGCCAATAAAGAATTCTATTCTATTCTATTCTATTCTATTCTATTCTATTCTATAGAATAATTTTCCAATCATATTCTATATGATGCAGCTGAAATAACTATTACAAGTATGCACAGGTGGATTTTTTTTTGCTCCATATGATTACATATTCATTCAGCTGCTGTCTCTGAAGAAACAGCTATTTATTATCCAAAAATCTTGTTTGCAAAATATTAATATGGAGCAATAAAAGGTTTCAAATAGTAATACCAGTTTTTTAATAATTGATTTTTTTAGAAGTAAGCAAAATCTTTTCTGATAACTCCAGGACATTGGCTGTCAGATAATATATGATAAGCTTGGAAGCATATTATTTGCTTAAACTAGGTTTGTCCAAAAGCCATGGTATAGTGATAGCTTGATTCACAAGGCAAAGTCTATGGCTCCTCAACTAATGGGAGATTAAAGTAACTATCCAAAAATGAATTGAAAAATATTTATGGAAATTGTTTAATTCAGTGGTTTCGGACCTTTTCTTCACCAAGGACCCCTTTAAATACCATTTGTGGCCACAGACCATGGCCACAGAACCTCAAAACTTAATTCAAGATTTAAATCATAACATTTCTTCAAGCATTCATGGAACACCTATGACAACATCATTGTCACTGATTTAATCCTTAACACTGCCCATGATGCAACAGCCACAGCAATTTGGTTCCTTTTGTCCTTCATAGTTATCTTGACTTGTGTCTCACTAATAATCTCTTCTATTGCTGAGGCAATATAATTTTTTTATCATTACACATCTACCTTCACAATGATTGTTGGATGATGCTAGATGACACTATAAATCATGAGGGAGGAAAGGTTTAGGTTTATAGGTTTATTGGATTTATATGCCGCCCTTCTGCCAAGGACTCAGGGCGGCATACAACATAAAAGAAAACACATATTAAAAAAATTAAAAGGGACATTAAATAAAGTATCCAAAAAACCCCAATTGATATTTACAATAAAAATTGCCACTCCCCGCTGATCCAGCCTATCACGTCCATAAGTAAGTTTTGGGGGGAGCAACCGGGATAACACCACAGCGTGGGGAGCGGCAGCAGCAGAAACCCCAGGCAGGGCGTCCCACACTCATGCCGGCAGCTGCAGACGCGCTCCATTCTCCATTCACCACCAACCACCCCGTTTCACTCATGACATTCTGGCTACAAGGCAGGAAATCGCAGCTCAAGGGTAGCCCCGAGGTCCCAGGAAGTTCTCATAGCTGGACCTGGAGCCAACGATGGAATAGGGTACCCCCTGCAAGCCCTGAGAAGGACAATCATCTCACCGAAGTCCTCCTCAAACGCAATAGGACACCATCTTGGGCATGCTCAGTAGAGTTAGGAAAAATGCCTTCACTGAAGTCTTTGATCTACATTTGTTCTGAGTCACTTCCTTTGTTCACATGTGGGATTAATTAGTGTTTTTCTTATTTCTTACCTGGTAAGAAGGAGGGTGGGAGGGAGGGAGGGAAGGGAGGGAGGGAGGGAGGGAGGAAGGAAGGAAGGAAGGAAGGAAAAAGAGGAAATAAGTTTTATTTGATTAATAATCTGAAGAGTTATAAATTATAAAATAAATGGATTTGTATGAATATGACTATGAAATCTGCTAAAATGCAGTAAAACACATGTACGTATAGTACAAATTGTAGCCTTATTGTGTTCTCTTTCTTGGCTTGAATGTCCTTACACAAATAATTCATTTGTGAAACATGTTCTGAACATTGTATAGTTTTACAAAAAAATCTTTTTTTGGTGAAATGAAAACAATTGCATCAGGGAAATTGATGTAATAAAGAGCAATATCAAGACAATTTGCATTGAGAAGTCTTTGGGAAGTGTATTTTTAAATATGTACATTAGGGGAAGTGGTAACTAAAACTTTTTTTGTTTAAAAATATGCTAGAAATATATTTTTAAGTGGCAAAATAGCAAACATTTGCACATTAATTCCCAGGTCTAATCTAAATGATAAACTTTAATACTTCTTTTCCCCTGCAATAGGAAATGGAGTGGATGAAACACAGTATTCTGTTAAGTTAATTAGAAAGAATTATATATATGGCAACGTTAATCATAAAGGTAACATTTTATGTTTTTAATGAAAAACTAAGATGATGCAAAGTATGTACCTATATTCTGGAAACAGATAAGCTCAAACAAATTATTGACCCATAAAAAGCAAAATTCTTTAGGGAAACTAAAACCAAGAATTACATTTTATGTTCTATAACTGGGCAGACCCTAAGAGTTACTTATATAAAATTCTGAAATCTTCCAACCTCAGTTGTCATTGTTAACGGAAGACTACCTGTATATTGAAAACATTTCTAGCTCAGCCACTAGGTTCTCTTGGCTGGTAACAATCCACAAAACCCAATTGAAATGAACCAAAGGTGTTGGTTCACCTGCAGGAAAAAGGCATTCCACAGTTGGGATACCATAGCAGAGAAAGCTCTTCCCCGTATTATCCCTAAACTGCAGGACATCGAAACTACTGCTGAAAAAAGAAAATAGTGTGTTTTTACAGCAGACAGAAAAAAATAATCTTTAGAGTATATAGCAGGAATTTGGATCCTAAAATCAACAGAAATTAGAGTTAACAAAAATAGGCAAATCCCTCCTGACAAAACATCAATTTATAGTCTCTTAGATCATTTTCCCCCAAGATAATAAATCTGTATGTGAGATATATCACTACAGACTAGGAAAAATCAAAAGTTTTGCCTTTTCCGCTACACAAAAATCTATTGCCATAAAGCAAATAAATGTGGGTATGTGGATCAGTCCTTTCCAACTATTTCAAGCCGAAATTTCTGACACTAGACTTTTAGTATTGTGGAATTATTTTGTGTTCAAAGCAATTGTTCTGAATGTGGAGCAATCCTGTGTTCAAAACACTTGCCCAAAGCAATCTATTTCACAATCAAATCAGCAGTTTCACACTCAGAATAGGAGATTATTTAAAGAAAATAGTTTTAATCAATAGTGTGGGTGAATAAGCTAAGAATATTTATTTGTGATGGAAAACAATAAGGCCAATGTTTCTTGGCATCAGGAACTTGAAGATATGTGGACATCAACTCCCAGAATTCCCCAACCAGCATATATTCTTAAAATCCCGCCCCCCACCAGTCATCTTAAAATTGCTGAGGTTGAGAAACACTGATTTAGGCCAGCAAGTCCTATCACCAGCTCAGAATACAAATACAAATTAAAGCATCCCTGACAGATGGCTGACTAGTCCTCATAAACATTTTCAGTGAAGTGAGGGGCCATCATTTCTCTGAGCAATTGATTACATTGTCGGATTGCTCTTATTCAGAGAGATGTAAGTTCTACTTCACTGGATGTGTGCTCAAGGGGAAGCTAAGGGAAGCTTTAATTTTCTCTGTGTTGTCATTTTGCACAATAGCTATGGAAGATGCCTGTTTCATCTTCTTCTGCAGTCAATGTTTATGTCAAAGTGCACAGAAACAGCCCCTATCTTGTCTGCATGGATTTGTCTCTTTCACAAAGTGAAGTTATAGACCCCAACTATCTCTGGATTGGACCAGATGGACAGAACCTAAAAAGTAAGTTACATTTTAATCAAAATAATTCATTTGTTTTCAAAACTCGCACTATCAAAATGGTCCTGCAAGCTCTATTTGTTCTCAAAATGTTATAGCTCTGTATGGCATACAAGGTACATTAACAATATCAGTAACAGAGGTGGATTCCTACCGGTTCGGACCAGTTCAGCTGAGTAGGTAGTAACTTGGCCTGCTCGGTGGCACCATACGCACTGCCGTCTTGTTTTTTGCTTTTGCGCATGCACAGAAGCGTTTTTTTAGTACTTCATGCATGTCCCTGAGTGAACTGACAGTAGCAGCAGACAGAACCCACTCCTGATCAGTAATAATAACAACAATGCACAAAAGCTGTAAACATAGTACTTGGAAAAATATGCTTTTTCCTCAAATTCAGCTGGTAGAGGTGTGAATCAGGAAGTGGGGGTAGGAGAATCTCCAGCAGAGATTCTCCAATTAAGAAAACATACACAAGCAAAGGATGGGATTTCAGGATTGTGAATCCCATCAATTTCCAAAATGCCTGTGAAAATAAAAATCAAGGAGAAGAGTCTTAGGAGAAAGAAAAATAGTTTAATAGTTTACAAAACCTGTTCAGAGGCGACTGTAACTCACAACAGTGGTATTTATGACTAGTCCTCAAACTTATGTCGGTTGAAGTGTCCCTGAAGTCTTCAATCACAATCCAGGTACTTGGCACCTGACTTACAGTTAATTAATGTTGCAGCATCCCAAAGTCACGTGATCATCATTTGTGAGACTTCTTTCCCAGCTTCCTACAATCATAGTCAATAGGGAAGCTGGCAGGAGTTCACAAATTGCAAGCCTTTCCTACTTAAGTTATTCACTTAACGATGGCAGCCAGAACTGCCATAATTTCCATTGCAGTCACATATCATGCTTTATAACTGCATCAGTTAGTAATGGAAATTCCATGCTCAATCACACACACACACACACACATACACACACACACACACACACACACAAACACATGCAAATCATAATATCTGAACAGTTATATACTGAAGGAGACAGTCCTCCTTCAAGTATTAGGAAAAACTACTAAGAGCCTTGAATGCCATTGTTAAACAGGAAACAAAATTGAGGTGCCTCCTAAAAATGTGATATTCAACTTTTACTTTCCAAAGAGTGCTGTTTTAAAAGCCAAAGTTAAGATCAGGTGTATATAAACTATAGCCTGCAGGCTGGACACTCAGTAATGAGCTCCACAAGATTGTAAACTTTTAACATATGATTTTTAGCAGTAGTTCTATATTTTATAACCAGCTCAAGACAATTCTTCACTCAGAGTAGCCCAGGAAAACCAAAAGCTTAGACAGACCCAAACTTGAATTATGTTGACCTGGCTTCTCATTTTTGTTGCAGGAAAACAATATGTGAACCTCACAGAAACTGGAAAGCTGATGTTGGTTGGTTTTAAGGAGCACATGTCTGGATCTTATATGTGCACGCTTTCTTACAGAGTTTTTCGAAACGACATGCAAGCAGAAGAAGAAAGATTTAAGACCTATAAATTTATGGTTTATGGTAAGCCCTATTTTAGGTTTTGCCAGGTTGCTCCTCATTAGGCTAATCTAAGCTTTAGATCCAAATTAATTAAAAAAACATTTTAAAAAGTTTGGATTTTCAAAAGGTCTAATCCACCTTTCACCTAGTCTCCTAAAGAAACAATTTAAAACAAAATATTCCATTAGACATACTGTATAATTTTAATTGTATGAAAAATAGTAGACTATGTTGGAAAATAAAAGATTCACATGAAAATATAATCAACTGCTATCTTTTTTTCTGCACTGGAAAAGATGTGCAGGCAATATATTTTTTTCTGCCATGAGTTGGAAAATAGTTCGGGGGCAAATTAAGAGGTTGGTTGGTATGAAAATACAGACTTCAGGCAAAGAATTCAGTAGGAAGTACTTCCTCCAGCCCACTCACAAAGCTTCAGGGCCAATTCAACATGATGGAAATATGTCCCAGTGTTTTTCTTATTCTTATTTTTTACCATATTATGTCCATATAAGAGTCTGAATTTGATTGGAACAATTGTATCAGAGAAAAGGGGTGCTTAATTTTTTCCCTGTGGGCCACTGTTCTAATCAAAAGAATCCCTTCCCTGTAATATGTTTTCAAATGCCTATGCATTTTTTCCATTATAATGAGTAAACAGGTGAAGAAATTCTAACAGAACAAATGTTCCACTAGAACAATATTGAAAAGTTCTTTTTCTCTATCTCAACCTTCTCATAATTGTTCTGATCTAATTAAGAAAACTTCCTCTTCTGTTTCTTTCCCAAGGTCAAAAACAATTTTAAAACATCTTGTTCACCCTTCACATATATACGGTAGTTTGCGTGCAAGGGGAGATGAACAACATGGAAACATCATGCCACTAGATGGCACCTACTACCCTCCAAATAAAAATGCCCCAGATCTGAACAGCCAAATCTTACCATTTCCTCCCCTGTGAAATTACTATTTTAGGTTTCTTAATTTTTAAATTTAAAAATTGTGTATGAACATGAGATACTTCTTTGATAAAACATTATGATTCCATCCTATTTCATGCCTGTATTTACATGATATCCTACATTTCTTAATTGGTTAACAGAATCTCCATAGCATGTAAGATCCCATTAAATGTGATAGCATGACAATGCTAAGAAAATGAATTGGTTTTCCACAGTGTATAGAACCCAAAAATATATCAATCCCATTTTCACCTAGTATTTTATCTGCTTCCAAGTAGTTTATGCTATTTTATGTGGCACTAAAAAAACATAAGTGATTATGTATTATATTAAAGGCATAGTAATCTCTTCAGTTGTTCCAAAATGATAAGCCTCCATTACCTCAAACTTTTCAGATTTTCAGTTGATCCCTACACCTCTGTATTTTATAGCAACTTGAGATGTAGATCACACTGGGCAGTTTTTGTAGTTCATACTGGAAAATATATATAAAATAATGTAATGTTATGTTGTTATTATATTATGTTACGTTACATTGTGTGTATATCAATCAATCAAAAGCCAAGAACACTAAACCAGTGTGTCTCAACCTCACCAGTTTTAAGATGTTGGACTTCAACTCCCAGAATTCTCCACCCATAATTACATCTTCACCGAAGTGCCTGTTTTTAGATATTTTTTTCTTCATTGTGACATCTGTATGCTAGTCCAAGTATCCTCTGGAACATTCATATTTAAGTAGCAGGCAGAAATCTATATAAATAAAAGCAAAATACCACTCATGCAGCATCACAGAATCTTCAGAATTGTAAAGCCTACAAACTTGAAATTTGGCTTCTAGGTGCTCACTAAGGATTTTTCAAAATGACATCAGATCATTAGTATTTTTTATATTATTGTTAACCCGCTCTGATGATAAGGAGTTAGATGTTCTACTCCCCCTCCCCACCTGAAAACCCCAACTGCTACTTGGGCATAGCCAGCACATGACTCTTCTAGCCTTCAGGCTGGGAGTTTGGAGAGGATCAATGGGGACAGCCCAAGGAAGAGAAGGGGATAAGATAGGAGAGGCCTCTGTGGAGTAAGCGAGAGGAGAGAGAGGGAGAGGAGAGAATGATCATAACCACTCATTAATTTTCAAGCTGTAAGTGTCAATTTATCAAGCCTGATCACATAGTTTTGTAGCGGAGCACAGATATTCAGCTAGTATATACTGTACATATACACATATATTATGAAGATATTATTTTTTCCATCCTTCTTGAGAAACAATGAGAAAAAGAAAATAAACCACGCTATTGAAATGGCTATCCCAAAGTAGCATATTTGTGTACTTCATCTCATCAGTTTGTGAAGATGGTATGTAGATACTTCAAAAGAGAATGCTCCAGATTTTTATTCTGTATTTCTAATGCAGATAATAATAATGTAGATAATAAACCAAGATTTATGAAGAGCAACAACATATTACTTTCCCCGCCACTTACATTCTATTTCTTTCCTCATCCCATTTTTTGAAGCATATCGAGAACCAGACTATACTTATCGTATATCTGTTCACTTTACAACCAAAGAATGCAAATTAACAGCTAATAGACAATTCTTTGAAGAACTACAGAAAATCTTGAATAATCTGATTGATTATCTGAAATGCCACATCGCCGATTCATCATACAGATGTTTTTCTGTCAAGCGACCCAAACATGGATTAGTAGATGAACTATTCATTGTTTTTCAAGGTAATATAAAAATAATACTTACTTTTTCAACATACTTTTTCTCTTATCTGGACAACCTGTGTGGAGCTGGATTGTGGGGGGGGGGGAGTCTCTGTTCAATATAACTGTTTTCAGTGCCTTTCTTATTGATGGTATGATTTCATCAAATCATAATCCCTTTAATTTAGTTCTGTGTCCTCGCCCTCAGCCAATTTTATCCATTTAATACAGGCATAGCTGCTCTCCCTTTGGTTTTTGAAGTGAGCTTTGTTAATTCTTCCATTTGAAAATTCCAAGATTGTGTCATTCCGAAATATATTCTCTTGAATTCAGTCACAAGAGGTTTGCTATGGGTAGTCCATGGAAAACTCTGAACAGAAAATTATTGCAGGCTAATTATTATCACCAGAGCTTCTACTGTATTTTGAGGGAGGGGGGATTGTCACAGGCTAAATCTTTTTAATCCAGCATCAGCAAAAATTCTATACATCTATTGGAAGTTCAGCTGAAAGACGAAATCTGTTGCATTGCTGAAGTGAAGTGATGGTATGACTAATCTGCACCCTGAGTGGAGTATATATCTTGAATTCATTGCAATTTCGGGGTCATAGAAAAATTGGGAAATATTTCCTCAGGAAACTTTGACAGCCAGTATGAAAATGCTTCTTTCAGCTGCTGTCCATGGTACCTAATCAGATAAATTGGGACTCTTAACAGCTTTTTTCTTCCCACTTCCATCTGCTTTCACTGTAACAATTGGCTTTACATGTTTTGATCTGGGTAACTCAAAGATGAAGCTGGATTACAGGTTATGTCTCTTTTAAATTAATTGTTCTTCCTAGGAACAGCTCTACATAAGGCACAGTTGTTATGGCCCAGGGAGAAATAGCCTTTGTGGCTGAAATCATAAATCCATACAATTGTGAGTCCCATTTCAATGCCCAGGTTTGAATTATTTGTTATATTTAGGCACAATTCATAGAGAAGTATATTTTTATCTGCAAATGTTTATTTCTTTTTGTCATTTAGTAAATCCATTTGCCCCTGGCTGGGAGGTTAGTTGCCGTCACATTACCACTGACTGTGAAGAAATTACCAACAGCCATATACATAAGGTTCGAGATTTCCCCCCCCCCCCCAGACTTTTTCAAACTGGCATGTTTCTGGATACTCAAAATACCAAATAGTTTAAAAGGTGTCAAACTGCAGGTTGTGGTTGCAAGAACCTATCGCTGGGCCCTGGGATCTCCCTGCAGATTTAACTATTTAACTTTAGCATCAAAATGCAGAATTCAGTGGTGGGGGGTGAGAAATAGGGTATCAAAGCATAGAGACCTTTGAAACCTCAACAATAAAAATAGGTAAATATCCTATTTACCTATTTTTATTCCACCAATTAAAAAGAGGGGAAAAATTAAGCCTACCCTGTTCAGTGAACTGATGCATCAGCACAATTGCCCTGCATCCTTTAGAGTCTGAAAATTAAAATAAAATTAAGTCATCCTGAACCAGATAAGCTGTGTTCCTGCCAAAATAGATAGATCATTAAAAAGTATACTTCCATAAACGATGAAATGTCACAGTCACTTTCTTCAGAGTTACTAAATTAGATTGAGGATCAGATTGCAGATCATTTTTCTGTAAGAACTTTAAATAACAATAAAATCCAACCCAAGATCATAGAAGTTTATTCTCTCATTGATTGTCTTAATCAGCTTTTAGAATACTATCAAGATTTAATACAGAGGTCTTCAAACTTGGCAATTTTATTGTGGACTTCAAGTCGGCTGGAGAATTCTTGGAGTTGAAGTCCACAAGTCTTAAAGTTGCCAAGTTTGGGGACCCGTGATTTAATGCCACCTTGGCATAGAAGAAATGCCATCATCCAGAAACACTGCTTCTGGGCCCCCACCCTCTAAACTGAGACAAACTCATAATTTCTCACATAAAAAATATATCAAATTATTCAATTCCATTTAGAAGAGGTACCTGAGCGTAACTGGGAGCCAAGACATCTAGGCCCCTTAAGGTTAAAATCAGCACTTTAAATCACAAAATACCTTGAAATCTATCTTAAATCAATGCAGGGATTTTATCAAAACACAAAACTGCAACACAAGCATTGGCAGCATTCCCCCATAAACAGAGAGAGCAAATACCAGACAGGATTGACCTAAAGGCTTATTAGAAACATCAATATAAATTGTTACAGCATTTATTTTATCCACCTGGTTATTTGGGAGTGTGTTTCTGATGTATCCTTACAACTAATGTCCATTGGTGTTGGGTGCCCAATAAATTTAAATAAATAAAGTTTGTAAAGTGGACTGGATAAGAAACAGCGTTTCCTCCTAGAAATCTGGGAAGGGTGGCATTGGCCACATGAACTCTTTGGTTTAATTTACCTACAACGAAGCCTAGAAGATCCTCAGGCAGTTGACCCTTTGATTGGCCTTACATTATGTGAGCAAGATTTCAGGACGCTGGGCATCAAGGTTTATTCCTATGATTTCATTTATTAATGTTCTTGTTTTAATGTTTTAGGCTCGAGGGCTCATTGAAAAGTTTTTCCGTGAACAATGGTACATCTTGAAGCATGAGTTTATGAAGATCCCTGCAATCCATTATATAGATCACAGTTTCCAAGTCACTCGGCTAGACAGCTGTCGTCCAGGGTTTGGGAAAAATGACTTCATCCACAATGACTGTGCAAATTGCTGTGGTATTTATTTTAATCCATGTGCTTATTTACTCTAGGACTCTGCTTTTGATTTAACCTCACAACCACCTTACCATTTGTGATTGGTCATAGTTTACACGACAATGGTTAAATCCTCTTAGCTTCTTGGTTAAATCAAGCAAGAGCATTCATTTATTTTGACAAAAACCATTTTAGGGGGATTTTTTTTTTTTACTGAATTTGATTTAGGGTTCAGGTTTTCTTTTAAGTTTACTGCCACCTGCTAAAATGGTCTATAGCTGCACAGTGTAATGTCCCAAAAGGAATTATATTAAATTACTATAGGTAGTTTTCAAATACTGTTTTGGGTTATCAAAGGTTCTCTGCAATTTTACTCAGTTTTATCACTAAGAAGATTATTCCCCTGTACCAAGATCTTTTTAAATCTTATTATTGGCTCTAGGCTATATGTTTTTTCTGCTCCTCTCCATTGTGCCAATCAATCTGCTTATTTCCATTTGAACACAGCGCCTCTTTGTAGAGACAGTTGTATGACTTGAGAGGTTCTGGCCTCCTGATTTCCTATCAAGATCTTACTATCTAGCCCAGTTGTCCCTTTTTCTTCCTTTTGTTATCTTTATCTTCCTTTGTGAGCTCAGTTCACTGTGCGTTTTATTTCTATTTTCCTGCCAATATCAGCTACCTCCTAGTAGTTTTCCTTTGTGATTATACCCAGCTTCCGTGTTCTGTGCATGTCCTTTGAAAGCGCTCCATATATCCCAGATGGCTTACTGGGCTCTCCTCCCAACATCTTCTTTATTATTTTTCTTATTGGAATTGTGTGTAATTGAATTTCCAGTGTTGCTAAGAGGAGGAGGAAGAGGAGGAGAAGGAGGAGCTAAATTATAGCATCAGACACTTTGAATTTCATTGTTTTATGAAGTTCCAACCTCTGATTGGGGGATTCTCTTTGTTCATCCCTCTCTATTCAATTTCAGAAGAATTCCTTATTTTCATCAAATCATTTTGCATGCTCTCTTTTAATCTTATCTGTTCCGTCATCTCTTCTATTGCATTAATTGCACTTTCCTATTCTGTGTATACACACATTTTCTCATCTTCACTTTAATAGCCATCATTTCCCCTCATATGCAGCCTTGATAGAATAGAATTCTTTATCGACCAAGTGTGATTGGGCACACAAGGAATTTGTCTTTGGTGCATATGCTCTCAGTTTACATAAAGAAAAAATAAAATATATTCATCAAGAATCATAAGATACAACACTAGTGATACTTATAGGATACTAATAAGCAATCAAATTATACTAAGAAACAATAAAAACAATATAAGTTGTAAAGATACAAGGAACATGGATATAACCATAAGTGGGAAGGGATAGGTACTAGCAAGGATGAGAAGAAGAACAGTAATACAGTCTTAGTAGATAATTTGACAATGTTGTGGGAATTGATTGTTTAGTAGTGATGGCATTTGGGAAAAAACTGTCCTTGTGTCTTATTGTTCTGGTGTGCAGAGCCCTAAACCATCATTTTGAGGGTAGAAGTTGAAACAATTTTTATTCAGGATGTGAGGGGTCTGTAGTTATTTTCACAGCCCTATTTTTGTCTCATGCAGTATACAGTCCTCAATGGAAGGCAGGTTGTTAGCAATTTTTTTCTACAGTTCTAATTATCCGTTGAAGTCTTGTCTGCCTCGTTTGGCTGCAGAGCCAAACCAGACAGTTATAGAGGTGCAGATGACAGACTCAATAATTCCTCTGTAGAATTGAATCAGCAGCTCTTTGGGCAGTTTGAGCTTTCTAAGTTGGCACAGAAAGAACATTCTTTGTTGTGCTTTTTTGATGATGTTTTTGATGTTAGGTATCCATTTTAAGTCTTGAGATATGATAGAACCTAGAAACTTGAACAACTTTACCATTGATATTATAGAGTATTGTCTACTGTATTGTAAAAGATGATAGTATAGGAATGTTTCTCCTAAAATCTACCACCATTTCTACAGTTTTGAGTGTATTTAGTTCAAGATTGTTCTGGTTGCATCCAAAGGCTAGTTGTTCAACCTCCCATCTGTATGCAGATTCATTGTTGTCTCAAATGAGACCAATCACTGTTGTTTCATCTGTAAACCTCAATACCTTAACAGAGAGATCTTTTGAGATGCAGTCATTGGTATATAGAGAGAAGTGGAGAGAACAGACAGCCTTGGGGGCTCCTGTGCTAATTGTACAGATATCTTATGTGATTTTACCTAGCTTCACTTGCTGCTTCCTGTCTGTTAGGAAGCTTATGATCCATTTACAAGTGTGGTCAGGTCCCCCTAGCTGATTTAGTTTAGTTAGAAGAATATCTGGAATGATGGTATTGAATGCTTACCTGAAGTCTACAAAGATGTTGTAGTATGTAGTGCAGAGTCATATTAACAGCATCATTTTTCAATCTATTTGCTCGGTAGGCAAATTGTAAGAGGTCTAACAGCAGATCCATGTTGGTTTTCAGGTGGGCCAGCACTAACCTTTTAAAAGTCTTCATTCCAACAGATGTCAGAGCAACTGGTTTGAAGTTGTTCAGACTTGATGGAGGGTTTCTTCGGCATTGGGATATTAGTAGAGTGTTTGAAGCAAGAAGGAACATAGCACATCTCTAGAGATTTATTAAAGATGTGGGTGAAGATGTGGGCCAGTTGGTTAGCACACGCTTTTAAGCAAGAAGGAGTTACCTTCTCTGGGCCCAGTGCTTTTCCTGGCTTTTGTCTATGAAATAGACCTTGTACCTCATTCTTTGTTATTACCAAAGGTTGTGGGCCCAATGGGATGGGGTAGGTTGTAGGTGGCTTGGCTGATGTTGATGTGTCTGAGGTGGGCATTGTGAAGATGGGTGGCAGTAGTCAAATTATTTTAGTCAAATAGGACATAAAACTATAGATAGTCACAGAAACTGTGGCTTTACATTATTATGCCACTAACATATAAAATATCTTCATTCTAAATTCTGTAAATCAAATTATAGTGTTACTAAGAAGGTAGGAAAGCTCTTTTGGTATAGGGCTTCAGGGATCAGGCTAGAAACCAGGAGACTGAGTTCTAGTCCAGCCATAGGCGAAAATCCATCTAGGTGACTCTGGGACAATCCCTTCCTCTCAGCCCTAGGAGGAAGAAAGCAATGATAAACCACTTCTAAAAACTTTACCAAGAAAACCATAGAAATTTGTCCAAGAAGTCATCAAGTATCAACAATGAAATAAAGGCTAAAAAAAAGACATACCCCCCCGCAAAAAATGCCCAATCACTTATTCTGCACTTCTTGTCTTATCTTTATTATTCAGTCCTGTCACCCAGCATAAAAATTCCCCCCTAAAGATCGGATTCAGAATGTTGCATAATTTTCTTTTCAGATCACAATTTTCTCTTTCCAGCTCATCCCTGATTGTTCAGTTATCATCCTCTTTTACAGCTTTCTATTTTCATATTCACTAACAATGACCTAGATCACACCAGGTCAGAGGTAGGTTGCTGCTGGTTCAACCCGGATTGGTGCATGCACAGAAGTGGCATGGGTGCAAGCGCAAGCACGGGAGCATGCCTGAACCAGTAGTAAAGAAATTAGCAATCCACCACTGCACCAGTTCATACCTTCTGTTATACTTTTCATCCCT
This sequence comes from Thamnophis sirtalis, assembly GCF_051295495.1. NCBI lineage: Eukaryota > Metazoa > Chordata > Lepidosauria > Squamata > Natricidae > Thamnophis > Thamnophis sirtalis. The sequence goes on from NW_028261384.1 coordinate 94,682,901, forward strand.
TTCATTCAAAATCAAATCTTTACCTTTACTTCCCTGCATGTATTGATAACTCTACTCCACAAGATCACATCACCTTCATTCATATCTATTGCATCTTTCCCATCTCTTCAAGTTTCACTGAGATACAATATTATCTTTCTCGTGTTATTTATTTATATTCATATTATTAATTCATTTCATATAATTCAAACCCATGCATATTTCATCTTATATGGCCCATGAGATTCAAGTATTTCAAAAATGTCAACAATGAGCGGCTATCTTCCTTTCTCTAATTGACATACTGTTTATTTATTTTGTTTGCAGTTGCCTGTGACCCTGGGAGTTACAGCCCAAACAATGACATAACTTGCCAGCCTTGTACAAGCATCCGGATTAAACACTATGGAGCAAAATCCTGCTAAATAAAATCAAAATAAGAAAAGAAGAATTGCTGCAAAGCATCTTGTTATCTCATTATTTACATTTTATGTTATGTTTAGATGTTATGCTGACTTCAAGATTCCAATTGAAAAACAATAGTTATGCATTTAGCAGTAGAATTATGTAGTAGAATTTACATCCCACATTATTGGCAACTGATAACACAGTATGAAAAATGCCAAACTTCATAATATCTAAACAATATAAATTATATCAGTTGCTATGATCACTGAACAAGAAGTGAAATAGTTGTCTTTCATGGCTAACAGCTAATTAGCCATGCAATTCATGTGGTATGTAATTGAACTCTGTGATCTAGTTCTCTATGCACTATTCAGTAATTCCATTGTCATAAGCAAGTCTCTGAATATTATCACATTTGCCCTGGCATAATTTTTGAAGGATCTGCAAAGTAATCCTAAGAAAGCAAAAATTGGAAGAAACAATTTGAATGCATGTTCCTAGAAAGTGAAAAGCAAATCAAGCTTATGGTTTAGTAATTTAAGAGAAAGGTTTATTCAGCAGGAATTCAGAAGATAGGCAGGAAAGGCTATAAAGAGGAAGTCTATGTTGGAGAGAGCAAAGGCAACATGGAAGATGCTAAGATTAGAAATATTGTAAACAAAGAACAGGTAGAGTAAGAAATAAAGAGGAAACAGAATTTTTCCTTGTCTGTTCACTGCCCATGGGAGTCGATAAATAGAGAAGAGGAAGTACACCTGAATCCTCCTCCAAAATCTGCTGAAAAAGATTGTGACTTTTCCAACCTATCAAACTTTGCAATCAGGGCTCTAATAATCAAGAACCAGTAGCATTAGTCTTGTTCCAATTTTTGAAAAAAGAAGGAACAGTATTGAATTTTATGTGCAAAAGTGTTAACTAAGAACACTCATTTGGGCAATTTAAATTTTAAAACTTGTTATTGAGAAAATGTGTCAAAGAATGGAAGGATTTAAAATCTAAAGGCATTTTTATTATCACACCATAATGAAAATAAATTGGGCAGCTCATAAATTCTAGAGAAGTGAACACTGAACCTGACCACTGTTGAGCATCTTCAAGGAGAGGGAGGGGAAGTGACTAAAACTGACAAATACAGTAAAATGGCAAACAGTTACAAAAACTCAGGTTAACATTTCTTATTATTGTTTGGACACTTGCAGTAATAGATAAAAATCACATTTGATGTACAGATCACCATTTCAGAATACCATCGACACAGAACTGCACAAATATGTCTCCTTAATACCTAAAATAATGGATATCTGGATATTTCCCTGTCCTCTTAGTATCAAATTGGGCAAATATGCCTCATTTTTTCCACTCTAATAACAGAAAAAGTTATTTGTTCTCTTCTTTATAGGAAATCTGGAAAGAAGATTTCAAAAACGAAGTAGGGTGACAAGTATTAAAGTAACTCAAGAACCTGAACCAAAATAAAAATGGAAAGGAGGGAGAAATAAAATTGTGACAGATACTATTAGTGATTGGAGGGATAGGACATGCCTTCACCACTGCAAAGTCACTCCACTGATTGTGTCTAAAGAACTAACCTCATTTCCAAGTAATGGCCAACAAAGTGTACAGAATATAGCCCTGAATCTATGAAGAGACTAGACCAACAAGTGTAAAAGATAGTGGTAATGCTGCTGAAGCATCTTCTCAATCTGGAATGTGCTATTTTTTGTTTCATGTTTCATGCTGAGTCTGGAAGTCAAACAGATTGTAGCATTTTACTCTCAGTTGAACATGTAGTCATTACATAGGTCACTCGTGAAGCAGCTGCTGATCATCATTCAAAAAAGAAAATGGATCACTGCTACTTTCACCACTAATTTCAGATTTTCAGACATTTCTGAAATCAAATGAATGCCTTGGTGATGCATCAAGAGAAGGCTATAGAACCTGTGTCTTGGAATTTAGGATTTCCCTCACTTCACAAATCATTCTAAGCTATGATGAGATACCAGAAGAATTCTTCTCAATTTAAAAAAAAACATTTTGGAACCTATTAATACATTTAAAGTAATACATTTTATTTGAACAAAATTTTCAATTAATGTAATAAATTTCATACAATGCAAATGGAAACTTCATGTTGAACTCCTGGCTGATTCTTACAGAACCTTTGGGTTCCAGGAAACAGAGTTTGAATACCACATTCAAATCTTTTGATGTTCTGACTAACCCATTCTGATTTAAGAATTCTAGTTGATAGCTTAGCGCTTTGTGTTGGCTCTTCAAAAGCTATGGCTTGTAACAAATCATGATGTATAATAGAAGATGATTAATGAACCTAACCTCTGACTATGGTCTGGTACCCTTTGAAATTGAGCTTTTATTGGATTTTTAATTTTTTAATAGTGTGTTAATTAGGAAATATATTTCTCTATCCTTTTATCTGAGATTCATTAATATAGTAGATGAAGTCAGAAATAAGTTGCCACCCAGACCCCACTCCCCCCAAATAGCTTCCTAGGTAACAGAATCTGTAATATATCCTTGGATCTTGTTAGCATGGACAGATAAAATCAGGAAGGGACAGTTCCTTAAATAACCCTGTCCCATATCATGAATGCTCTAAAGGTCAATTCCAGCACCTTGAATTGGACCTGAAAATAAAGTAGTAACCAGTGTAGCTTGCAAAGCAGGGGTACAACATATGTACCACCAGAAATACACATGTGCTCAGACTGTGTATTTTACTCCAGTCTGAAGTTTGCAGATACTTTTCAATGGTAGCCCTATTTACAGTGCTTTGCATTAGTGTAACTGGGAAAGGATTAGAGCATGCATGGCCATGAGTAGGTCTCCTTGATCTAGGAACTGGCACAAGTGCTCCAAAGTTATGAAGTTGTGCAAAGGCCCTCCTCGCTCCACTGTCACATTGAGGTAGGGGATGGGATGCCTTAACAATCATGTCTCAAAGATGGTTTTTCGAGCTTCAGAGCTAAAGAAGCTTCTTGGATTCTCGTCTCAACAAAACGTCTTCCCAAAAAAGAAAAAAAAAACAGAAAGTCCAATTGCCTCTTGAAAAAGCACCTTTGGGACAACCATGATCTAGATGACTGAGAATCTCCATAGACATAACAATCATGAATTCTGGTTATTTGTAGATCTCATGGTTTAAAGGAAAAACAGAATCCTTTGTTAAAGTAAAAGAAAACACAACTTTCAAATATCAATTATAGTTCAATCAGAACATGAATAAATATAAACGTTTCTATGCACTTACAAAAAAGAAATACATAAATACACAGAGAGTTGTTCCTCAGTTTTTTCCAAGACTCTTGTAATAACCAAAATATAATTAATTTAAAATCTAACTTCAAACCTCGTCAAGCCCTTTGGCCATACGCATACAACTGCATAGATTCAACATAATATAGGAAAATTACTGAGAATTGTAGACAATCAGGTGGGAAACTCCTTAGTAGCTAATATCAACAATTTCTTACTCCTCATTATTTTCTCATAAGAAAATGGGAAACATCAGCCTATCTGAAACCAAAGAGAAGTTTTGAACCGCTAAGAACTTTTTTGAAATATTAGTTTTAGTTCACCGCCTGGTTGACCTTTTCCAGTCGCAAGGTAAAAATTGTCTTTTTATATTGTTTTAATTCTTCCTTCATCCACTTAGGATCTGCAGGGCATACAAGCTGGAGTATAGAGCAGCCAGTTCTGAGCAGGCATCATTATTACACTGGCAAGTGATGGAATCTTCCCCAACTTCTAAATCCAGCCCGCAGATTTGCAGCATATCGAGGTTGAGATCAACTTCCTCCTCCATCAGGGAATGGGAAGGAAGAGTGAAAGTACCACTTTCTTCGCCAGAAAGAATCCTTTCCAAAGTGAATTTCACCTTTTGAAGTGAAGCAGGAGAACAAATGAGAGAGAAAATGAAAAGAGAGGTTGGGAGACAGAGATAATGAAAAAAACAATTTACAAATGCAAGTAACTGGTTAGCCAGAGATAGAGTCAATAAAAACTGCAACAATAATGATGAGATCTACTCCTAGTTTTAAATTTTAGATTGGGCAGCTCATTATCACCCATGCCGGTCATGATTATAGTCCAAAATTCAAACTCAGAAATGCTGAGGCTGATGGAGACTCCCTGTTTTGGATCTCTCATACTGCAGCCTTTTCCAAATAAATATTTTGGATTGCAACTGACAACATAATGATATTTTGAAACATAATTTAAAAACAAAGGAGGCACAATATAATTATTGGATGGGATTTCACTGTCCCAGACAAACCCAATATATAATCCGAGGATTCTGCTGGACTTACAACTCCTACTCAAAGAATAGCTGGCAGTCGTGGCTAGTAGAGCTTTTGCTCAACTTCATGCACCAGTTATGCCCTTTCCTGGATAGGGAAGCTCCTTAGTCAGTCACTCACACCTTTGTCATCTCTCATTTGGAGTCTTGCAATGTAATCTATATGGGACTATCCTTAAAAAGTATCCATAAGCTTGAATTGGTATATATTGTGGCCACATGAGCAATTTTGAGTGACCCAAGGATGGCACATGTAACATCACTGCTGTGCAAGCTACATTGGATGCTGACTTGCTTCCAGGTCCAATTCAAAGGGTTAGTTATAATCATTACAGCCCTATATGGTATGGGGCCAAGAATTGTTTTTGCCCCATTAGATCAGTCCATCCCCTTGGGTCAGGCAGGAATGTATGTTGTGAGCCTCAACAGTTAAAGAATTGTGATCTGAAGGGTCCAAGAAGAAAACTTTCTCTTCCATTGTCCCTGCCCTGTCTGTCATCCAGACATGAGGCAGGCTGCCAGCCTTCTGGCCTCAGAAATATCTGGAAATTTGGTTCTGGTGTCTTGCTCTGAACTCATGGAGGTGCCTGAAGCCATGAAACTAATTAACATCTTGATGCCCCCCCCCTGCCTTTTTAACTTTGAATTTTAACTTTTCCTCCTAATATGATATTTATGCACAGTTTATGTTTTTACATTTTATTTCTACATATGCAGGGTTCCTCTGTGGGGGAAATGGGCAATTTCTAAATTCAATGAGTGAGTGAATGAATAAACAAATGAGTGAATGAGTGAGTGAGTGATTAACCTACACATTTCATGCTTCCTTTGAATTTGAGACAAGGGCAAATAGTCCTTCTTTAGTCCTCTTTACCCCAGGCAGTTTATTTCACATAGCTTTGTATCTAATTATATTGAAGGAAGATAGGCTTCCTTCTTCTGCTGGCCTTCAAAACTGTCTCCCGGCTAACAGCCCCAAACCACTTCACAGAAACTTCAAGTCTTCCACATTTCACCGTCAAATCAATCCTAATATAATATTCAAAGTCATTTCAGACATGGAGAATAACCTATAACTGGATAGGGACCTGCTGTTTGGAATTCCATGCAACAAATTGGAGCCTGGGGAAACGGCCAGTTTTTGCTTCTTCACCAAAACTGACAATTTCCAGCCACACCTTTGACTCATTGCTCTCTCAGTAGGAGCTGTGGCCCTTAGAAGCACAATAAATGAAAACAACGTTCTGAAAAGGGATTCCGGCATATGGCAGAAGGGCTTCTAGTGACCACAAAGCCACTAGGATGCCTAGTTCACAAATAGAGCATTTCTCTTTTCACTGAATCAATATATCTTCCAAGGAATTGGCACATCTCTGCCTAAACGCAACCTTTTATAAAACCTCAATGGAATTCTGAGGAACATCAGTTTTAGCTACCTGCTTTTTAAGGCATGCATGTTTGGTATGAGTTTGAAAAAGCATTGTATATTACAACAAGTTAGAAAAAGATCATAGCAAAAGATTTAAGATAGTAAGAGCTCACCATCTCCATTGGTTTGGCCAGTTGTTTCTTTTCCAACATTTTCTGTAAGAGGGGCATCATCTCATAGTCTAATTCTATTAATGCAAAAACACAGACAGGTATAATTCAGACGATTCAATCATATGTTGTTGTCACATGTGGAACTTATCTACACTCATTTTTCTTCTTCCTGATATATTTCCCCCCCTCCCCTCACAGTTTTTTGTTGCCTCCAGAATATAACATTTTTCTCAAGGCATCTTTTATTACTTTTGTGCTGCTGATTGCAGTTTCTGTTGCAGAATATTGCAGCATTCCTCTTTCTTCACTTTAGACTTGGAACGAGGGAAAGCATTTGTGGGCAAGTTTATAAATGTGCTCCATTCCTCTTCTTTGATTACAAAAAATAGTAAGTCAGACTTTTGGATGAGGGGAAATTCTTATTTTTCAGTGAGCATCTGCATAAGTACTCAGTTTGAAAACTTCGTCTATGTTTATTAGAACAATCATAGAGCAGTATGTGCTGTGAACAACAAAAATAGAAGGCTTCAATGTGAAATCAACTCTAGAGGGATTCCGAAGCTGCTGGCAGTTTTGTCTGTCTGTCTCCCTGCCTGTCTCCCTGCCTGCCTGCCTGGCTCTATCTATCCATCCATCCATCTATCCATCCATCCATCACATTGTCTTGAGAGCCAATATAAATAGAACAGTGTCTATCTGTATAATAAGATTGTGTTAAAATTGTCACTCATTTTATAAATATATTTAGCTAATGGCAGTAGTTAAAAATGCGGCAAAGAAACAACATAACTCTTTGAACCAGGCTGAAAAGGTTTTGTTGAAATTCAGGCTGGGCAAAAGCAGTTTGGGGGGGGGGGAGTGAGAAAAAAGTATGGCTAATTGTGTTTCTTTCATATTTAATTTAAGCGTTAAAAATCCCTTTCTTCCAGCTTCAGACTTCTCATTTGAAAAACACAAATTGCATATCTATAATTGCAATTTATAGATTCAAGTTCTTATACATATTACATTAAAACAAATTACTATAAATTGTGCCTGAAGTGCTACAGACGTAATACAGCAGCAACATTCAAATGTCGCCTCAAACCATCATTTATTTTTTCATAGAAACTATTGTTTTAGAATGTTGGCAGCTAGATGGTTTGCCTGTGCCTGCTCTACCCATACTTCTCCTACCATTTTCCCAGGGTTCTCAACTTTTTCCCCAAATTCAGTAACAATCTCTTTCTACAATAAATTCTGCTCATTGTGAAAGGTTGGGAATGAACTGCTAAATTCTGAAGGGGTACCTTAAAAGAGGTACCTTCCAAGCTTGAGAAAGCAAAGAATACTAAATAAGTACAACAACATCAAAATCATAGTTTCTTGTACCATCTATAGAAGAACAAAAGAAGTAGATTGGTCCCCAGAGATCTTGGTTTTCTCCTCTTTTAGTGTCCTGGAAAATCCCTAAGTAGGATAGCAGCATTTCTACTGGAACTCGGAATTCCTCATTCAATGACTCCAACATGGAGCGATCAGCATTGTCACCTGCCATGGAAAGCTCCAGCTGGTGGGGAAAAATGTATAGCAGTCAGTCAAGTAGAGGTGAAATAGAGAGTTAATATCTAATAAACACAGTATGGTTACACCCAAGTGATGTAGTGATTCAGACCTGACCTCAGCCATGAATTTTTGATAGTTGATTTGGGGCCAGTTACTATGTCTTAGTTCAATTACTATGTTCAGGGGAATGTTGTAGGAAAAGAATTAGAGGAAGGGAAGTATACAATGTATATCACCTTCAGCTCCAAGAGACAAAAAGGATATAAATCTAATAAAGAAATGAGTAAATTCACAAATTTTGAAAATAATTATTTCCTGCTATGTAGCACTCAAGGGTTCTTGGAACATATTTACTCAGGAGCTGAGAAAATGCATTCTAGGTAGAAGTAGGCTTGAAGTAAACAGGCAAAAAATAGGCAGCTAAACAGGAAGTTGGAGCAAAAGGGTAGTAGTGGTGATAGAATCTTAAACATTCAAGCAGAAATTAATCTGAACAGGATTCCACACCTAATAATCTACAGAAGCAGCAAAAGAACATGAGAAGTCCTGAGATAATGGTCTGTGGACTGTGCCACTTCAATTGGCAAGAGGAGGGGTCCTGTCCTTCCCTGTGTAAAAATGGCCCTGCGAATTAAAAAAAAAAGAGTAAACTTATCAGGGAGAGTTTTTATCTACATCCTTTCTCCCTGTTTCACAACTAGTATTGATATGCAGGATTTATATATATATTCTCCAATCCATAAATGAAAAACCAACTTTTTCATAAGAGAATAATATTAAACATTCTTCCTTGGTTACCATCAATTCACTTAAAAAGGAATTTTTAGGGTATTCAGGAAGGCCAAAAACAAAGGGCTATGCGGCAATATGATCCACAATCTGGGGAAAAGTGTACTTTCTAGTTTGCATTTAGCTTACTTGACATTAGCAATAGATTTAGATTTAGAATAACTTTATTGTCACTTTGAATGTACACTAATTGGCATACATTAAAATGACATTTTGTTGTATAGAGCTTTCAAAGAGTCTAGAAATTCATGAAAAAAATTATATTTGAGAACTCTTTCTGACCTTAGAGAGAGACTGATTTGTATCTACAGAAAGATGTATTTTCAAAAACCGTGTCTCCTACTCATGCCCAAAAACAGTACAGACCACATATTTGCTTCAAATATGACCACCTCATTCTGCTGCATGTGCAGATCTTGGGATATTGCCCTCCTTGGGCAGCATCACAAAATATGTTAGGTATTTTCAGAGCATCATCAAGCCATCCTTAATTGATGTAAAGTTCCTTCTCACTATTATTATTTTAACCCAATGGCTGGATGCATGGAAGATGCTCATGGAGGAATGACTTAAACAGTCTTCCAAATGTGCTGGAACTATAGTTCACAGACTATCTGAGAATTGTGACACCTCTTCTCCTAACACATTTGGAAGACATGTGATTTGGAGCTTGCAATATTATGAAAGGGGTGGGAGGGATTTCTTACATAAGGCAAAGAGATGGAAAAACAAAGGGATAAGCGTGGTTGTTGTAGGAAAACTAGGGGAAGGAATGATTATTACAAATATTTACCTAGTTGAGTTATTTATAATAATGATAAAGGCAAGGCAGAAGTCTAATGAATAAATCCATATTTGTACAGGATGCTACAGTACAAATGAATAGCTGTAAGCCATCGAACAGCCAAAAAAAAGGAACATACCATGGACCGTACAGTGGAAACATTTCTGTTCTTCAGGAAAATCTCAAAGGATTCCAAAAGATTCTTCTTCAAAGGCTGGGTCTGGTGCAACAGTGGCTCATAAGCTTCCTTAACTGCATCTTGCACCTGTTGGACAGCTAAAGATCATTGGTTTGGTTAAGATTATGGGCAGTATAGTTTCAATTGAGTTTCTAGTTTTAAAAAAAGAGAACAATTTGAACAACTGCTGTGACCCATATTGTTGGGTCTCTGTGTACTACCTAATCGGCATGTGTGGTGGAGAGACATTACTGATCTTATCAAAGAGATCTGCACTATTGGGGAGACCAAATATAAGAATGAATCAAAGTTCAGTCATAACTTGCCTGTGAGTGAAGATCCCAGTTCACTCTGGAATGCTACGATGAAAAGAAGAAAATAAATATTAGATTGAAATTAAGAAGAAAAAGCTGAAGTATTCCTTCTTTGGAAGAGGTGAAGGAAGAGGCACAATAGGACACATTGTTTACTCAATGTTATTTTTTTATTGACCCAGAACTAAATTATTAAAAGTCTCCAAGCTTCAAACCATGTATGGAGAAGGTCCACTATTGCACAACATTTGGAAATTCAACAGAGACATATAAAATACTAGTAGTTATTCTATACAAAGAGACACAAATTAGTTGGAGATTGATTTTCCAAATGCTGATAAACTACAACTCCTACAACTGAAGCTGTAGTGCCACACTGCCTTTGGGTGACTAAACAGGGCACTTTGTTGACATGGAAACTCAGACATCTTTTTGTCTCTTTCCTCCATAGCCATACTTCATCTACATGTCAATCCATTTAATTAAGCTATGGTTGATAGAATTAACCCAGTTTTCTAGGTTCACACAGGTCACCGAATTATAAGCCAATGATGTTGGATGACTTCACATCATATATTGAGCTGCAAACTAATTAACTACATTGTAGACTAGCATTTTCTTTTTGCAGACTTAACCTTTTACTCACAATAAAAAGTCATCTTCTGTGATCTTTGGTTGACAGCTCTATCTTGTTTGTTTGCTTAGATTGCTCCACAAACAATCATGCTTTTTCTAATTTTCATACACACATTTTTTTGAAAGCATAGATATTAAACATACCATCATAAGTGAGTGAGTGGTCCAACATTGTTTGAATTTCCTGGTTGAGGTAAACTATATAAAAAAACAAAAATGCAAAGAAATTAAAAAGAAAAGAAAGATGCCTGACCCTGAGTATGGCAAAAAAAAATCAGTGAAACGATTTTTTCACTCACCAGAGTCTTCTTCACAGATTTGGAGTTTCTCAATTCCATATGCCATCACTGTACCAAAAGGAATTAGCATGGACTTATTTTTCATTGTCTTGTGCTGGCCCTGGAGATTTGAGCACAGGATGTTAAGAATGTTTCACCCTAGACCAAGTCACAGATTGTGAAGAAAGCAAGCTAGCAATCCATAGGCATTCTCATCATCTCACAGAAAACAGGCAGGGATGATTCCACCCTCTAGTGATCAGTCATAAATTGTCTGACTGGAAACTCGTAGCCCTAAGATTACCAAAAGATTACCTATTCGGGAGAACCGGTTGGTAACTTTCTAAGTAGTTCAGAGAACCGATTGTTGGAAAAAATCTCCTTTTGTTTTTCTCCACTTTACAGGGCTAATCCTGTAAGGAAGGCAGGAAGGAAACATTCTAGTGTTGTTTCTAGCTTAATCTTTATTGACCTGCTTACAGAAACTGCCTCTCCGGTTAACTCTTATTACATTGTAACAGCTTAGGTGAAGCACCCATCGACCTGAGTGACCTTGAATTGGCCAAGCCCACCCAGTCACATGACCACTGAGCCCCACCTACCCAGATAGTCATTAGGGCAGAGAACCGGTTGTTAAATTATTTGAATCCCACCACTGATGGGAATGCATCCCACCCATCTTATTTACAGCTATAAGGAGTCAGGAAACTCTTTCTTATAAATGTAAGTAGTGAGCACTACTCTTCTTCCAGCAGACCTCATTATATTCACTTTGGAATATAGTAAAGGAAATAAATGTTCATTCCGTATTCTTTATTCAGTGCATTTGGTTATGATGGCATGCACTTTCCCAAAATCTCTCTTTCCTGCAGGTCCACTCTGTGCACACACATGAAAAATAAAGCTAACAATATACTGTTACACAAGTACAGTAATCTTTCTGCAGTGAATTTTTATGCTTTCCCTTTGCCTATTCCTTACATTTCAGTGTGCAACATTATTTATTGTGCTTTAGTGGCACAATGTTATTAAACACTCCCAAAATCTGTCACTCAAGGGCTTCCCTCTGTGCTATAAGGTAGGGCATATATATATACATGTAGTACCAGGAGCCATTTTTGGTCTTTCAACAGCATGCCAAGACCATGCTCCTAAAAGCAGAAGAGCCAAGATCAAAAGAAACAAGTCATATGCTATTCTCCATGCATTAAACATTTTTTCTTAGAAAAGTTTTACTCAAGTGAAGTTTAATATTGATCTATATAGGAATAGGTTTTATATTGTTTTGCTTTCGCCACTGTGTGGAAGTGGTCTGCTACAGTCAGTAATTCCTGCTGCTCTCCTATCCAAATACTAATCTATCTATCTATCTATCTATCTATCTATCTATCTATCTATCTATCTATCTATCTATCATCTACCTACCTACCTACCTACCTACCTACCTACCTACCTATCTATCTATCTATTTAGTCAACATGTACAAGGTCACAGGTATTAGTATAGAAATGGACATTATTGCATGAAGTTGGTACAAATAAATGGATATAAATAAGCATAACATGGCCATGAACACATAAAATGAGTACATATCAAATTGGGGGGACAGTAGGACAGGGATAGTAGGCACGCTGGTGCACTTATGCACACCCCTTTAGGGACCTCTTAGGAAACGTATGAGGCTCACAGTGGACAGTTTAAAGTTAAAGATATGGGGATTTGAGGAACTAACAACAGAATCAGGTAGAGTGTTACAGGCATTGACCACTGTATTGCTGAAGTCATATTTTCTGCAATCGAGTTTGGAGCTTGGTTTACTTTGAGTTTGTATCTATTGTTTGCCCGTGTATTCTTGTGGTTGAAGCTGAAGTAGCCGTTTACAGGTAGGATATTGTAACAGGTAATTTTGTGTACTACGCTTAGGTCGGAATGTAAGTGGTGTAGTTTGAGGTTGTCCAGGCCTAAAGTTTCAATCCTGGTGGCATAAGGCTTAACCTTCCTTAGCTTTTCAAGCTTTTCAAGGTCAACCCATTTAAACTGTTACTGCTTAAACAAACCATTTTCCCCCTAATGTCATATTTAAAATTAGGTTTGATAGCAGCTATAGAGGTTCTGGGGCTGAGCTCATGTTTTGGTCAGAGAGGTTAAGTTTGTGCTTATTCCTATGAAAAAGATAAAATACTTGATCAATCAATTCCTCCTTAAGGAATGATATTGTGGTGATTTTAGTCATTAACCTGTTCAGTTAAAAATCAAGAAACAGCAAAAAGATGAAGCCAAAAATGATAACCACACCTGGATTTTAAGTATGTTCACTGCAGAAATTTCCCCCTTCCCACCTGCCTGGATAGTCTCTTCAATGAGAAAGGGCTCCATTATCTCCAAAACTTCTGTCACAATATACAACTGGAGTTTAGGGTAGATTTGCTGGACAATGCTGAGAGAGAGATCTCTCTTCCTACAAACAAAATGTAAGATGGTAATAGCTGCAGTTCTTACAATAAGGTTAGAGTTCTGGAACTTCTCACGAAATTCCTGGAAACTTTATTCTATCCTGGGGGAACCATCCAAGTTTTCAAAATGAAATCCTTTCACCTAGACTGGAACTGGCCCCAAGCATTTTACTATCTGCAGTAATGCCTTTAGTGGGTAAGAAAGTTCACCTTTCCACAATGAACTATCACATCTTAGGTGATGCCCTAAAAGAAACAAGCTGCTGGAGTTTTAAGCTCAGCTCTACGTTTAACTACCCTGTCCTCAATTCCTTCCATTTCCCAATTCCTTTACCTAAGAGGAATTGGCATTATGGGCCAGCAGAAACAGTTTTCAGCAGATTGAGATCAGTACTTGAAGTGCTTGAAAGGCCAGAAACAAGGTGACTGGGAAAGATGAGAGGTGAGATCCCAGTGGCTTAAGCAAAGATAAAACATTAAAAAGGGGCTCAGCAGGACTCCAAATTAGGATCAAAGCAATTTCTCTACCATTCCCTACCCTAAATATGAAGACTTATTGCCCTACATAACAGAATCCTTGCTCCCCTCTGCCCCATTTTCAACAAGCTGCATTATTAAGTCCTGGAAGCTAGGAGCTTAAATCTGAGAGAACTGGCAAAACTTCTCATTTTCTTTTCTGAATATTCCCATCACCTAAGTCCACAGAGATATTGTGGGAAACTGCCATGACTGATCTTGAATAGGTTTCCTCTGTACAGTGGGGGATATTGATGTGTTTTTTAGACAGCTATTCAAATGAAAATCCAGGCGATGAAGCCCTGTCACACGTTAGCATGAATGTTCTACACCAGTACTTTCGCCTGAATGGGTCTCAAGAGATTTATAAGAGTTCTGCCAGAGTATCATAACTACCCCTCATTTCATTGTGATCCATAAAGTCCCCAAATGCATTGTAGCAGATAGGTCAAAGCCATTTATTTATCCCTTTCTTCAGCTTTTAATAATACCAAAATTCAATTGACCCTTTGTGCTTCATGGTTGGATTACGAATGTTTTTGAGACTTTTTTTTTCATGTACAATTCTTAGGAAAGCTACCTAGTTAGTAATTAGATCCTATTCTTCCATTCGTGTCACACACCCTTGGGTAATAATAAGCAAAGCCATATTCACCACAACTCTCCTGGGTCCACATAGGTTTTTTGGAGACGTACTGGAGAGGCATTCAAGCAAGCTAAGGCCAATCCACCAACATCTACTTCTGTAGACTGTATCTTAAAGTTCAGCCGTCCTCCAGATTTGTGGCATGTGTTAGCAGAAAACAAAAGCGGCTCAGAATGCTTCAGCTCTAAAAAAAAATATCGAAAGCAAGCAAAAGATAATGCTCAAAATACAGTCTAATTGTTTTACCATGGTCAAACCTACTGGAGCAAACCTTACACATTTTTCCTCTCTTTTGTATACTCAGATTCCTTTCAAATAAGAAATAACCCCAATTCGCTGAATTCATATATAACACTGGTTCTGGCTTAGCAAGTTGCATGACTCTTGCCACTGTGATTTATAAATGCAGGTTTATGTCTTAGCACAATGTTTGCATGTAGGATTACATCTGAATCAGGGAAATTACTGCAAAGGATTGATCTTCAGATCAAAAGAGGAATCTACACAGACTGTATTAAATCTGTGAGCCTGATGAATGATTTGGGTGTGGTTTCTGAAAACTTTTATGTTTCTCCTTTGGTCCCAGGGCTCCCAGAAAACTGTGCAGGCTGTATTTATCCAAAATGATCTCTATGAATTAGTTTGAACAAGAATACCTATTTCCATTATTGCTTCTTCTTGGAGTACGTCTGCCAGTTTGAAAGAGATTGGGGAATATTTTCTACTCTTCCAAGGCCATCTAGATGGCTTTTTAGTCACCAAAGAGAGAAGTTGAAAGCCATCATTTTGTGCCAGGCTGCTCACAGGAATCAGTTTCCCATCAGAATCCAGTTCTTGGGTAAGCTGCTTGGCCAATTTTTTAAACATTTGTTCCCACCAATGGACAAATGGGGCAGAAATGATATTGGCAAGGAGATCTCAAACAACCTGAAAGGAGGGACAAAAGAAAGCATCATCATCATCATCATCATCCTGAATCAATCCATAGCAGGATGAAATAATCTTCATTGAGTAGATCATAATCTACCACCCTTGTCTAGTACAAGTTGATAGATTTTTTTTACTTCCCACTGTAAGGTAGAATCAGAAGAGTTAGCCCAAAGTCACCCAACTTACTTCTGATACATGCATAGACAGACACAGACACACACAAATTTTCAATTAGTAGAGTTCAGGAGGAGAGGATTGCTTGACAATTAAAAGACTGCACAGGAAAACTCCAATATAACTGTGAACAAGTCAGTGCTAAAGGGGGAAAACACACCTCTCCTCTTGGCTGTGGACAGATAGTGAAAACTCTAGTTTTATCAGGACAAACATAAGGCATTTAATTTCCCCCTTAGCTGCAAGCACCCTCATCTTCAAGAAACTACCCTGACATGACCTCTTTGGCCATGGCTTGCCCTAGCCATCACATTTCCTGTTATCTTTTTTTTTTTTTTTTAGTTTCAGACTTTTCTAGCTGAAATCGACAAGAATGTACTGCTGAGAAAATTAATGGCACTAATCATTGTTAATCTGTAACTTCCATTAATTAAAATAAAAAATAAACAAATATGTCCTATGCATTGTTATACAATCCATGATTAAAGGTATCACAAAATTGCAGACTTTTATCCTTAAGTGAACTTAAAAAATTTAAATTTCCCTGTCCCATGATGCCTGACTGAAACTATCCCAAAAGTGCTTTAAAAAAAAAAAAAAGCAACTGGACTTCGTTTTTTTCCTTGAAGATGTTTTGCTTCTCACCCAAGAAACTTTTTCAACTGAAGGAAAAAGCAAAGTTCAGTTGTCTTCTGGGGGAAAAAACACTTTTGAAATCACCATGATCTAGATCTAAAGAATATAGAATCTAGAGCAAGGGTGTCAAACTCAAGGCTAACCTTAACCTTAACCTTAACCTTAACCTTAACCAGCCCTCTGGCATCAAACACAACTCTGATGTGCCCTTCATGAAATAGAATTTCACACCCCTGATCTAGAAAATCAATAAACATAGGACTGAAGTGATTTCAGGGCATTATGGGAATTTTTAAATGACACGCATTTTATAACAGAGGGCTGCTGTGTTGCTTCCCAGAAGCCGACTGGCAGTAGTAAAATTTGCTGATTTGCACTAACTAATCTGGGGGCTCATCAGATAGGAACTTGTTTCAAATATAAAGCTGTTCTGAATGTCACCTTTAAGAGTGAAGAACTTACGCCATAGATAAACCATTATTTACAAGGGCTCAGAATTACTATTGTAACACAGTTGAAAGGTTGTTATAGTTATGTCTCTATAGAAAAGTATGAGTTTTGATAAGGATCACCAAATACACTCCCTGGATTCTTTGGTGTAAGATACAGTTTATAGCAAAATGTATCAATGAAAATAAGATATGTTCATTATGCATATACTCTGGAATCTGAGCTTTAAAATCTCCATATCTATCTATCTACTGTCCATTTGTGTGTCTGCATAGCTATCTACTTACCTATCTATCAAATTTGTATGCCACCATTACTGTGATTTTGCCAATTTCTTGAAACGTGGAGATAATTAATATTGCTCTTAGATTGTTGTTTAAGATTGTTCCTGTAATATGCCCATATTCGATCTTACTAGACTTCAGAAAAAAATATATTTTCCCATTGAATGGGAAACAGCAAGGCTATCTGCCAAAGATAAATATGCCTTAGCCTTCAATTCAATTTTTTATATAATATTTGTTAAATATTTTATTCAGGCTATTTTGTCTAGTACCGAGTTCAAATATATGCATAGCTTGCCTTTGGGCCTGTTGGCCAAAAATGAAATTGATTTGTTCAGTTTCCTTGTTAGCTTTCTGATCATCTGATGTTGGTTGCTATTGGACTGATTGCACAGAGGAGTTTCTAGGCTTTTGAAAGTTTCCCCAAGCTAAGTTCATCCCATTAATTCCCTCAAAATGGTTATATTCCCTATCTTTGAAAGAGAGGCAGGATATTTGAGGAAATGATTTAAAAATATTTCTTAGTCAAGTGCATTTCTTATCAATGTTTTAAAGGCAAGATGAAAAGCAAAGGGGCGTCATTAATCATTATTCAAATATAATTAATTAAATATCAATTTCAGTTAATAACAATAACTACAACTCATGTGGGTTGGTTTAGCTAAATATTATTTATCTCCAAATTAATCAGTAGCTTCTAAAATCCAACCGTTGACATGAAGGCAATATTTATATTCCTTCAGCTATTGTTGGATGATGCTATGAAGATGCTTATAAGTAACAAATGGAGAAATAGCAAGTCAATCCCATAGGGAATTATTTGAATATTTGTGTCAGTTTGAATTGGAGACAAAGGGAATCCACACTATATTCAAAGAGTTTAGTCTTCATAGGTGTGCACAGGACTGTAGCCTCTTCTATTATCCTAGTCAATTTCAAAACAGGTTTTCCATTCATTTTCTTGGTATGATAAATTAAAACTGAAATATTGTTTCAAACATCATTTGTGAAGAATTTATACCTGGTGCTGAAAACAAAAGTTTATGCTGATGAAAATAGCCCATAAACAACTTCCCTAATTATTACCACTTAATTTGTTTGGTGCAAAAAAAGCAGTTGTTGGTGATCTTTAAATGTATTCATTTTATGGTTGAAACTAGTCTCGTTTCCTTTTTTGCTAATGCTTTGATGCTATTTTGAACATGTTCATAGAATTCTCCTTAAAGAACACACAGTCAATGTAGTAATATACTACTGTTATTATCTGATTCAGTTACAACATGGGTGTCAAACTCACAGCATCATTTGCTGTCACGTGACATTTTCCCTTCACGAGGCTGGGGTGGGTGTGGTCTGCACATGCACACCTGGCCCAGGTGACACCATTGAGCTATAAGATTTCCAAAGGCAATTAAGAAACACAATGAAGCTAATTCCAGAAATTGGCAATGTGCCTGGGCAGCTTCCCTCTTATTAATAAATTCAAACATTTTCCTTATTGGATATTTTCACCAACAAGGATCATGTTTATACTGTTGTCCAACATGTTCCCCCAAATGCTCCATGCACTGCCTGTGCTGGAAATATATCAGAGGCGTCAAGGTTTACTTTGGCAGTTTGTGCAAATTGAACCAATTGTAGTTTATGGAAGAAGCCATGGTTAACCTAATCATGACTTAGAGCAATGTATCTGCTCAGTCATTATTTTCAGTCTTAGATCACAGAGAGCACAGAAGCAGACTTTTTGATGGCCTTTAAAGAATAATTGCTGACTTACCCAAACTCTGATGCCTTTAGGTTTCTTCTTAGATTTACCAGTGCTCTTTGTTTAACAGGAATAAATTTGATGTTGAATTTTAGCAGAATCTTTGCAGGGTCAATCTTTCAGGTGCAACCACAGATTGAAATGAATTATGAAATGAAATGTTGACCTCTTATTTTATAGTAAGAGGCGGAAGTTAGAGCTTCCGACACTCATAGTCACTTTCTTCCCTTTTCCTTCTGACTCACACAAAAGGCTAGTATTCATCTGTGCAGGAGGGGATAAATGTGGTTTGTTTATCTTAGGGTGAGGGAGTTCAAAAGTGCCAAGGTCCAAGCTGACCTCGAAATCACTCTCCTTTACCTAAACCCGATTTTCCCTGACAATCATGCCAACCAAATGGGCAGAGGATGAACTCTGATGTGGTGACATTAAAAATTGTACAGGCTCAAAAAACTGAAATTCCTATCATGTTTCCATCCCACAACTTTATATGATCAAAAACTGATTTGTTTAGCTTTTGCCTGAGGAATGATTGATGTGGTGACATCATTGAGTGGAAGGAGCAAGCCCAGTATTCTTGGCTCTTCAGGGACATACTAGTTTGGGGAATTTTATTTTGGTGCAGGGTGCTCAGTGATCTGAATGGTGAGAGAGAAAGCTGATGGATGACAACAAGGGTGAGTGGAGTTATTCGACGGTTCTGGGAAGCTACACCATGGAGGTACTAAGGAAGCAGTTTGAAGAGGCCAGCTTCTGGGACGTCCGTCTCTAGTCCATTCCTTCCTCAGATGTGGCTCCTGAGGCAGCTGGGGATGGGCAGGGTCAGTGGTTGGGGTCATATTAAAACAAAGAGATATTTACTCATCTTTTATTTTCTGGCATATTAGAGGGAGGGGATGAAAATTGGTTCCTTGTGTAAGTTGATGGTTGGCTCCCTGAGTGACAGATTTTTAAAAGGATACAGGGACCAAGGAAAGGGCCAAAGAAGTTGTAGATTATTATAGATTAAGGGTGTCAAACTTGCAGCCAACAAGCCAGATGCATCACATGTTGGCCATGCCCACCCCCGGTTTAGCAAAGAGGGGGGGAAACTGATACGTCACGTGACGAAGTGATGCCGTGAGTTTGACACCCCTGTTATAGATTGCCAAGCATTTCCATCTCCAGGATATTCCATTCCATTCCCAGTTTCTGGATTTGCTAGTCCTTCCTCCCAAAGTCCCAAATGATACTGAATTGTGGGTTGATGATCTAAATTATTCAGATTTGCAAAGTGGAAATAAGAAATAATTATCTTCTAATATACACTGCCTTTTTTTTTAGTGCAGCAAATTAAGAGCCCTGTCATACTGTACAACGTTTTCCATTTCTGGG
Source organism: Thamnophis sirtalis (assembly GCF_051295495.1). NCBI lineage: Eukaryota > Metazoa > Chordata > Lepidosauria > Squamata > Natricidae > Thamnophis > Thamnophis sirtalis. The sequence continues at coordinate 94,702,903 of NW_028261384.1, forward strand.
TAGCCTTAATATATGTAATTGTGGTCCTTTTTCACACTATTATTTTATAGTTTTTCATTGTACATCACCCAGAGTTACATTTTGTGAGTTAGGCAGCCATATAACTATGATGATGAAGTAAATAAAAATGAAATAAAATAAATATATATTTATTGTTATATTTATCTAGAGAGCTAAACAAATGAATGAGCACAAGCCCAGGCAAGAATCCAGACCTTCCCATATCTCCTTTATCAACTCCTGAAAATGTGTGGGGGTGGGGTGGGGTGGGGAATCCCTTTGCCTCAGTATGAAAATAAACCCTTGGGTACTCTGTTTTTCTTCCCTTTGGCCGTCCGTGTTGTTTTCTATTTTTGTTCAATATACCCTCAATAACCCCAACCAACTTTGCAAAAGGCTTTTCCAAATTGTCAAAGAAATTGTGCAAAAGTTGAAGTCTGCGGTGATGATTTGACTGGGTCACCCCTCCTACAGGAAGGAATTGTGTAATTAAAAGCGGGATTTCCTTTCCATGATGAAACACTGTTTCTTGCAACTCTCACAATTGGCTTCCTGGGTTAATAGTCACACTTGTCAAACCCCAGGATTCATTATTTTTGAGAATTCTAGAGCATCTAATTAATGCAGAGTGCATGTTTATAATTGATTAATGTGTACTATTTCTCTAGGCATTTTCAGCCCTTACAAAATCCACTAGGTTGTGGATGGGCTATAAATATTTTATATCATAATAAATTTGACACTTTATTCTTCAGCTAAAAGGGCTCCTATAACCAGCTAAACTACAGATAAGAAAAGTAAGGCAGTTCCTATCCCCAGGCTTGAAGTCTAAACAATGACACAAAAAGATAACAGGGAAGAGATGGAAGGAAAAAAACCAGCAAAGTCGTGTATTAATAAAAGTTGCATACTTATTTTATAGTGACAGGCATCAGGGTCAGTACTCTATCCTTAGAGAAACAGACAACCTTGATGAAATTGCTGATATTGTCAAGAAAATATCATGAAGAGATGACTTCTTCTGTCTGAATGCTCTCCAGATGTGTAGACTAACACTCAAAATTATCAGAAATGGCCATAGTGATTGGGTGATTCTGTTGAAGTGCAAATATCTGAAATTTGGGCAATGTTAAGATACAGCATGATCCGTGGCAAGATTTGTTATGATTGGTCCTCTATTGGGGAGCCATTTGTCAAATGCAGTGTTGTTAGGATTTTCTAATTTAAAACAAACACCCTTCATCGAACTTTTATTGTATTAAATAGAACCTCTCTTCAGAGCATTGTTGCCTGTTTCTGGGGGGGGGGGGGAGAGCATTTTTCTGAAGGTATCTGTTGTCAACATATTGTGAAACAGATCTCCTAAATCAGCCACAATTGCAGCCAGTATCTGGAAAATAATACAATCAATGTATTAAAAAATCCTGCAACAGTCATTATAGAAAGGGGCAGGAGGGGATATTCTGTTAAGATACAGCCTGTTGTGCCTTAAAATGGCATCTACTGCACTGTTGTAAAATGGTTTCTACTGAACAGCGGAGTGGAGTTGCCATGGTAATGGCTTCACAGTACTCCACAAGGGGACTCCCTCTGTTAAGGGGGAAAATCTAACATTAGAAATTACATTTGGTCCGGACATTTTCCCTCTATAAATAAATACCCGGGCAACGCTGGTTTATGAGCTAGTAGAATATAAATATATTCCAGTATTCACTTATAATGCAAAAATATGCTGAAACCAAGTTCTATACAATTTAATGATCTGCTTAAATATAACCCTAAATCATAATTATTACTTTTGTGCATTGTGAGAACCATGTAGTACATTATACATTTGGTTCATCATATCACCCTTGGTGATAAAGCAGACTCCAATGCTGATTCATTTTATATAAAGTACCTGTACAACCCAATCTCTTATGTTGGTTTTCCAACAGCTATTAGCTCTTCCTAATATCTGTATTTTTAAGGGCTATTTTGTTTTTCCCCCTTATTTTCTTGGTTTTATATTATTTTATACTTAATGTTTCAGGATTCTTTAGCAGTATAGTCACATTAATTACAGGATCAATAGATGTCTAGGAATCTAGTTTAAGACAACTCATCCTAGTTGCCTCCAAATAATTGGGCTAAAATCCTTTTACCTGCAGCCATTATCTTGAAGAGGCAAAGTTGGAGAGGGCTATTTAATGCCAAAACACTCAATATAAGCCTGTCTGACAGAAGAGAATCCCAGGCAGTGTAATTTGGGGACCATTGTTCTTTCCTTAGAATGTATGTACAGAGAATCCAATTTATTTCTATAGTTGTTGCTTATAGAAGCAGGGATCATAATTTCTATCTTAAGAATTGTAGCCTTAAAATAATTAAACAATTAATTCAGCAAATGTCTGTATTTAAAATACATTTACATTCATGGCAGTTCAGAAATTATATCTTTCCTAATAAACATTTATATTCTTGACAAAAAAAGCTGAATTGTTTCTTGACCTCCATTCAGTTACCCAATTTACCCAATTTCCTTCATTTATGAGGAAATTATTGTAATAGCTATTTCCCGAGATAAGTGTGTTCCCCAAAATTTCAAATGCCCAAGGATTTAAACCTAATATTTTTCAAAGCAGATTAATAGATAGAGAGATACCTGTGGCTCCAGTTGACCCTAAATAATCTTTAAAACAGTGTGTTAAAATACAGTTGAGCTTGCTATGAGTCTGCACAATTCAAATGAAAGACTGTTGTGTAACAATTTGGTGCACAAATTTCTCCTATTGCAATAGCCCAATTCTTATAGTGTCAACTAATGTTTCCCCTCCTGTATTAGTCACTCATTCTTCAAAGAAGGGCTGAGATTTTGTTTATTTTTTTAAAAAAAATAGTATAATAAGCAGATAGAAATAATACTGATGTTTTTGAATTTGGTGTTGAAGACTCAAGAATACCATGGAGATTCAAGAAAACAAGCAAACAGATTATTAAACAAATCAACCCAGGGTTGCCTATTGGGTCAACTCATAAACTCTTGACACAAATAATCAAATGATCCTACTTCAGACACAATATGCTGTCTGGAAAAGGCTTTAATGTTAGGAAAAATGGAGGAAAAGAGAACAGGATGACCAGCAGAAGGCAGATGGATACACCTTTGTAAGACATGAAGCTTAGTGACAGGTCATCACGGAGAAAACAAAGCACACAATCAATTAATAAAACAGTCAGGCAGGTCTCCAGCTTTCAAAATCAGTTTGGTTCCAGCCAGGGGATACTTGCCTTCACATGATCCAGAACAGTGGTGGGATTCAGGTTTTTTTTATTACCTGTTGTGTGGGCATGGCTTGGTGGGCATGGAGTGACTTAGTGGGTGTAGCTTAGTAGACATGGCAGGGGAAGGTTACTGCAAAATCCCCATTTCCTCCACATCAGCTGGGACTTGGGAGGCAGAGAATAGATGGGGGTGGAGTCAGTCAGAGGCGGCATTTACCAGTTCTCCAGACTACTCAAAATTTTCATTACTGGTTCTCCAGAACTGATCAGAACCTGCTGAATACCTACAGTGGGTTTTTAAAGACAAACTAATCCTGGAAGAAACACCTTGGTTATCTCAAAAATACAGAATACAAATTCCATTCCTTTCCACATCAGTTTGTTCTGAAAAATAATTATTTTTCAAACCCTTAAGAAAGAAATCTGGATTGCACAACCAGCTCCTGCCAAAGCAATAATTAAAATATTTTTTTCTAGATCCTTATATATTTGTCCCATTTATTGCATTGATGGCAATAAATTAATCTGATAGCCAAGACATAATATTGCTTTCCTGGGCCTGTTGCTCTCCAAATATGTTGAAATTACAGATTTTCAAGAAAGCATGACATGCACCATGTTCACTGGGAATTCTGCAGGCTCTCGTGCCCAAGAAATGAGGAAGAAGATGGTAACCTTATCACAAAGGCTTTGATATGACCTTGTTCTCCGATTCACAAATCCCCAAAGGCTTCTTTTATTCATTCAAGGATAAGATAGTATTACACATTCTTGACTGAAAGTAGGGTAGTAATATCTTGTTTCTAAACTTTGAACACTACAAAAAGGAAGCCAGGGAGTCATTTAGTAATTCAGAAGAATAAAAGTATCTTCGCAGACCCACCAAGAGTTGAAATTCAGCTATAGTGTATTTTAATCCAAAAAAGGGCTCAGTATAGTTACTCCTGCCTGACTACTTCTAAAATTGAGGACCTAATCGGTCATGCATTTTTGCTAAGGCCCAGCTAAACACAAGGTATGTTTTAGGGATTATTTTAATCCTGATTCTCATTCCTGCACAAGACCATTATAAGGTCCCAGGAGTTGTGTTTATGAGGGGTCAGGGCCAAAATTATTCAGTTACAAGTAGTTAAATGAAACCACCCATTTCCTGCACATCTCAGGAGAACAAGGAAATAAGCTCCATGAATGAGTCCTGAACATCTCCAGAAAGAAGTTGAATTAGCAATCTTGTCCTAACAGCCCACTCCTAAAGCAGCAACTTCAGAAAGTGGCTGTTGAAGTTTTTTGTTTTTTGTAGCAAAGTAATTTTCTTGTCTGATGATATTAGGGTAATATCAAGTAGAATCTGAACCTCTGTCAGGCTCTAGGTTATTATGTGTGGGATGGCAGTAGTTTTCCAAAATGCAACTAGTATTTGGCATACCCATGAAAATATGATGATGATATATGTAGTAACTGAGTACAGTACAAGGCATATAACTTGTAACCATAGGAGAAATAGGAAGTGCCAAGAAGGCTATGTATTTTAAGTTTCAGGTGTTGCTGTCATCTATGTTATAGAGTGTTCTTCTATTTTTGTTGTGGAAAGTGTGCAACTTTACACCATTTTTCTTTCATTACTCATCAATTTTTTAAAAAATGAATCTTTTCCTGTCTACCAGTTCTTTAGTAGAAACAAAGATCAAGATCTCTTTCCTCTTACCTGCCTCATCCATCATGTACTTTAGCCAATTTTCTAAGCTGATTTTTGGGGGACTATTAATTTGAACAATTCGTATTAACTTAACCAGTTCCATAATGCCAACACAGAAGTAGTTGATTTTCCTGTTTATCAAATTAGTAGGCACTTCTTTGCAAAAAAGTTTTGGAAGCAATCAGAAGATCCATACTTTTCCAACAGCATGTTAGGTTCTCAGATTAAAAACTGAGTTAATTTTGTAGCAAAAACAGGAGACATTTATATTAATATTTAGCAGTATTTTTATTTGGTATGTGGTTATATCTAAGTGCACTACAAAATCTATATCTATCCATCCATCCATCTACCCACCTAACGATCTATATTGCCCATTGCAGGAACCCACATATCTTGGTCCATCCCATCAGTTCAGCTGTATGAAAAAAGGACCTCTTTCCAGAGACACAAGAACATCATGGCACCATTCAATACATCCTGCTTAATTATTGTTTATTTATCTTTTTTTCATGGGAAAAGAAAATTAAATAAATAATATTGTTGGGAAAGGGAAAACAGGAAATATTTTGATTATTACATAACTTCTTTGTTTTCTCCCTTTTGTGCATGTGTAAAGGTTTTTCAGTGAGCATTCTGATTTCTCAAGATTTTCTTTGTGCGCAGCTCTTTGTAAACTACCAGCATCCCATTAGAGGAGTCCAACTGCATACTGGGAATGTAGAGAAGAGGTACTAAGTTTGAAAAGCTCAAGGCATAAGGCTGCTTATCCACGGAGAAAGAGAGCATGTACATTCTTCTCATCCTGTTTCCTCAATACTTGGTCACAGTAGCAGGTCAGCTCTCATCTGGATCCTCACACAAACATTTGGTGACCAGCGCCCCTTCTGTTTGATGGTACACAACGGCAGCACAATCTCTTTCTTCCAATGAAGGCGTTTTGGCTTTTATTGGTAAGGAAACAGAAGACGGAACCTCTTGAAAATCAAGGGAAGAATTTTGTTACAAAGTAGGTAGGACTTGCAAAAAAAAAACCACCTTGTCCACCCACAGAAAGCTCTGCCCTGAAAAACCAGACCATAAAGCTCTTGAGGAGACAGCCTCTCAATGAAGGGCACTTGAGAGTATGGCAGGTTGATGCGATTCTCTGCCTCTTACCCTCATGGGCCAGAGCAGAGTGTAAGATGGTCTAGTAACCTGGCAGGGCAGAATTCCCTCAAGTACAAACCAGGTAGGCACATGAGGAATACAGGTGGACCTCCAGGTCATAATGGCAGTTTTTAATGATATGCCACACAGATGGTTTCATTGCCTACAGTTCCATCTCCAACCTCAATATCCAGATTAAGTAAAAACAGTCTCCAAGGACACTTCCCTCAAGTTCGCCACATTTGCTTATTCCAGTATTTAGGGAAATCTTGACAAAGCAACCCTTGAAAATGGCACATTGGTATATATAAAGGTGGTGCAAAGTTGGGTAGCAGGAGACATCAGGCTTGTTTACATTTTCTACTGTGTCTGAGTTGGAGCCCATTGCAAATGTTACAACTGGATAATTTTGTTTCCCTTAAAAAGAACCTACTTATGCGAGTAGCACAATGTGGGGATCTCAGCCATGTCAATTCCTGTCACATTTCAGATAATTGGAGATATGGAGGTTATCACAGCTGAGATGTGAGAACATCTGGCTTACATTCATGAAGATAGGTAGGAAGAATAAACAGGCATCAATGGCCAGCCATACAGCTAGTGGCCCTATTTTAACAATGCTGACCACAGAGGATGAATTGTATTAGATTTCCAATACAAGCCACAGTCCTGACAGGCACCAAGTATGTAAGACTGCATTTCTTAATATCCCCAATCCTGCTACATATCGAGACTGCTGGGGTTTGTATCTGACACGTCTGGAAAATGCTGGCTTGAGGAAAGCTGTTATAAAAACTTTTTTTTTAAAATCATTGCTCAAGTGTTGGATTCTTATTCACACAAGCAGACCCAATTCTAGGAGGGAAGAAATAACAAAATGCAAGATGTGAATGGCTCCCCCCCTCCTTTCCTCCGTTTCACGGGTTCATATTTCTGGTTCTGACAAATGGAAAGAAAGCAATGCTCTTTTGGAATCCAGTTAAGTTATTCTCTTATTTGATTTTAGAACCGATTTTGTTTTTTAAAAAGGTATTGAAGAACATAACCCTCATTATTCTATTCTATACCTTACATATATTGCAGATGTATCTTCCAGTTCATGTTTGACTACTTATCCAAATATTTATATAAGTGATCCATAAGTCCATATTCATGAGTAGAAGTGAAGCATTCCAGCAAAATGGATATCCAGCTATTGCTACAGATTATATTTAAAAATTGACCCATTTTAAAAACTACTGACATGTGTTTGAATTTCCACTTTTTTAAGTCCAGAAAATTTAGCCAAAGAAAATGTGCAGTGTTCCCCTTGAGAGAAGGAAAAAAAAAACTGCTATACATTTCTTGGTCATGTGACATATGTTGCTTATACGTGCCCAGCTAAATAATGTTGGCTATTGGTTGATGATTTCTGTGTAATAATTATTATTTCTCTAAGTTATTTCATCAGAATGAACAAAGCTCTCAACTGTTAGGCTTTTTGAAGTCCTCTATCACCACTGTCATGATGCAATCATTTGCAACGAGAAAGAAAATGAGTGAAAAGCATAATCACACCTTGATCAAGTGAAGTCACAGCATGGCAGATTCCATTTTCTTAGAACACCGACCTGCAGACAAGGTTGCTTACCTAGATTTCACCAAGCCATGTGCTGGGCAAAGAAGTTTTGAACCATGTGAAATCACATGCTACCTCTTCCCCTACACACAACGTAGCTGCGTACATAACTTCAAAGCTAGATGACTGGTTGCAGAAGCAGATTCCTTGTCTGCAGCTTCTGCTGTTCCTCTTGTTCTCTGGATCAAGGTGATTATGAATGTTTTCTTTGTGTCCTTTTCTGAATTTTTGCTGCATCACTTCAATTGAGATTTTCCATTTCTAAATAGGCCCCACAAAGAATCTTAAAAGAGCAATAAAAATGGCAATAATGGCTTAATATATTATTTGACCGTCCCTCTATACTTAATATACTAATAGATTCCTGCAAATAGGAAAAATATTTATTTAAAAAAAAACATTTTGATATGAAGCATTGGAAAGGAAACTCAACAGTGGTTATTAACGTGTGTGTCCAAAGAAAAGGATCAGTATTTGAATTTGGGATTATGCACATGAATAACAGGCTGGCATGTCTTCTAGTACTTAATTATTACTGTATTATTATTATTATTATTATTATTATTATTATTATTATTATTCCCTCCCAAAACCTAGAATACCACCACTATGTAAGGGCAACTCCTAAACGTCCAACACAATTAGTGGGAACCAGGTTGGGGAAGTTTGCTCTTGACTCCGGTAAGTTAGGGCTGCAGCAAAATCCTTGTGACAACAAGAGAAAACAACAAAATCATCTCACTCCCAATTCTTGGCATCTCTAGAACATTATAGGATGGGAACTTCATAGAATAGTACAAGTTGAGAGCTGTGAGGTTTTGCAAAGTCTAGGTGCAACGGTGCCTCCATTGCAGGACTGAGAAATAACTGATACATAACATGGCACTATTCCATACATTGAATTGTGCCAGTGAATTCAACCATGGCTATGATTTATGATTACTTGTGTTTTTTCATTGCTCAGGAATGAAAGTAAGAGAGGCCTTTTATATAAGCAAGGCCTTACCTCCTTAAGTCTTTTAAAAATTTCATTCTTTTGTTTAATAACAGTCTCTTCAGCCATTGTGCATTCAAGCATCTAGCAGACACGATCCACCTGAAGTAGATGTAAAACCTATCTACTCCAATGGACAATAGTTTCCTGGGGATTTGTGAGGGTGAAAGGATTAATTTTGGTCACACTACAGTGCTAATTGTAGATGACTCTTCTGACTTCTTCTGCTTGCTGGGCAAGGACTTGAGATACTCTAAGTGTCGTCGGGCATCCTCTTGATTCTGCCGGACATAGTAGATTAAATATGAGATCACCATGGCGAACCAGCCGAACATGGTGACCAACATGGCGATGTCTGTGGTTTTTTTATAGATGTTGCAGAAATCTATGTCTCCAATCAACTGCAGAAAAGGCTTGCCAATGTGCTCTTTCCGTGCAGAGGCATCACACACAATCCCATCAGAGGTACCAGCAACCAGCTCTACTCTCTCAACGAGCTGCTGGAATGTGCAGTCACAGAGCCAAGGATTGTTGGATAAATTGGCTTTGGCTTTTAGTGCACTGAAGACATCTTTATTGATTGACACTAGCTTGTTAGAAGACAAGTCCAGTGAATGCAGGTTCTCTGACAAGCCCCTAAAGACTCCGACTTCCATGCGACTTATGACATTGTGGGACAAGTCTAGTTCTACTAGAAGTGGCAAATGTTGGAAGGCGTCATTGGGCAGGAAAGAAATCTGGTTATAATCCAAATATAACTTGTTGGTATCATTGGGTATATCTTTTGGGATAACTGTAAGTTGAGCTTTGCTGCAGCGGAACGTTTTGAAGCCATCTTCTGTGGAGGGGTAACACCCCTTGGGAAAAGTGGTGGCTGAGTGGAAACAAAAGGCCATCAGAACAAAACTCTGGAGGAGCAGCCACATGGCAACTGAGTGGTAGAGGAACCAGTCCAGAAAAGGCATATTGGGGCACCAGGTAATTGTGTATCCACTCTGTCATCTGTTCCTTCCAGTACTTTCTCTGTTTCTTAGGAAGTCTTGGAGAATATGACTTAGGGAGTGCTATCTGTGGAAGACAGAACAGGCGGGGGAAAGCTAGGTATGAACCAACACTTTAGAATTTCCACTATCCAAACAAAAGGTATGTGGACTGGGTATATTTTCTATATTAACGCATAATTGATTCACACTGGATAAAACTGAAGTGCGAGAGTGTATCTCATCAACTGGAATGTATCTCATTACATTCACACAAAGGCTAAGTCACCTTCCATAATTAATTGGGTAGTTGGAGCTTTGATCATGCATACCCATCCCATTTCATATGGTCCTTTAATCAAGGTTTACCCAAGATTGAACTTGTTATGTGAACCCAGACTGCCATTTTCTATTGGCAGAAGTTTTAACTATAATTTCAAATATGGGTTCACAATTCTGAATCCTGCTAACCAGGGAGAGTGGCTCTTCCGAGTCTGAAAGACACATGAAGTTATAGGCAAGTTTAGAACCTTGATGGGGACAGGACTAAGATAGTAAAGAGCACTGTCCCATTCATTGAATAGGATGACAACAATAGCAATAGTTAGACTTATATACCGCTTCATAGGGCTTTCAGCCCTCTCTAAGCGGTTTACAGAGTCAGCATATTGCCCCCAACAACAATCCGGGTCCTCATTTTACCCACCTCGGAAGGATGGAAGGCTGAGTCAACCTTGAGCCTGGTGGGATTTGAACAGCCGAACTGCTGAACTGCAGTCAGCTGAAGTAGCCTGCAGTGCTGCATTTAACCACTGTGCCACCTTGACTTAAGTGTAATGTGCACTCAGTAGGTAAGATGAATAAAATACATCTGCAGGTGCATTGGAGGCACCTCCATGTACTCATGTTAATTTGCAGACAATTTATCTGTCTGTTACACTTTTCCAGCAAAGCATACCCAAAGCAACTATAGATGCAGATACTTTTTAAAAATATACCTAATGAACATTTTCCAACTTAACTTGAAAACCCCATATTCATATTAAGAAGGCCTCCTTGTTCTAATCCATATTTAGCCCATGGAGGCTCACTGGATGACTTTGGGCCCATCACTTTCTCCCAGCCCAACCTACCTCACAGGGTTGCTCTTTTGGGGAATAACAAGGGAAAGAACAGGATGCATGCCAAATCCTGTTCAAAAGATGGGAGGTGAGGGAGGGAGGGAGGTTAGGGAGGGAGGCAGATGATAGATACACAGATAGATAGAGATGAAACTATCATTCTATTAACAATGCCATATTATAAAAATCAAGCTTCTGGCAAGATCACCGACTACTAAATTCCACACCAGAGTATTGAATTCCACCATCTAGCAGATGATAAACCCTGTCCTGGTTGTAGATGAAACCTACATCAGCTCAGGTGACCTGACCAGGAATTGAGAACATGACGCGAATCGGCCTTCAACTCTTTGTTCAGGCTAAAGAGATCTCAATTCTTCTTTGACAGAAGAATTAGCTGGCTTGAAGAAAGGATAGTGTAGGCAGCCTGTTAGAACAGCCAAAGATTAGCACAATGTAACTGCAACATAAATCCATTACAGTAATGACCAGGATGTAAAAAGCATTTCACATTCACTATAGTACAAAGATTTTCTCTGTGGTATCCAGAACATATTTTGTTGGGAAGCTTCAGTTATCCACTCTACGCTCCAACTGGGTACAAGGGACTGTTAGCACCCCACTGGGCATACCCATAAGTATCATTCCGAGAGGAAGCAGAAGGCTTTTAACAGGCTGGAGAGAAACTAACTTGGAATTTGTGAGAGCATTTTGTGAGCAGTTTTTTTTTTCAAAGGCCTGCAAGGATACACTTCACAAACTGGTTTGCCATGATGGATCACATCAGTCACGAAACAGGTGGTTATATTTCTCACCATCATCTCTGGTGCTACAGAATGTTTATCACTACAATTTTTTCTGAGTAGGTGGCAGTTACCTATCACTTTTATTTTCTGAAAACAATTCCACTCTTGGAAATAAAGTGAAATGTTTGGAAATGTTTATTCCATTTGTATGCCGCCCTATTCCCGAGGGACTCAGGGCGGCTAACAAAACAAAGGTGAGGGGGGAATACAAACAACAAAACAAAAAGACAAAACAAGTTAAAAACAAAGTAACAGTCGCAACAATTCAAGTGGGGCTGGGAACTCATCAGCCCCAGGCCTGCCGGAACAGCCAGATCTTAATGGCTTTGCAGAAAGCCGGAAGAGTGGTGAGGGTCCGGATCTCCACAGGGAGATCGTTCCAGAGGGCCGGAGCAGTCACAGAGAAGGCCCTCCCCCGAGGGGTCGACAGTCGACATTGGCTAGCAGATGGTATTCGGAGGAGGCCTAATCTGTGGGATCTAATTGGTCGTAGGGAGGAGTGAGATTGGAACCTGCCACTTTGCTTTGCAATGTGTCAGATTCCCATTTAACTTATATTTAAGTAAAATGATATTTTTTTAAAAAAAATCAGTTGCATGGGAGCCTGGTGAGGAAAATGCCTATAAGCAACATTTCTGGGGTAGGCTTTGTATTTAAAATTAAAATTGACAGATCTGCTGAAAAGATACGTCCTTTATTTGGGGACCTTACCGATGTAAGAAAATAATGATTGGACCATTGCTTCTGAATATCTTCCTTGTCACATTCCAACATATTTTAAGCAAAGACATAAGAGATAAAGGTCCCTCCCTCCAAGTAACACAATCTAACTATATCTGAACAAAATAACTGTAGTTTCTTTGAGGGGGGGGACCTGTAAGAGGCACATATAGACTTGGAAAGCTTAGAAGATCCATACTATATATTGTAAATTCCAAAATAAATTCCAAAAGGAAAAAAAAACAATCAGATGAGGTTGAGGTTGGGAAAGTAACCATTAGCAGAAAAAAGAAATCTGCTAAAAGGTAGACCCAGTTCCACTGGCATCAAATCAGCGGTTTGTGAAATATACCCATGCAGCAGCTTCAACCTTTGTCCGGCATAGAAATGTCACTGCCTATCAAGTATCCAAGAGCATCTCTCTTGTCTGGATTAAGCTTTAATGTGTTTACTCTCTTTTGAGCTATTTTAAACACCAGGTATCAGTAGCTGGGTGTGTCATTACTATCTGAATGGCTTGCAAACTCTCCAAATTATTTCATCTATATATTAAATTGCCTGGAGATAAGATGGAACAGGTAGAGCCCAACAGAGACAGGCGTTTGCCTTCCAGTTCTGAATATGAATCATTCACTAATATGTCCAAAACAATCTCCGACACACAACTGTAAATCAGATTGAAACATCTGTCACGTCAGCATCATTCAATTTTTTTTTACTATTAGCAAGTAAATAAAATAATAAGTATAGTAATAAACAGAAAAATCACCATATTCACCTCAGTTGTTGTTTCCTTCCCCTATTTTAAAAAAAAATGTAGAAAGTAATATCTACTGATCCAACTTCATCCCAAATTGCCAAAATTTTTAGCCTTGGAAATGGAACATTTAAGAGGAAACTTGTATATCTGATTAAATTATCTAATACAATGGTACCTTAAGGATCATCATTAATTGGTTCCGGGAGGCAGAATGAATACCAAAAACAATGAGTACCAAACAAAATTTTCCCTTAAGGATTAATGTAGTGAGTCACAAGGCAGTCAATATCGGCAAGTTCCAGCTTGTGCGTTGAGTACCAAAAAAACAACAATGAGTACTGGGACAAAATTTTTGCAACAAAATGCATTGAGTACCAAATTTGATAGATTTCAAAGCAGTTGAGTACCAAAGTACCAATATACTTGTTGCAAATACCATGCTAAACCATGCTTTATTATATAGTTAGTTGAATACGCCACATATTTTGGTCTATATTTTTATATCGTATGAAGTATGAAAGTATAATTTATCAACTACAATACAGGCAGTCCTTGATTTATGACCACAATTGAGCCCAAAGTTTTGTTAAGTGAGTTTTGCCCCATATTACTTCCCTGCCACATTTGTTAAGCAAATCACTTCAATTGTTAAATTAATAACATAGTTGTTAAATGAGTCTGGCTTCCCCTTTGACTTTGCTCGTCAGAATGTCACAAAAGGGGACCACATGACCCTGGGACACTGCAACGGTCATAAATATAGATCAGTTGCCAAGCATCTGAATGTTGATCACATTATTATGGGGGTGGTGCAGTGGCCATAAGTATAAAAAAACAGTTATAAGTCATTTTTTTTCCAAAGGCTTTGTGAATTCAAACAGTCACTAAATGAACTATTATAAGTTGAGGACTACCTGTATTTGTTTCCATATAATACATTACACCCATACCAAATAAATTAGACTTAAGGGTTAATGTTTGAATATTTTCTTTGTAATCAGGAATCAGTGGCTAAAGCTTGTTCTCAATGCACCTCATTGAATATTAGCTTCTGTTTATATATGTTTATATTTTTAGCACCAAGGATGCCGAGAATATTTGTAACTTTTCTTCTAAAAAAGGAAGGAAAGAAAGTGTGTACAACACAGTCAGGAAGCAAAACATTACGGCACATATTGTACTTTTTTTAATGAATACTATGCAATCGGTGGAACAGCCTAGTGGCTTTCCCAGATGTACTCAATGGATCTTTGCCCAATTCAGAGAGCCAGAGAGAGAGAGAGGTCCTGTAGACTTTCAAAAAAAAATATCTCACAGCAGAACTATAAAAGGTTATGAGCCTAGAATTCCATCAAAGGAGCCAAGCAAAGTTGTTTGGGTCTTTCCTCCCTTTCATGAAAATGGATTTTTTGCCAAAAAGGCAATCCTATTAAACGATGAAAGAGATTCAATTTTAGTCCTTATAAATGATGGATTGTTGTGCTTAAAAGCACCCAGAATGATGAGGAAACCCCTGCCTATGATAGACTGGCCAATTAACCATTACCAAGGAGACTTGGAGCAAGCCCCTTTGAAATTAATATACATTAAGGGGCTTTAGGTCTAGGAAATTACGGCTTTCACACATAAACTATATTGTACTTCCTTGTTTTCAAGACAGCAGCTAAAGAGACCTTAGCCAGACAGGGCAATCATTTGGAGCAGAGTTCTGTTATAATTCAGGAACTAAAGCTACTGAAAGAGTAAGGAAGCCTTGTATCAAGAAAAGAGCACAGGAGCTGGACTTGAGGTGGGAGCTAAAGAAGCTGCCAGTGTCAAAGGAGGAACGGAGAGTGCCCTGTGGATCAACTTCAGCAATCTTCACATGTGTGGATTTCATCTCCCAGAATTCCCAAGTCAGCACATTGCCTAGAAAATTCTGGGAATTGAAGTCCAGACATCTGAAAATTTCTCAGGTTAAGAAATACTTCTGTGAATTTTGCTCATTTTGATGGAAGACTATTAGCCAAACGAAAAACCTTCATTAAAATAATTTTTCTTCAGTTTCTGAAAGCAACATTTCATCTATAATAGAAAGAGAGTGCGCTAGCCTGGCCCTTTATTTTTGGCTTGCATAAATAGGGACAGTAGGAAAACTCCTAGTAACTAAGCCTACCAGATTTAAGCTACTAAACTCCTGATAACCAAAGGGCTACCACATAACCCCATGGCTGCCCCTTTGGGACATTCTGAATTTTTGCAGCTTGTATTTGGTAGCCTTTTTCTGATGGGTAATGATGAGTCAAAATGTCTTCCAAGCGTACTCATTTAAGTAAGTAATACCTACTTAAATGAGACAGACCAGATTTGAATTTGGTTCATTTTTTAAAAGCTTTTCAGAGCCTTGGTGTGCCACAAACTTTGGAAAGGCAGAAAATCAGCAAATTGCTTGCATGTACTTATTCAAAGGTGAGCGACAAATAAGTAACAGTGTAGCTGCCAGATTGTAGGTTTTAATTTACATTTTGTAGAGTCAGGTGAACAGACATTCAAGTAAAATAGATTTATTTTTTCTGGGATTCAGGACAAACATAAGTGACTCTGGTATTTTGTCTCTCAGCAGCTGATATTATCTTTTTGAAACCAATATTAAATGTATACATCCTCTAGTAAACATTTAATTAGATTTATTTATAATGTTTGTTGTAACAAACGGTACGCCACTGCATTTCCTGAGTGGCTTTCCATATCAAAAGAATAAGATTAAGAGCAAAATCTAATTAGTACAATTACAATCCAATGTGCCATCGTATTGGGGGTAGCATGATCTTACTCATCTCCAAATGCCTTCCTGAAGAGCCATGTTTTTACAGGTAGGAGGGGGTGGTCCAGATATGCAGGGGTAAGCTGTCCCAAAGGTGGAAGGTCATCACTGAGACGGTGGGAGCCTGAAGATAGCAGCAGTAGAGTCAGAACATATACAAATCTAGCAAGCATCCTATTTGAGCAACACAAAACTATGAAGGCAGAGGACTATGTATGAAAATGGAGGAGCAATAGGCAAAAAGAAGGGCAGAACTGTCCAAATAGCTACTGATGTCCTACTTAATGCCATCATGTGGAGTGTCCTCAGTAACACCTCTGTCATCTATTATAGTTGATAACATCAATGATACCCTGCCTCGCTCCACTCTCTTCTTGGGGACACAGGGAAAGAAGTTAGTACCTTACACCTACTAAAGGCAGTAGGCACTTCCTAGTAGTAGATATACAATAGGTCTTGACTTTTCATCATGGAAATCCTCACTGCGCAAGCTAGGTTTATGGAAGCAGCCATTTTATTGCTTCATTCCTTCCTCTCAGAATTCTGCTTAAATTTCCTTCCACTGAGAGGAATAGGGAGAAGGAATGAGATGAATGTCTTTATGCTGAGATATATCAGGACTTACCCCTCTGGAGTATCCTCTGCATTATACACTCAAGAGATTGGCCCTCTCAATCTGGGCCTCTAGGAATGATGGGTGCACCATAACATTTTGAAGACACCAAATCAGAAGTCTGAAAATTATGGGCACAAGGTAGAGTGATCATTGGAGTGCCAAATAATTTCAACTGCTCATGAGTCTAAATCACATGTCAAATAATATGAAGCCATTCTTTTTCCAAAACTATAATAGGTCTGACAGGCAAGCCCTTTAAAGCTGGAATTTATGTGTAATTCTTTCACAAGAAAGCTTTGTCTGCTACATTAATGTCCTTTCACTGTCAAACCTTGTCTCTTCCAAGCTTTTTCCTAGGATTCCATCTAAGATACATCTGAATTGATGATTTAACAAAGTGGTGTCAGCAAAAGCAACTCCATTCAGAAATAGATTCCACTGTTTCCCAATCAAACGCCTTCTAGATGTTGTATGACTTCAACCCTAGAATTCCCTAGCCACCATGGCTGTGCTAGTAGTTGGGAGTGTGGGAGCTGTAGTGCCAACAGATCTGAAGGATGCGGAGGCTGATGCGAAGCATTGAAACCTAATTACTTCATTTGTACTACCCGGTGCCAGCCTTAGTATCTTTATGAGTGTTGCAAATTGCCTTGGGAGCTTTTGAACAAAAGAGAGGCAATTAAAATGTTTTAGATAGACTGCACTGAACATTTAGAATTTCCCTAAATTCTTACTGTCGGAACCGGCTGTTTAATAAGCCCCTGAGCAGCAACATGAGCTTTGCTTAATGTACACAATATGCAAAACCTTATTTCTGTAAGTGTTGTCAAGAAGCTGACCCGTTACAAGGATGCTCTTTTTACATGAAGTAGCCATTGTTCACAGCTCCAGAGGAGCCAATTTGGAAAGCATCCATATCTCTTGGAGTGTTTGTCTTATGACATTTCCAGAGTTCTAAAGACTGCAGCGTGCACACCTCTGCCAATTTCTTTTACTTGTATTTTTTAAGCCTAACTTCAGAAGATATCAAATTGCAGATTTTGGTGTAGCAGAACAAAACCATCTCTTACACACCCCCTTTTCTTTCTTTCTTTCTTTCTTTCTTTCTTTCTTTCTTTCTTTCTTTCTTTCTTTCTTTTTTGATACTGCTGCTGTTCTGATGTCATTTTTTTTGGTGTACCTAATCTGCAGAAAGGAAGCCCTCTGCAATAAAAAAGGAGGTATTTTAGAATGACCCATCTTCTGGGACAGCAACCTAATGCTGTAATGTATGTGCATATGTAGGGAGAAAGTCTGGCACACATGCATGGGGGAAAATTTGAATCAGGTTTGCGCCATGTGATTTACAAATGCATCATTTCTCTTCAACCTTGCATCACGCGTGGGACTATTACCTCTACCTCCAGCATTATGGTTTGCAGAATGTGGATGATGGGAGATGTGGCTCCACACATCTGGGAAAGAAATAGTCATTAGAGAAGGCTACGCTGAGAATCAAATTTGAAGAGAAGAAAAGCATGTTATGTTTCATTTTTTAAAAATGGTGTTCCATTTCAGTACTTTATTTTTGCTATTCCTTTTACTCTATTTGTTTTGCAGGATTGGTGTATCTATGTCTCTGTGTGTGTGTGTGTGTGTGTGTGTGTGTGTGTGTGTCTATATGTTCATGCACATGCTCCTGACACTTTGATGAAGAGCTAGGAGAAATGGCTACAACTGGCCACTCTCTAACATGCTACTACGAAATAGCTCACAAAGTAGCATCATTATCTTCTTTTTAAATATAAGCAAAACTTGCCAGAATGTGGAAAAGCTATGTTAAACAAAAAACAGAGGGTGGTTGAAAACTCTTAACCAACTGTGAAGAATCACTAACTTAAATCATGTTGTGACAATGATTTCTATCAGACCAAGTGTGAATGAAGGTGAAAATCAGCTTTCTCACTATCAAAATCTTGACTTCTTCCCCACATCTCGTCTTCAACTTAAAGTTAAAAAGCCATAATCTTTCATTTATAAAATAAAAGATTTTATATGGAAGGTAGCCACAAGGGGGCACCCGAGCAACTCTCTCTCTCCCTAATAGAGACCGCGCGGGTACACATGCACACACTCGCCGCTAGCTCAGTGTAGGAGATTCCCCAGCTTTAATTGACAATAGCACAATACGCTACGTCGTTCCTAGAAGTTCAGATAAGGAAAGCACAGGGAGTAGGAGAACGAAAGGCGGAAACGTGAAGCCTGCTTGGTTGGGGCTCAGGCTTCCGTTCCGCAGCTGGTTGCCTTACCTGGGTCCTGAAGGAGGGTCGAAAAATCACACACCCCTTTCCCGCCCCCCTCCGGAAAATTCAGGCACAGTGGCCCTTGGAAAGTCCTCTCCCTCGGAGCTTCTCACTCCTTTCTAAAGATCGCAGAGGTTGCGATCCTGGGCTGGCTGCACCAGCCACAAGACCCACGGGGGAGGTTCCGTCTGAGTAGCCAGGGCTGTCTCGGATTGCGGCGTGACTCTATTGCCCCGCGATGGCTCCTCTGCAGGATTCCCAGCGACCAGAGATGTGCAGCCCCGGTCACTGCCATTTTCCAGGCATTTCCTCGGAAGTAAGGGCTCCTAGGGAATAGTGTCCGAGGGGCTGGCTTGCTTCTAAGTAAATATCAGTTCATGTCTGTCTAGGGGGGGGGGGGGGCTGGGGGAATGGAGTGGGGGGAAGAGTTTGTCCTCCGATACAACTTTCACCGATGCGGGAAAGTTGCACCAGCTCGTTCATCCTGCAGCTTAGCGCCTCCGCCGCCTTCCTGAAACTGCCACGGGCTTTCGGAAGCGCGGGCCCTCGGAGAGCCCCGTTTGCTCGCCTCATTCGTCTGTTCCACACGCGCGGGGCGGAGGGAAGATGGGACTCACCTGCTATCGCCTTTTGCCTCCAGCAACCGGTTTTCTCGGTCCTCCGGAGACCTGCAGCCCAAGGGGCGAAGAAACAAGGCGAATGGGTGGAAGGGGCGTCTTCAGAATCCGCCACGCTCCCCGTCCAAGCAACAGGCATTGCGGCTTTTCACCCTTTCCTTTCCCCCCACCCCCACCCCCTGCCTTCTATTTTTTTATCCCTTGAATCCGCAGGCTTCGGTGCCTCCCGGAGTGCGGAATCGGTGACCCCAGCCCTCCGCAAGGAGCCCCATCACGCCCGGGCAAGACGCGGGAAATTTGCCAGGTGATCACCGCCACGCGTGTCAAGGTTGGACTCGTTGTGCGAATGCCTGCGGGAGGCGGACACTACCGGTGTCCCCTCGATCAGAATTTGGGCAGCTTAGGAGAAATCGCGGCGGAGGGAGTGAGGAAGCCGCGGTTCCCGAGGGGTGGAAGATAGATGTGTGCTGCTCGGTGGAAGAACAAGCGTGTGTGTGTGTATGTGTGCGTGTCTGCGTGCGCGCGCGCGCCCGTCCTCCCGCCACTGGGCGTTTAAGCGAGGGTGGGTTTCCCCGTTTCTCTGAGAACGACCGCTCTCCTCTGGGGATTGAAAACCCCGCCTGGCACCAGAGCAAGCGAGAGAGAGACCGCCCATACACACACAGAAACACACGCACACACATCGCCGCCTGCAACTAGAATTTCGCCCTGAGCTGGGAGAAAGCTTGCCTGCTGAAGTAGGGAGGGATGGTGTAGGAACAGAGAGGGCAACCCAAGGCACCATTCTCAATCCGCGCGCGCGTGGGCAGCCGAACCCAGAATTTCCTTGGATGAGTAAAGCGCTAATATTCCGCGGGACAAATGAACCTTAGGCTTCTTGGGACGAATGTCGTCGTCACCCCCACCTTCCCCGCGCGCGAACCCACACATGTAGCCGCCCCCCAAATAAAAGCATCAAGTCAACAAGCTTTAAAGCTCATGAATATTATTATTCAATGTTCAGGCTGAATTGAACCTCCCAGGATGGAGAGAAGATTACCGTATCCCTGACATGCATTTTACAGAGAGATGAAATAAATTCAGTGTGTGGCCAGATATGTAGAGAGAACGAATGTGTACTGCAATGGAGAAAAGGTGGTTATGTGAAAACTATTTCTTGAAAAGAGAGGGGGGAGGAGAGGAGGAGGTCAATTGATGGGAAGGCAAGGATGAAGGCTTAAGAGAGAAAGAAAGCAGAGCTATTCCAAACCAGCCCCTCCTCCCCGTTGTATAAGGAGGAGCTTCCATGTTTGTTGTTGTTTGCCTAATTGAACCCTGCTTGCAATTGGTCCAACATTTATAACAGACTAGAGGAGGAGAATTCGAGCCCAAATAGATTCTTCTTCTCTTGAAGAATGTATGTAGATATAACAGACAGTTATTAAAGATGGTAGGCCATGCAGAACCCAGCTTCTTAAGTACCCTGCTGTATTGGTGTTCCTGGTTATAGGTTTCTGGTCCTCAAAGGTACATTTGAAAATGTGAGAAAATATGGAATCGGTATTGGTTGCAAAAGCAAGCTGAAATGTTTGGTCTTTTTAAAAATAACTACACATATACCAAGAAACAGTATGAGAATCATACTGCAAGAGAATCAAATAGAGTTTTTGTATGATGTAGCTTGTCACTCAATCACATGCAGGGGATCTCTATCTCCCACCCCCTTATTTCTCAGCAAAAGGCATTAAAATCAAGACCAGGTTTTTGTCTTTTTAAGGACCACCCAAAAGGACACAGAATAATACACTAGCTTTCCAATTCTTCAAAGATCATCAGCAGACAAAATGAATAAACTAAACAAAACCTAGGGAATATGAAGGAAACAAGAAGCCTGACACTAGGCCTAGCCTATGAGCCATCTATAAGTCAAGGTCAGTCTCAAAATGGTGGTTCTGAATTTAATGCAGTTGCCTAGATATTGCCCAAAAATAGATTTTGTGCTGTCTCCCTCTTCTCTTAGCCTAAAATGGTGATACCTGCTGGGATGGACGGAGACTTCATAGCAACTGATAAATTCCATTTTGCATAAGGAGTTGCAACTGCCAACTCCTTATGCAAAAAATGTAAAAAATATCACATTTGTATAGTTGTCACCATTTTGCCTGATAGTTGCACTGAATTTCACAATAGATAACCAGTGGACAAATAGACATAAATATGAATTGCACTAAGTTCAAAAGGATCAGAGGTGGAAGATTGCATTAAGAAATGGGGCCAGACACGCTCTTCTTTATCCTTGCTCTCCTGCCACTAGAAACATATCCTTAATTTGCAAGCTTCACATAAGTCCAATCTACTTTTCTGAGGGTTAGGCATGAAAGGAAATTCTGGATTCAAATTCTGCAAAGTCACAGGGTGATTGGCTTAGTTTTGAGTTAGCATGATGTATAAATCCAGCTATTAAAGGAGAATATTTGTAGCTCAGCGTTGATATGAGGAGTCCTTAACAGATTAACAGAGTTGGAAGGTACTTTGTAGGTCATCTAGTCCAACCCTCTTCTCAAGCAGGAGACCCTACACCATTTCTGACAAATGGCAGTCCAATCTCTTCTTGAAATTCTCAAGTGGTGAAGCTCCCACAATTTCGGAAAGCAACTTCTGTTCCATTGGTTGATTGTTCTCACTGTCAGAAAATTCCTCTTTGTTTCTAGGTTGAATTTCTCCTTGTTCAGTTTCAATCTGTTATTCCGTGTCTGGCCTTCAGGTGCTTTGGGAAATAGCTTGATGACTCCCCTCTGTGGCAGCCCTTCAGATAATGGGACACTGCTATTATGTCTTCCCTGGTCCTTCTCTTTACTAGACTAGCCATGCCCAGTTCCTGTAACCATTCTTCATATGTTTTAGTCTCCAGTCCCCTAATCATCCTGGTTGCTCTTCTCTGCATTATTTGTTTTTGTGCAGAGAAACACCTTGGTGTTTCTGAGTTTGCTTGTTTTCTTGCAGACATTTTATTACCCCAAACTAGGTAACATCATGTGTTACCCTAACCCTAGCACTGATGTCATTTAGTTTGAGGTAATGAAACATCTGCAAGAAAACAAGCAAACTCAGAGCACCAAGGACCCCTCAAATCTAGCTATGGTCATTTACAAACAATGACTTTTATTAATGCAGGTCATTATGATTATTCAATTACCTAATTAGCTATGTTTAAATTAACTATGTGAACTGTGAAGTCAGTTACTGGCATATGGTTCTTCTGAAAATCTTATAAAATCTTGCTCAAAGTATTTTCTTCCCCACTAAAAATAGAGATACCCTTTCATTTTAGCTTTTAGAAGGATGTTGCTCTTTATACACTTCCTAGGCCTGTTGATAGAGACCTGGACTCAAGATGACTTTTAATCACTTACTCATTATATACTGCAAGATTGCTATGGATGAAAACTTTGGAAATGAACCTTGGGATTTCTACAAGACTAGAATAAAACCACTGGGTGGAAATACTGGCTAAAGATATCAAAAATTATCTTGTTCCCTTCTGCTTGAAATTTATATGTAGTACCATAAGCAACCCTAGATTAATCCTGGGGAAGAATTAAGAGTTTTGAAACCAAGCCAATTCTATATATTCTTCTTGCTGCTGAAAGCTGTGCAGAGGTTCAGGACAACAGTGGGTTGGATCCCAATAAGCTTTATGGAAATCTCAACACATTCAGTGAGACTTTCTTCAGAGTAAATACGGTAGCCTTATTATGAAGAAAATAGAATTAGTGTTATTGTTAAGAAATGTAGTAGGAAAATAGAAATATGGAGTCTATGGAGTCAGACAGTTTATCCCAGGGGTTGGCAACTTTAAATACTCAAAGAGCCACAAAGGTACTAACTGGAGCTGACCAGAAGTCAGGTTACCCCACCATAAAGTCTCCTCTTAGTGCGGTGTCCTTTTTCCTCTATCTGTCCTAACCGAAAGCCCTATCAATTGTGAGCTGATTGGCAACAGAGAGCTGCAGTAGAGGGATTAAAGAGCCACATGCAGCTCCAGAGCCGCAGGTTGCTATCCATGGTTTATTCATTTAGTTCAGCACTGCCTACATTGCCCTTCCCTAACCTAACATCATTTAGATCTTTGTTTCTATGATGCCAATATTTCTATAAAGCCTGTTCTTAGTGAAGGAGAATGTATCAGGTAGTGGCCTCCAAGATACAGGAATCTAATATCAGGTGTGATGATAGATCTTTGTAAAATGAGATTAACTTACTATGCAGTAAGACAAATCAAGTATTGGTACAGCTTGCTTCACTTCAAATCATCTCATACAAAGCATGTTCATCCCCACCCTGTGCCAAACGCTCACAACAGAATTTAAACAAAAGTTAGTCACACAAAAATGAGATGTTTAAGTAAAGGTGCTGGAGTGAGCAGAAGAGATAAAATCAAAAATGAGACCATAAGGAAAGAATTGGCATAGAACCAACCCTAAATTACATACTAAAACAGCAAATAAAATAGTAATTTGATCACCTGGAGAGGATACTGTTGGATTCCAGACCATTTGCATGGGTTTCAAACTGGTGGCCTGTGGGCCGGATGCGTCAGGTACAGACCACACCCACTCTACCTCCGCAAAGGCAAAAAGTATCATGATACGTCATGTGACATCAATGTGACACAGTGAGTTCGACACCCACTGAATAAGAAAAAGGAGGTCAAAGAACACAAGGCAGATTCAAAAGAAGATGGAGAGACAACATCAAAGACACTATAACAACATCAATTAACAATGACAAACCCCAACTTTTTGTACGTTTCCTGAAATATCTGGTGCAAGTATATAAGTAACAGTTTATGCTGCAATATCATAATGCATGTTTCATCTCTTGTGGGCATCTGTAATTTGGATCACATCTGTTTTCTTGAAACTAACTTGAAGTTTAGTGAGAGGTACCACTGAGAACCATCTCAAATTCATCTTCCAGCCTCTTATGATGGAGAGGACTACGTCCTGGCAGTAGCCTTGGAATCAGAAATATATTGAAATAGGTTTACAGGCCAGAAAAGTCATTTCCCAACTATTATTTGCTGTAAAATTTGCAGTTTTTGTCCTGTGTCTCAGAATTATGTTAGAGTTTTAAAAAGCAAGATGCTTTCATATGAAATGTCCTTAAACACAACTGAGGTTCAGCATTGTTATATAACGTTCCGATGTCAACCAGGGCTATAGGGGAAGTTATTTGAGAAAAAGAGTTCATTGTCCCAAGCAAATGATGTCATAACAAGGCACCCAAGAGAGAAAAAGAAAAGAGCCAAGACAGCTCTGGCATTTATTGGCTTTGGCTATATCATTAGCTGAGCCAGGCAGCTGCCTCCTACGGAAGACTAGAGAGTGACAATGAAGCTTGAAAAAAATTGAATTAGGTGTATTCCTTATGGCCTGCTTATTTCTTTCAAGTGTGGCCAAGGAGTTGTCCCACCTGATCAGTTTTGAAGGAAAATTCAGGTTCCTGTCTGGTTAGCTACTGTGTATGGAGTAGAAAAATGACACATCTTGTCCTTTGCTTTAGGCACAAATGAGTTCTCAGACACTTTTTTTATCTTTAACTGTCCCCAATGGAGGCTGAATGAGAGAAAAGAGAAAATTCTGAGTAGCTGTACAGGTTTACTTGATGGAAAAATACAAGAGAGACCTGAAAATATTTTTTAATTAATTTGTATCTTTTACCATTTTAGTTCTGCTGCTTTATCATACTGAAAAAATAGAGAAAAGATGTATTAAAACTTGAGCACATTGGCTAATTTTTCCATTGCATTCATAAAATGCCAGTTGATAAACAGAAAATTAACACATATCAAGAATCCATGGCCATAAATGTGGGGTAGCATTATCTTTCCATATATGATCCACACTGATAGAATTCATGCTTGATATATCCATAATTCTTCATATAATTATACATTCCAACTTTAATTCAAAATTGCATTCACATTTTTGAACTATTTCCCAGTCTGTTCTAACAACTTACAGACATTAGAAAAGTCATGAAAAAGTAATTATTTTACATTTCAGCAAACAAGTTGACACCCGACTTTTTAAAACATTTTCTGGGAAGTCAAAGATTATCCTTGAATTAATTTCATTTTGAAACCATGCAGGACTGACATAATATTCTTTAAGCTTTTTTATTTCTTGCCCCAATAAAACCTAAATATGAGATTATGTCTAATCAATCTTAAGGATGGAAAATGATGGAATTCCTACTAGAAGTCACCTATGAGGGCAGCTATGTAATTTGTTTAATAAATAAACAAATACTGACACTAAGTATGTCATTTGGAAATCCATTTTGCAGAATTTACAGAATAACAAAGCATTTTTTTCTTTTTTAAGAAGCTAAAACAATTGTTCCTTTTTTATCAGCATAGATAATCATCATGTCAAAGTGCCTGTTAAAAACTTGGTATCAATCTTTAACAAAAATATTGGGCAAGTGCTCACAGAATTCATAGGATCATTTTCTAGTTTCAAAATAACCATGATGCAATCCTTATAACATGATTTTGGTAGGATCCATTTTTTAAAAGATTACTCATATAACAAAACAGAAACCAAGTTTTGTTTAAATTTTTGATGTCACTCTATGGATTATATAAAAGTCCATGGGCCTTTCCAGATTTCTTTGCCATAATAGCATCAAATTCTTCTTGCAGTATTAAACTCTTGACTAACTCTCTTAAATGGGCATCTAAATTTTTGTAAAATTATTTTTAAATTTTAAAATCTTTCATACATTCAATGTGTAGCCCAACAATTGCAAAATTTTGATCTATATATAAAATGCCATTAAGTTGAAATTAATTTTATTTTAATTACGGTAGTATGAATTGTCCTCAATTGTCCTTTAGTGCAGTTATTGTATTAATTTGTTGTAATCGTTTCAAATAAGAAGGCAATAGTTTACCAGTTATTTCTCCCTGTTCACCAAACACTCTTGTTTTCAAAGCATATAATTGGCTAACAATTTAACTGATCTAAAGTCATAACATGCTTCCATAGTCTGATTGGTAGTATATACATTTTCTTAATTTCTTTTCTCACTATCTGTATTGTGGCTCTCATTTTTCCTCCAGGCAACAAAAGGAAGATATTATCTTAAGATATATACATATATACAGTACATGTATACATGCTTAAATGTATCCCAAACTACTATCACATTAATCAATAGTTTATTTCTTCAAAAAATGTATCTGCTTTGTGTTAATCAACAAAATAAAGATCCCCTAACAATCACAAATTCAAATGTCACCTTCCTTGAACTATCATTTTTTCCTAACACAACTAATAATACAAACAGATGCATGATCAGAAATTATTATTGATCCAATATATCTGTCAAGATTCCAAGTAACAGACCCAAAGCAATCAAAATTCCGAGGCCAAGGTGCTCCAGGGTTGACAATATCATTTCTCAACTAACTGAACCATTGATCCAAAAAATAGTCAAACAAAACATGTGGTTATGTGGAGTTGATTAAAAAGTATACTTCTGCTTAATTGGATTCTATTTTCTGCATATGTCCATTAAATTAAATTCATGAATGCATCCATGGAGAATTTTTCAATCTGGGGAATAGATTTCTTTCTCATAACATCTTGTTTCAATCCTTCAGCTACAGATGTGGCCCACCAGTAAATCAAAAAAAAGACTTGCCTGCTGGCCAGCCTGCATCATCCTGACTCCCATAATGATCTGGTAATGTGTTTTTGATTGTATTGCATGGCTCAAAAATACCATATCAATGCATTACCCATTAAAGGCAGGGTTTGCTTATATATAATATCCATACTCCTACACCAGGATTGAATCTCTTGGGAAGAAATGCTTACATGCTAGGAACCACTAGCAACTATTCAGTACAATGTAGTGATCAAGGTGTTGGAATGGCACAGGAATACCATGATTCAAGTCTTCTCTCAGACACAGATGCTCCCTGGATGGCTTTGAGTCAATCATTCTCTTTAGTCCACTTATGTCACAAGATTGTTGTTATTGTAGGAAGGAGGGAGTGCTATTTATATCATCTTGAGTCCTCAATGAATACAGGATATAAATCTAACCAATAAATAAGGAAGTAGTCTGGCTGGTGACCATTACTTTAATACAGTGGAAAGACATAAAACTATGTGAACTATTTAGTATAAAACTTATATTATAAAAGAAGAAAAAATGGAGACTAAAACATATGAAAAACGGCTGCAGGATTTGGTTCCACCACAAAACCGCGCTCAACTAATCCGCGCCCGACTAAACCACGTCGCTGACGTCATCAACAGGGCGACAACAGCGCGGAGACAGAAGCACGCTGTAAACCTAAACCTAAAATTAACACCTAAACCTAACCCCCCTAAACCTAATCCTAAACCTAACCCTAAAACTAACCCTTAACCTAACCCTAAACCTAACCCTTAACCTAACCCTAAACCTAATCCTAACCCTTAACCTAACCCTAACCCTAACCCTAACCCTTAACCTAACCCTAACCCTAACCCTAAAGCTAACCCTAAAGCTAACCCTAAAGCTAACCCTTACCTTAAGTTGAATCGGCTTGCTTTCAAAGCACTATTTGAAGCGCCCTTCTTTCTCCGTGCTGGCTGTTGTCGCCCTGTTGAATACGTCAGCGACGCGGTTTAATCGGGCGCGGCTTAGTCGAGCGCGGTTTTGACGGGTCATGGCAGGATTTGGGTCTGACTAGTCTAAAGAAAAGAAGAATCAAGGGTGAGATGATACCAGTGTTTCAGTATTTGAGGAGTTGCCCCAAAGAAGAAGGGGGGGGGTCAATTTATTTTCCAAAGCACCAGAGGGCAGGACAAGAAACAATGGATGGAAACTGATCAAAGAGAGAAGCAACCTGGAATTAAGGAGAAACTTTCTAACAGTGAGGACAATTAACCAGTGGAACAGCTTTGCCTTCAGAAATCGTGGGCACTCCATCACTGGGGTTTTTAAAGAAGAGACTGGACAGTCACTTGTCTGGGATTGTATAGCTTCTCCTGCTTGAGCACGAGGGCTGGGCTAGAAGACCTCCAAGGTCCCTTCCAGCTCTATTCTGATTCTGATTCAAAATGGCACAAGAATATGTAAAAACAGAGCACCAAGTACCTCCACAAAATTATACCTACAATTGCAGGGAGAGGCAGAAGAAAAAGAGATACAGGGTCTAATTCTTCCACCTTTCACTTCACTACAATTTGACTATTAATTCATGTATGCTAGATGTTTACAATAGGGAGAGGAAAACTAAAATGTGAGTGAAAAATAAACGCATTAACAAGCAATTCTAAGCACTATAAGCCCCATGTTTTTAGAGGGCACCAGGTTAGGCCTGATTATATTTTTCTCTCAGACGCTCCAGTGAATTGGACAGAATTAAAAGCAAGAATTACATTCATCTCAGAGAACGTGTAATTTGTAGAAATTCATAGATGGTTTTAAGAACGCAAAGAAAAACAAATCCATTTATGAAGACCATCGATGGCTTTTTAAAAATGAATAAAGAGATGATATGTTCACTGACAGCTATCAGTCACAAGAGCAAAATCCTCAAATTCCATTTTCAGAACTTGAATACAATTTCAGATCAACTTTCCTCAAACTTATGTTTTCACATATGGCCAATTTTAGTTCCCATCAGTGCAGCTGGGGTGGGCATATAAAAACTACTTACTTTCTTGTCATGACAGTACACATGTAATACCATCTGTACCTTCTTCTGTAATAATAAGAATTTCCAATCTGTTATTGGCTTATGGGGATACATTTCCTAAGGAAGGGAGAGACATGGAAATGTGTAGGTTAAAATAAATATGGATCTCAACTGGGGAGCAAGCAGAAAATGGATATTAATCACGTCACTTCCCCAAAGAAAATGCATCATAGATAAGATATATATTGCACAACTATACAAATGCTAATGTGTGTGTGTGTGTGTGTGTGTGCATGTGCGTGCATGTTTTTTTCCTTTTATGATTCTGTAATCCCTTTTATCAGGATGGATTAGGACGACTAAATGGAGATGAGCATTTATTGGCCAGATTCCCTTCCTGAAACCTATGCAGAGTTCGCAGCAAATATTTCCTTTTTGCGCCCTGATAGAGAAACATGTGTCACTGCCTAGGAATAATTTTTGTCAGTCAACATCTTCAAGGTCATGGATAAAATATTTCTTCAAGTATAGGAAACCTAAAAATGTTGTCAGGTGGGAATTATAACCACTCTAAGAAGCAGAAAATCAAAAATATCCTCTAGATTTCAAACAGTATTCCCCAGACTATCTGTGAAAATATCCAAAACTATGGTCTAGGTTCCACTTTACAATAGACCATAATGTAGTTTATTTCATTGTGGCCTAGTGCAATGTATGAACACTGCGTCTGTGGTTTTATGCAGATGAACTCAGTTGTTGTGGCTTTGAATCATATATGAACTCAGTCATTTTGAGTTATTCAGAAAACCATAGCTTAAACCTCTGAGGCATATATGAGGTATTTGATCATAGCTAATCTCTTTTTTGTAAACATACAAAACCTCTTGTAAAATACTTTATTTCACTTCATTATGCACCATGGATTTTATAAGTCTAATTTCAGCATAGTAGGATGAAATTATTTTTCAGGATCAAGGTAATCATTGCTTTTTAATTTATTATTTTAACCTCATCCCATCACTTCACCATTTGCTTATTTATCAATGCAACACAAATTGTGGCTCTTTATGAGCCACAAATAATAGCCACAAGTGGAGGTGCAAGAACAACGGTTGCCTTTCGCACAAAACCAGTTTTGTGTACAATAGTCCTTTCTTTGCCGAAACAATTATACAAAGTTCGCTGCCTTGTTGTTACACATTTCTTTTCCATCAGTGGCTAAAAATGTTGCAGCCTTTTGGGTGACTGGATATATTGCAAAATTCCAAGATGTCTTTAAAAATCAGAGTATTGATAAAATGACATCAAATGTTCCAACAGTTCAATCTGGCTGAAGGTAATGTCAAAAATGTCAACTCTCAATATTAATCCTATAAGGTATTGTTTGGAGGAATATGTGGTCTTCTAAAAAAAAAAAGCTATTATAACTTATTTCAGAGCTTCAGCCATAGTTCAAGACTAGTAACCTAAAATTTGTGGTTATCATCAAATAAAAATCTCATTTAACTAGTGCATACAAATTGGCACTTGACCCTGTCATATATATTTGATTGTAACTAGATGTTGTTGATTGCTACGTCATCTGATGGTGGAACTTAAGACTGGAGATGTATATGGCAGATCCCAAATGGTGACTATTTTGCAAGTGTAGATTATGCAGTAAGATTACAAAACTTGGTTTTTCAGTGAAATCCAGGAGAATGTAAAATGGTAGCATTCACTAAGATTTAGCACGGCCTGAAAATTCAGACTCAGACATTATGGCATTGTGGAAATTGCTTGTTTTCTCTTGGCAGGAATCAATTTCCTTTCCCTGTCTCCCACCCCTGAACTTGGAACTCCTTAGAAGATAGGCCACAATGAGCCCACACAGGATACCAACTGGTTAAGCATCTTGTACAAGCACAGGCCTTAAAGCAATAAATCATAGCTTGGGATTGGCAATCATTGGATTCACAAAGAATGCAGTACAAAGCAAAATAGGGTTTCCCTCAGGAGCAGATAGGGTCATTTTGAATGTTGGGAATAGGTCATGGGTGCACTTTAAAATGTCAGGAGGCAAGCTACAATCATGTGTCTTCCAGGCAAAGCTTGTTTGGCAACCTGTGAATAAATAAGATGTTGGAAGCTATCCTGTGATTTTCTTTTTTTCTTCAGGCCTTTCCTATTTAAAAGTCAGGAAAGGAAGGGGGAACCTGGTGGATACTAAGATAAAAGTTTGGGGACATGCTGATCTTTATGAGTACCACCAATTTAAATGCAAAATGGGAACTAATCTTATGAGATCAGAGAAATGACTTACAGTCAAGAATTACCTTTTTCCCCTCCTGCTTCCATTCAGTTGTGTCCAGTTCTTAAGAGGCTACCTGGACATCTTCATAAAGTTTCCTTGACAAGGTTTTACAAAAGTGGTTTGCCATCGTCCCCTTCCTAGGGTTGAGAGAAAGTGACTAACTCAAGATCACCCAGCTGGCGTTGTGCCTAAGGCCTGGTAGCTTAACCAGGATACCAAACTGGATCTCACATTTACCTTTAGCATCAGGCTTATTCTGTCTGGGAACAATAACCAGGATCATTGATAATCTGGTCCTAAGAGATGAAATGAGTTACTCACTTGCATTCATCTGTTAAGGGGACATGGTTTTTTGATTAATGCTCCTGTAAATATATTGCAAAGATAGATGAGGCTCTTACTAGCTGTGGCTTCTATTATAATGCAAAGCATGTCTTCATAAATTGTACTCCTATATTTGCATAGACAACAAGATCAACAGTTCTCTGCTGAACTAGCCTTATTAGCATACAGAGTAGAGATGTAGGCCAATAGTTCTTTAGCAAGCTCATCATCATTAACAATAAACCTGAATTAGGGACTACTGGATACAATTCCCAAGCCTGAAAAGCAGGATATAATAATACTCTATCATTAACTGATATATATATACACATATACATATACATACACACACACACACACACACACATACATACACTGTACATATTCCCTTTTCCTTTATAATGAAGTGCATCTCTCTCTAAGGCACACATTTTGCA
Organism: Thamnophis sirtalis; assembly: GCF_051295495.1. Lineage (NCBI taxonomy): Eukaryota > Metazoa > Chordata > Lepidosauria > Squamata > Natricidae > Thamnophis > Thamnophis sirtalis. Next base: position 94,735,068 of record NW_028261384.1, read on the forward strand.
ATTCCTAAAATCTTCCATTGCATAACGTCACCCATAGCATACAACAGCATGTAAATTAGAATAGAATAGAATTCTTTATTAGCCATATGTGATTGGACACTCAAGGAATTTGTCTTTGCTGCATAAGTTCAGTGTACATAAAGAAAAATAAAATAGAATACATTCATCAGGAAATCATAAGATGCAACACTGCATGATAATCATACATTGCTAATAAGAATCAAATTATACTAGGAAACAAATAAGACAATATAAATTTTAAAGATACAAGAAATATGATTATAGTCATAAGTGGGAAGAGATAGGTACTAGAAAGGAAGAGAAGAATAATAGTAATACAGTCTTGGTAGATAATTTGACAGTGTTGTGGGAATTAGTTGTTTAGCAGAGTAATGGCATTTGGGGAAAGACTGTCCTTGTGTCTAGTTGTTCTGGTGTGTAGTGCCCTAGAGTGTCATTTTGAGGGTAGAAGTTGAAACAATTTATGTCCAGGATGTGAGGGGTCTGTTGTTATTTTCACAGCATTCTTTTTGACTCATGCACTATACAGGTTTTCAATGGAAGGCAGGTTGGTAGCAATTGTTTTTTTCTACAATTCTAATTATCCATTGAGGTCTGTGTCTGCCTTGTTTGGTTGCAGAACCAAACCAGACAGTTATAGAGGTGCAGATGACAGACACAATAATTCCTCTGTAGAACTAACTAATGCTAGTAGGGCATCCACAGTTCTGAAATGAAACCAACAAAACAAAAATGCTGCATTCACATAACAAGTTATGCTCAAATAAATCAATTACATTAGAGCTTAACATGATAGCATGGTTGACACAACTTACAAAGACAACAGACGGGTTTACCCATCAACTAGCCATCCATTTTGAACTTGCTCAAAACATTGTGCAATCCTAGCTACCACACAGGTAATAAATGAATGTTTTTGTGGCTTTTCATTTCATTTGTTGGCAAACTGGTTTTATCCTTCTGCCATCAGTTAGGCTTATGTTACCATGGTTTAATCTGATTTTATTTATTAAGTTTATTTGTTTAATCTCTTCCTTGCCTTTCAATACATTTCCAGAGAATCCTATTAAAATAAAATATCTTAGAATGGGGTACTTAAACATTAAGATTAAAATGTGGACATGTCAAACTAAATGTGGTCTACTTAAACATGAACAAAGGTGCAGAGGCCATGAAACAGAGACCATCCAAATTAAGTTATATCTTCTCACTCTCCACCATTTCAAAAACAGAAATTACTTCCTCTCAAGCTTTTTTCCCCATTAGGAAAAAAAAACGTTCATGAATGCAGTAAAAACAAAAAAAAAGCCAAGAGGGCAGAAAAGGGGACAGAATTAACATCTCTCTATGATTTCGGAAGAGGTCAGCATATAATTTGGAAATGCTTGTTAAGGAAGATCTTCTCAGACCTCAGCCAGTTTGGGTGCCATGAAAGGGTAGCAAATTGTTAGCTGTTTCATTTATAATTATTATGTGTTTTTACTGCCAGGAAAAGGAAGAAGTGCTTACATATTATCTTCCTTGGGTTCCAAAACAGCTTGATCACCCTTTTATATTACAGCATGCATCTTGATGTGGATTTCTTTTTACTGTTCTGCCTTAGGAAGTGACCTATCTAACATCAACCCTACTGTCAAGTCTAATTTATTTCTGAACCGAGTCAGACTCGGCATCAAAAAGTGACATACCTGGGTAGCTCCCTGGGTTCAAGATAAGCCCATCGATATAGATTTTACCCAGGGCTTATCTGACAGGTAAGGTTATCATAGTGATCATGATCTTTATGTTGCTCTTCCTTCCAGAGGAGCCCACAATGCACCTGAATGATGCATTGGGTCAGGTAGCCCAGTGCATTCAAGAAGTTAAAATAGCACCCAAGTATGTCTACTTCCACCTTAAACTCACAGTTGGGATTCTGGAGGATGAGAGAGTTTGTGAGAGCATTCCTGAGAGCTTGAATGCAAGCTTAGCAAACTTTAGTGAAATGGGTTTTATAAACATAATGGAATATATTTTCAGGAAATACTTTACAGGGAAAAGCAAAGTCTAGCACTTACATTTAGAAGGAACATTCAACTGTACATGCATTTTGCTGGGGGTTTAGCAATATGAATTACTTGAGAGTAACAAGTCATTCTGATCATGACCAGGAAAGAAAGGCAGAAGGAAGTGACCTCGGTTCGACCATCTCTTAAACAACAAATAAGTAGACAGATAAATAGGAAACACAGAATCAACTATCAACACCCCAAAGTCTCTTTCAGAGTACAAAAAAGGTCACTGTCATTGGACTCATACTTCCAACATGAAATACTATCAACACGGAGGAAGTAGCCCTCGAAGTATGAGCACAAAAATTTACGTTGGTAAGTGAGCAGTTGTTAAGTGAATTTTGCCCCATTTTACTGCATTTGTTCAATAAATCACTGCAGTAGCTAAGTTAGTAACATGGTTGTTAAGTGAATTTGGCTTCTCCATTAACTTTGCTTGTCAAAATGTGGCAAAAGGTCATCACATTACCCTGGGACGTTGTAGCCATCATAATTATGAGTCAGTTGCCAGGCATCTGAGTTTTGATCATGTGACCATGGGAATGCTGCAATGGTTGTGTGAAAAGGGGTCACAAGTCACTTTTTTCAGTGCTATTGGGACTTTGAACGATCACTAAATGAACTGTTGAAAGTCGAGGACTACCTGTAATCAGATAATCTTTTACTAATCTGAAGTTGATCCTAAACTGACTTTGTAGAACCGCCTTCAGCATTTCACATATGATTCCATCAATATAAACCACTCCAAGCGAAATGTATCATCTTACCGAGTCTGGAATGCTCATTTTTTTGCTGTTTAATGACCTCCTACAATAAAATGTTCCAGGTGCCATCAAACAAGAATTGTTACAATCATTTACATAGGCAGGTATCAGAGGCAACTGAAAGGTTGCTAGGACAGGTGGCAAGCAAGGAAAAATTACTTTGCTGTTTATTTCAGCTTGAATTCTTTGGATGAAAGAACCAGAGCAGACTAACAATGCAATACAACAGTCCCAACACTGAGTAAGGAAAAGAGGCTCTTTGTAGAGTTCAAGTAAAAGTTAACCATTGTTGCGCTCAGGGTACAGCCTTCCATTGTAATGTTTTAAAGTGAAGAAGGGAGGCAATCAACCAACTTTCATGCCAAGTTCAATGCCCACTTATTGAGCAATAGAAAGTGGGAAGGGAAAGTGTAGGGTCTGTGAAAGACCTCCAGGGGTCAGCAAGATTCAAGCAGCAATTGTTTGCTAACCCCCCAAAAACTATTTCTTCTCATTATTCTGTCATGAAAAGCCGGATGTATCCTTCCTATTAAATGACATCCTATTGAACCATTGGTGAATCAAGGCAGTAAGATGTTCACAAAGCAAAGAATAACAAATCTAAGATAGCTGAATGAGAATATTCTAATCAGAATAGAAAACACTGACAATGATCTTCCCTTTAACCTTTGGGAAATAAGAAATCAATCCTAGAAAATACAAATTCACTACAAAATTGACCTGCCTCTAAGCACAGGCAGAAAGTTTCCTACCCCTTACATGGAATTATACATAGCCCTCACAGGAATTGGGTAGAAATAAGGCTTCCAGACCAGAAGAAATGTAGATGTCTGAAATTCTTCAACTTATAAGAAATTGATAAGCAATTACAAGTTTCTCTTGATAGGAATGAGCAAAATTAAAGAAAACATGAATCAACTGATCCACCTGATTTGCAGTAGACTGGCAAAGATATTTGATTCAAATTGTTACAAATTTTGCAAAAAAAATGATTCAATCTTTCTACTAAAATTATTCCAGTGCAAAATAAAAGATTGGAAGTAATGAGAAACAGATTTTTGTGAAGACTTATTTGCTTCAAACATATTTTTTCAGCTAGGAGGATTTATTTTTGTTTTAAATTTGCACCTTTGCACTTAGTTCTTGATTGCTAAACATTGCTAAATGTTTGGATTCTAGTAAAGATTCTCACAAAATAACTGCTGCTGTGGACTGGGCTAGTACCAATCTGCTTATCCAGATTTTTGCAGTCCAGATGTGATAGTCCTAAATCCAGCGTCTTCCATCCCACATTGGCCAAAGAACAAAGAATCCATGGGAAAATGCTACTGGGGAATCCACATTCAATTCATGAAGACTTTAGGTTTTGTTGATTCTTATTCCTGAACCAATGGTGCTTACAGGAAGACCTTGCAGAGAGGGGGATTACAATGGGTAAATTTGACCTTCCCTAAATTTTTAAATCTCTTTTAAAGATATCTGACTTAATGGCACTTGCTACATTTTATAGGAAATTTGTTATGGCCAGCCAGGAGTCAGCAGAGCTGGCAGCAGAGTCGGACAGTGAGGAGGTTGTGGAGGAACATGGGCCAGTCCTGGAGGCTGGGGAAGGCTTCAACATGGGCTCTGCATTGGAGGCAGAGACAGAGCCGAGGCCATCTGGCAGTGATCAGGTGCCTACGGAGCTAGACAGGAGTGAGACAAAGGAACAGCTAGAGCCTGTTCCCAGTGTGTGCATGTGCAGAGCTGCCAGAAGAAAAGAACAATTCAGAAATCAGGGTAGATTTAGGAGTAAAGTCACAAGTGGAAGGTGATTGGCCCCTCCCTTAAGAAATAAAAGAGGAGCAAAAGGGGGTGGTGGGCTTTTGCAAGAAACAATTAATTTGGTCGGTTGTTTCATTTCAGGAGTGTGAAGATCTGTCCGTGAATCTCAGAGACTCTGTGCCAAGTCTTTCCATGTTTAGAAAATATTTACATGGCAGCTTTCCAAGCTAGATAAGGTCTATAGTCACAATTACTCCTTTGAAAGACTGTTTGCCAGGTCTTGCTGAATGTGAATGAGAAGAATTCACATTTGTTTAATAAAAGGGGTTTTGTCAGGACCAGGACTCTGCCTCATGCTTTTTGGGGAAGCCAAAACAGAACAGATATCCCTACAAGAGGCAAATGCCACTCTTTCTAGATTAATGAAGACAGTCTTGATCGTCAAATTCTGAGAGAAAAGTAAACGTCACAATAATAAGCTGTCTTGGTTTCCCTGAACTTCACACCGGGAACTAATGCTACACAACCAGAGCACACTGGAACATACTAATTCAATTTCTTCTCTGTGTTTTTGAGACTGCAATGTAAGCCTGGCATATTTGTCTGCCCTTTGGCTGTATTGCGACAATAACCTATTTACTGGGCAGCTGGCTGGGATCCTGCCTCAATTAAGAAGAACTGAACTTGACACCTAAATAAATAAATAATGGGAAATAAAAGAGAGGAGGTCAATTCTGCAGAAAGGCTATGGTCAGCACCTGTTTTTCCAAAACCTCTTGTTACCATCTTACAGAATTCTCTTTCAGTTTAAAAGAGCCACTGGGGGGTTATATTTCAACTGAGAGAGTGGCTTAAAAACACCAAAATGTCAGGCGTTTTTCTGGCACAGAATTTTGAAACAAAGGCAGCAGTAAAAGGTTTTTAAGGTATCCTGGCTGGAAACAAACTAGCAAAAAAAAACAACCCAGAATTACAGTGTCATTGAATGAGAGCTTGGAGGAATACAATATTTTCTTGTGCTCTAAAAATAAATAGATAGCGGCAGCATGATTATTCGTAACCAGTATGAGGACACCTGTGAACAAGTGTGCCCAGTGCCTTTTTTTGTGGCCAGGAGTGACACTTTCTTCTCTCCCCCCCCCCCCCACTTTCTCTTTCTCCCTCCAAAGGCAACAGATTTATAGCAGCAGGAAAGATAAGGCTGAAGCCACAGAGATCTTTTGTTTTTGAGAGTATGTTAAGATGCAAAATAGGCATGCCATGCCTCCAGATTTAAAAACATGAAAAATGATGGTTCCTCTAACTGGGGGTTCAGGGTTCTATGCAGTCCACTAGGTAGATCTTGCTCACCTTGCCCTTATCTTTGAAGACGGGCACACTTGAACAGGCATCCCAGGTGAGCCATTTCACATGCAAGCAGATGGCTTGTTCAGAGATCAGTAATCCCAGGATTTTATAGCTCTAAACCTTGAAAAGGTAATGAAAATGGCTTGTCTAGAATTACGGCCCATTATTCTTTGCCCACAACAGCATCGTCTCTGTCTCAAGGGCTTCAGATTATATACTGCCAATGTATTTTTAGCTTCTACTACATTTGAAGCTATGGCAGCCCCAGGTGTTTCCTTTCCGGAGCCTCATTAGGATTTCCCTCCATTCAGGCACTCAGCACTTTCCCACCAGGAGCTATTTTTAGAACGGGCTGCCCTTTCTGGTGCTGGTGTGTGTGTGTGTGTGTGTGTGTGTGTGTGTGTGTGTACATACGTGCATATGTGCGCACGCGCATGCTTGCATGTGTACAAGTATACACAGGGAGAGGAATGCTTGGGCTCGTGGAAGGAGCAAAATCACGAGAGAGCAGGATGAAAAGCTTAATTCATCTCTCTTGAAAAACCCCTGGTTACCAAGCAACAGGGAAACACATGGGGTTCCTGAGATGCTCAGATGTTTCTGCACAGAGCTGAGACTTGGGGGGGGGGGACAGAATTGGTGCAGCATGAAAGAGGCACAATATTAAAGAAAGGTTGCTTGCTTTAAAAAAAAAAAAGCTGGAAGGGGGCCAGCTCAGTTCAAACAAGAGAGGCTAACAAATCATTGTCACAGTCTGGTTCGGTCTCTGATAGTTGTGTGCTTGAAGGTCATGCGTACAAACGTGTTATTGTGATCCCCATCAGGATTGCTTAAGGAGGATGGCCATACAAACCTTTTCAATAAATAAATATCCCCTCCCAACTTCCACTCTGCAGCAACCACGAGTGAACGTAACGCAATGGGAAGCCCAAAGAAATGGAATGAAATCCTTTCTCTCTTCTCCCTGTGTTTATATGATATCGATATGGAGCTTTCTGGTTCCTCGGCTTTTGAAAAAAAAAGTCATAACCCTCTCATTAATAGATAGCTTTACTTTCAGCAGGTCCATAGAGTGAACAGCCTCCAACGTGTTATGTCAGGGAATTGCGCAGCAGGTGTCCAAACGAAGTCAGAGACTCTAGACATGAACTTGTAGTTTTTATATAAATAAATATATGTACAGCAAATAAGATAGTCGGGCAAACAGGAGCATCATCAGGTAAATCAACACAGCAGGAGCATCATAAGGTAAATTAAAGAGCAAACAGATCACACACACACACACACACGCAAACACACAGAGAGGAAAAAGGGTGGGGGGAAGGGAAACAGCCCTTCCACACCTACAGCAACCAGTCATACTATAAATTGCCTCACACAGGAGCAAGCAATCTACAACTAATCAACCACGGCTATGTGATCTGCCTTCCTGCACAACTCCACTGCTCCAGCTATTAAATTTAAATATCTTAACACCCAGGATGGGTTCCTGTACCAGTTGGTATCGGTTGGCTTCATGTGCATGCCTGACACGTGTTGCTCGCACATGCGCAGTTGATTTTAAATTGTTCTGCGCATGCACAGAAATATGCCAGCAACATCAGAATAGATTGGGGAACTGGATCGGGGGTGTGGCCAGCCTGGGTCACTGCTGGTTCTGTGACCCAGGCCAAATTACCACTACCGGTTTACCCAAACTGGTGCGAACCAGTAAAAGCCCATCTCTGTTAACACCTCTCCAATTTATACCTGGACAGCATTTAAACCAAGTTGTTTCACAAGATCCATGTATTTCTGTATACCCAATGGCTTTGTCATGAGGTCAGACAAATTCAGTGGTGGGTTGCAGGTGGTATGCCCCAGTATGGGCATACCAGAGCCTGCCCGGAGCACCCAATATCATTCCGGTACAGTGCTCCGGAGGGCCCGCCCGCCCGAGCTCCTTACCGGTCTTTTAAGTCTTCGGCGCTTCTGCACACGGGCATGGCACATACAGCTCCTGTGCGATGCTCCATTAAACAGCTGGAGCATCACAGAGGCTCGCGGAGGCACTAAGATGCATGAGCACGCTGCGCGCGTCCAGCCATAACAGTTGGAACAGGATCCGGAAACCACCACTGGCCAAATTACATTCCATTGGATGATAAATTAGGTCTCCGGGAGAAGAAGCGCCGGAGGAGCACCTGTGGAGGTCCGATAAGTCCGAATCGAACCGAGCACTTTTGACAACATGCACCAAGGAATATATCAGGGCATTGAGGACAGCAAAAAGAACATATATTGCCACCTTGGTTGCGTCCGCTGAGTCCCGCCCAGCCGCCCTGTTTAGGATAACCCGCTCCCTCCTAAATAGGAGGGATACGGGGGACCCCCTGCAGGGTAAGGCTGAGGATTATGTCCAGTTCTTAGCGGACAAAGTTGCTCGGTTTCGGTCGGACTTGGACTCCACCTTTGCAGATCCAGCCGAGACACAAGGGGATAACTTGGCAGACCATCTCTGGGTTGAGTTCCAGGATGTTGCCTCTGGGGATGTGGACAAGGCCAAACGAGCTGTGAGTGCCTCCACCTGTATACTGGACCCGTGTCCCTCCTGGCTGGTTGCCAACAGCAGTGAGGTGACACAAGGCTGGATCCAGGCGGTCATTACCGCCTCCCTTCGGGAGGGGCACTTCCCCGCCGCACTTAAAGCGCAGCACAGAAACCGCTTTGGTCGCATTGACCGATGATCTCTGGAGAGCCAGGGATGGAGGCCATGCGTCCATCCTGGTTCTCCTTGACCTCTCGGCGGCTTTCGATACCATCGACCATGGTATCCTTCTGCGATGACTGTGGGAGGTGGGGGTGGGAGGCACTGTTTTGCAGTGGTTCTCCTCCTACCTCTCGGACAGGTCGCAGTCGGTGTTGGTCGGGGGACAGAGATCGACCATGAGGCCCCTAACATATGGGGTGCCGCAGGGTTCGGTCTTATCCCCCCTACTATTTAACATCTACATGAAACCGCTGGGCGAGATCATTCGGAGGCACGGGATAAAATACCACCAATACGCGGACGACACTCAGTTGTACTTGTCCGCCCCGTGCCAACTCAATGAAGCGGTGGACGTGATGAACCAGGGTCTTGAGGCCGTTAAGAACTGGATGAGAGCTAACAAACTGGTACTCAACCCGGACAAGACCGAGTGGCTGTTGTGTTTCCCTCCCAATAATTTGGCCAGTGTTCCATCGCTCAGGCTGGGGGGTCAAATTTTACACCCCTCAGATAGGGTTCGCAACTTGGGAGTCCTCCTGGACCCACAGCTGACTCTTGACCATCATTTATCGGCTGTGACCAGGGGGGCATTTGCCCAGGTTCGCCTGGTGCGCCAGTTGCGACCCTACCTGAACCGGGAGGCCCTCACAACAGTCACTCGAGCCCTTGTGATCTCTAGGCTGGAATACTGCAATGTGCTCTACATGGGGCTGCCCTTGAAGAGCATCCGGCGACTTCAGCTAGTCCAGAATGCGGCCGCGCGAGTGATCGTGGGCGCACCGCGGTTCGCCCACATAACACCTATCCTCCGCGAGCTGCGCTGGCTACCTGTTGATCTCCGGGTGCGCTTCAAGGTGCTACTTACCATCCATAAAGCCCTCCATGGTAGTGGATCTGAGTACTTGAGAGACCGCCTCCTGCCGATTACCTCCCTTCGACCTATTAGATCGCACAGATTAGGCCTCCTCCGAGTTCCATCCGCCAGTCAGTGCCGACTGGCGACTACGTGGAGGAGAGCCTTCTCAGTAGCAGCTCCGACCCTTTGGAACGATCTCCCCGTGGAGATTCGCACCCTCACCACCGTCCAGACCTTCCGCACAGCCCTTAAGATCTGGCTATCCCGTCAGGCCTGGGGATAAGATTCTAATTCGCCCCCACCCGAATGTTGAATGAAAGTTGTGTTTTATTGCTTTATTTTTTTTCTCATTCACGTATTGTCTTATGTTTTGTCTTGCACTCCCCCTCCCATGAATTGTAAGCCGCCCTGAGTCCCCTCAGGGAAAAGGGTGGCCTATAAGTCACAAATAAAATCTAAAATCTAAAATCTAAATCTATTACATTTTCTTTCACTGCTTCTCTGACATTACAAAAAAAATTAAATGAACACTTTTGCTTCTAGTTTTTTTACCTTCTCATCTGTTGCCATTTGTATACATGTTGTGTTATCTTCAAATACCGGTATAGCTCCTTTCACTTTAATACAAATAACAAATTTGTAGTGTTGTCCAGGTCTTTCCTTTTACATCCTCTTTTGTACATAATCCATTTTACATCATAATTCTATCTCCAATTTCAGCTCTATTATTCTCTTCCCATATTTTCCATCTTAAACTTATTTTCTTCTTATTGCATAAACAATATCACTAATTGCTCCTTCAAAGTTATACCAAATTATCATTTCATGATTCCTCTTTTCATCTATTTTACCCTAGTGAAACCATCTAGCTATTTTTTTATTTTCAGTTCCTTTTTTTCAGTTCTTCTTCTTCAATTGAGCCCTCCTTGACCCTCTTCTCTTCTATTTCCTGGTCTGAGTGCTCCATCTAAATTTCCAGCTTATCCTTACCATCTAAAGTTTCACACACATTTTTTAACATCTCATTATATATCCATTATACCAATTTAACTAAATTAACGGGTTTTTTCATCATAGTTCTGTTTCCAGTTCCAACCCAATTTATTTTCTTTTCATTTTTTCATCTTAAACTTATTTTCTTCTTAATATCTAAACAATATCAATTTCAAGATTAAACCAGATTATCCTTTCTTTTTTTACCTGTTATTCTATTTTACTATGAGCAACATACCTCCCCAACTGCATGTTTTACACAAAAAACATTTAACTTAACAATTACTATTATTATTATAATTCCCTTGTATCTTAGTTACCTGCAGATTATTAACAGTATTGACACAATTCCCTTTAATCTCCTAATATATCCCTTTTTCCCTTCCTCCTTTATAACTCTTTTCTCTGGTTTTCTCACAAATTCTATTTCTTTTTAATTTTCTTCTTTGTTCTCATTCTCACTTCTTTTTCTTTTTTTCTTTTTGAAATTTTTATTTATTTTGTTCCCAATCCTTTTTCTCTTTTGTGCTTTTATTGTTCTAGTCATTTTCCCCAGGGTATTCCATCATCTATTCCCCCTTTTCCCTTTTTCGCTATTCAATTGTTTCTTTTGGGGAGGGAATTCCCCTATGTTTTTGTATATCACTGTACATTCCAGTAAAATCATCTGTTTTTTTTTATTTTTACCTTCCACCTTATCTTCATTTAAACTCTCTTCTTCCACGTTGTCTTCTTGCTCTTCATTTAAGCTCTCTTTTACCCCCTGTTCTCCTGTTTGCCACATTGTGCCCTCGTCTGAGTACTCCGTCTGCATTACTGAGTTTTTTACAGTTTCACGCACATTTTTTAACATCTCAAATAGTTCATCATACATCCAGAACACCATAATATCAGTTTAACTAATTTAACAATTTTTAAAGATTTTTTAAAATTATATCACATTTAATTACAATTTAAAGTCGATGCAGTCTTTTCCCCCCATGTAATTTCCAAATTTTAGAATCCAATTTTAATGTTAGTCCAATCCCGTCCAAATTGAGTATTTTCTTCCACAGCCCTAAACAGTGTCAAAACCAAACACTGTTATGAAAACACTCCTTAAAAGTTCTCACAGCTTCAATGTATCTTTCCCTGTAGCCAATGTACTTTCATCCGTCTCTAAGCATTGTAATTATCTCTTTTCACCAGTAGGTGGCCTCTCTCCACTGTACACTCCAATGTGTTAATTGTCAATAATTGTTAAAAACTACTTTTATTCAAAAAAAAAAAAAAAAAAAAAACCGAAAAAGGAACTTTACCCCAGATTCTTTTTTTTTGTCAATTTTAGTATTTTCCGATCCAGATAAAACATAGATCTTCTGAGGCTTTAAATGCTTTATCCTCCACTTCAACTTTCTTCCTCCATGAAATTTCCCAAATGCAAAATAGCTGCTAATTTCGCTCCGGGATCCTTTTTAAATCCAAATTTAAAATTTCTTTTTATCTGAGAATTAGCCAATCACTCACCAGTTTCAACACTTTGTTCCAAACTGCTCCAGCTCAAAAACTTAGTCCGGTTGTCCCAGCTTGAAAGTGGTCATTTGGATATGGCAGCCACACCTGCTATCAATTTGAAGAGTTTTCCTTTGACCTACTGAGAAACTTGCTGGTTCCTTTTGGTCATCCAGGGCATCTCTCCTTCTTCCCCATCTCTTCAAGAAGGTTCCAGTCCGCAGACATCACCCCCCCCCCCAGCAGTTTGTCTGGCTGGATTTTGTGATGCCCCCTCGGAGCTCACTAATTTCCAACCGGTCTCACCATGAAAAACTTCTGGTTTTTCTCAACACTTCTTGGTAGTTTTGAGGCCCATAAAATGTTACATACTTTTACCACATCAATTGTGAATCTTTATTTTTTTAAAAAAAAATATTTTTAAACAAACAAACATAGACAAACATAACACATAAAACCATCTTTCAATTTCGTACAGTGTGTCGATTGGTTACAAAACTTTTTTCCATCCTCACCATAGTTTTCACTTACAATTTATATAGAATTTCGTATTATTAATCTGATATATATGTATACAATTATTATCATTATTAAACATTTATTTAACTATAATTATTATTACTTCATTTTATGAGATTTTCTAAATTTATATTATGACATTTCCTTACATCATCCTAACTCCATCCAATAGTAATACCTCTTTATAAAATTCTCTAACATATTTCATTTCCATATTTTTTTTGTCTAACCATTAATAAGATACGTCCCATATTTTATAAAATTGTTTATCTTTGGTTACAAAACTTTTGTGCATCCTCTCCATAGTACTCACTTACAATATATAAAATCTCATATTATCAATCTAGTATATATGTATACATTATTATAATTGTTAATCATTTATTTGACTACAACTATTATTACTTCATTTTATGCAAATTATCCTAAATTTAAATAAATTCAAATTAATTTTTATTATAGCATTTCATTACATCATCCTGTATCCATCCAATAGTAGTACAGTCCTTTGTCTCTTGCCATTTGTGGTATTTGTATTCAAAATGCTTTTTAAGTAAATCTTATATGGACATCTTTTGGCAACTTGTATTTCACTGCATATCTTGTAAAGGCTTGAAACCCTTCATCTGTTCCTGCCATCATCTTTCCTTTGGTTATCACCAATGCTTCTGCCAAATTTTCTATCATTGCTTTTGCCAAATTTTCTCCCTTTTCTTCTTCTATACTCTGGAATCTGAGGTAAAATTCTAGTCTGTCGAGCTCCCATTCCAATATTCCACTCTTGTCTTTTTCAACCATGCTCAATTTTCTTATCTCTTTGTTTGTGTTTTTCTTCAATTTTTTGAAATCTGTCCTCATATTTCATCAATATTTGGTGGATATTCTCAATTTTTCCATCTGTTTTTCTGTTCTTTGTACAATATTCGCTATTCTCTTTTCAATGTTCTTTGTTCATACTTGTATTTTTTTAATTTCTTGCATAATCATCTGCAATGTCATTTCCTTTTCTTTTTCCTGCTGCAATATCATCTGTATTGATCTTTTCCTTCAAATAGTAAACACTGCCACTATATAAAATCCAAGGCTCTTTTCCAAACAAAGTTAACAGTTCTCTTTCCAAGTTCACTGCAATCTTTCAACTCCAAGCTTTTCACTCCAGTTCAACTACTGATAGTACCCAGAAGAGCACCTGTATAAACAATCTGTGCTCATCCCACCATCATTTTCAATAAACAAGCTCAGAGTCCTTGAAATGTCTTACTTTGCACAAGATTATCTAATGCTCAAATAAAAGAAAAAACTATTTCCAAGCCTCCAAGCCTCTAAGTGGCAGTGTTACTTCTTTTCATCTACTTTCACTTCCCTCTTTATATTCCAGGAAAGAAAAACTTTTTAAAAAGGAAAATACTATAGGGCGTTGAAAAAAGAAAAAGAAAGTTTTAAAAAGTCTTATAAAAAAAAAATCAATCCAGTTTAAAAAATAAGAAGTGTTTGTAGAAATTCCAGCAGTAAAAGGGTTAAAGAAAAATAACACACTAAGTTTGACTCAGGCTTAATCTTGCTGGTTGACCTCTTTTGTCTTCAATTTTAACTTTACTTTTAATCCTTTGGTGTATTCTCTCATCTAATAATAAAATTTATCTCTCCAATTCGACACACTTTCTCTCCAGCTTGCCTTCCATTTCTGGAACTGTCCCAACCTTCAGCAGCTTTAATGGCTGCTTCTCTGTTGCTGGGAAAAAAGGGCTTCTCCTGGATCTACCAGGGACTTTGCAATATCCCTGGGATCAGCAGGATGTGCCCTTTTCTATCACCATCTCTACGGGACGGTTTCGGTCCAAAAGGACTGTCCAGTGACAGAGATATCAATGGCGATCTTGGAGCTTCAGCTCCACCTCTCCCAATTGTGAATCTTTCTATAGGAATACCTTTATTTACTCTCTCAGAGCTCCTTGGAATAAACTGTTCCTGTTTCACTGGAATCTCACTTTGTAACATTTCTCTGATCTACACACAGCTCCTCAGCTACTCTCAGATTCCTATTTAATGTGCCAGTTTAAAGTGCCAATATGAATGTTCATTCATTGGAGACTTCTGACTATACCAGGCATTAAGATTTCAGTATTGGCATGTACCTTTTCTCAATTCTCATGTTCAGAAAAATTTGCAGAACGTGAGATAATAACATTTTTGTGTCCATCTATAAATCTATATGTCTTTGAGCCTGATTGATAACCTATAAATTTCAATTTTCTTGCCTTTGGCTGTCCTTTCCTCCTAATTGTTTTGGGAATGTGCACCCATGCACTGCTGCCAAAGATTCTTAAATGTGCCAAAGATGGTTGTATTTTATACAGCATGTAATATGGAGTTTGATTAATTGCTGAACTCCATAGACTATTGACCAAATAATTGGCAGTTAAAATTGCTTCATCGCAATTCAACTTTCTCATTCCTGCATCTGCTAGTAATGCATCTTTCATAGTTTGTAACACACCATTTCTGTGTTCAGCAACTCCATTCTCTGCTGGAATGTAAGGGTTCATCTTTTTATATGTTATTCCCTTCTTTCTCAGCCATTGCTGAAAAATATTAGATATGACTCTGTACTTCTGTCTGTTTGTGGCTGACATACACATTGATTATGCCTTCTCTTTACGAACATTACCTAAATTGTTGAAACATTTCTATTTTGCTTTTTAATAAATAACAAAACCCATATCTTGAGGAAATCATCTAATAAATCTAAATCTAATAATAATAAACCTAAAAAATTATCAAAGCAAATTTCAGCATGTAGTAACTGAAACATTGTGGCAAGTATCCTTTCATTTCTTTTGCTGATTGGATATACTTTCAATTTTGCCTCTGCAAATAGCACAATCCAAATAGTTTTCACAATCTTTTACATTTAAATCTACAACCAGGTCCAGGCATTTTCTGCAATACTTTAAAGTATGTATGACCCAGCCTTCTGTGTAATAAATAGTCACACCCATTATGTTTTGGTTCTTTAGAAAAGATTGTCTGTACACTACCACCAGTTTCAATGTGGTTCAAAACATATAAATTGTTCAGTTTCAAATCTTGCGCACACAACCTGTTATTCTTTTTGACCTTGTATGAACCCTTTGCAAAAATTACCTCATACCCTTTATTGTCTAAACAAGACACATTCAGCAAATTGTGATCTAAATCTGGCACACATAAATCCCAATCAAACAATTTACCAATATATGTACCATCTGAAGGATTACCATCTGCCAGACTTATATATTCCTTGGTAGGTGGTCCCAGACTGAAAAAAGTTTTGAGTTATTTACAATGTGCCACTTGGTCCACTGTCCAACAACCAAATATATTTAGTATCTTTCCTGGTTGTTGTCATCACAAAAATCTGTGTGTCTTCCTTTTTCTGTCATTGTGTTTTCTCTCTCCTGCTTTTATCTTTTAATTTGGCTATCCTGAATAGATCCGTGTGCAAAGCAGTGTTTTACTATATAGACTTTCTCTCCCATTTTGTTATCTTTCTGGAATGCAGTTCCATTCTGACTGAGTTGCAAATTACTATCACCTCTCTCTAGTCTTTTTTCTTCTTCTTCTAAAGTCTCCCAGTTATATAGCTCATAGTTAAATCACAGTCATCCATGGATTCAAGGCTTGTTACTAACATGTCCCAAACATCATCAAGGGAACTAAGAACAACATACACTTTGTGTGCTTCTGAAAACACCACATCTTGCTCTTTTAATTCAATGAAGGATTTCCTCCTGAACTGCAGGTCATCTGACACTCTTTTTTCCAGACTGTTGCTTTGCCCTATTAAGTTTTCTAGTGAGAGTTACTTTGCTGCTTGCGGTCTCTCTTACATAAATTCTACATAAGGCCAACCAGCATTCTCTAGCAGATGTAAGTCAATGCACATATATTACCTGACTATCTTCCAAGCACAAAATTATGCTTGCTAGTGCTTTTTTTTATTTTGCCTTTGCCCCTCCTTATTGAGATTTGCTGGATGGTTGCTAACACCTTTTCACAAATCCTCTCTTTGCAGAAACATCTCCATCTTTAGGCTCCATGAAAGATAATTTGTCTCATTAAGAATGAGCCACAGGAAAATCTCCTTCCATTCCTGTAACTGCTGTCTTTACAGGCAAGTAGAATCTACAACCAATCCACCACAACTATGTGTTCTGGCTAACTGCACAACCGCACTGCTCCAGCTACTATATTTCTGTATCTTAACATGTTAACACCAATTAAACAAACTTATCTAAAGATGGAGCAAGCAGAATAATATTGATTGCACTTGCCATGATGGCAGGATCTACATTGTAATGCTAGTTGTAAACTTCAGTTCAGAAAGTTCAGACCCCATTAATGAAAATCCAGACATCGCCGTTCTTCAGGACATCCCTAACTATTAAGAGGGATTTGTTAAAGTAACTTCTGACAGCAATGAAAATAAAGATTTAGAACAACATACAGTGACATTGACTGAACAGTTCCTTCTGCAGCAGGTTATCCAACAGGTTTTGTGGCCAGGGCTGGTTTGCTGCTTACTTATTTGTCTTTTGCTTTATGGCCTTTGAAGTGTTACACCAGTGGCAAGCAACAATTGAACCAAGGTTTGGAATCAACTCCTAAGGAGTGTTGGTGAACTTTTTTGGCACGGGGGAGGACCCACCGAAAACCAGAAGAGCAGCTCCCCAGCGCACATGCACAAAAGTGCCGGAAACCGGAAGAGCCGTTCCCTGGCATGTATGCTCATGTTGGGAAGCTGAGCTTCTGGTTTCCGGCATCCACATGCACACTGGTCACCTGGTCCTCCAGTTTCTGGCATGCATGTACACACGAAGGCCAGCTGGCCGGTGTGCACATGCACGCTGGACCTCAGAAGAGCAACAGACAATGGCTGGTGTGCCCAGAGAAATGGCTCTGCATGCCACTTCCGGCACATGTGCCATAGGTTCACCATCATGGCCCTAAGGCCATGAGGCCTCCTAGATACTCCAAGTTCTGATTTTCAGCAGTTTTATTTTTAACTTAAATTGTAAATTTCTAGATGGGAGCTCTCCCTTAGAAAAAAAAAAAGCAAGCTGAAGTTGCCCCACACAGATCCTGGCTATACACCATACCAACTATAATGTGTTTGGTTTTGTCATAGTGTGGTATATGAATTCAGAGAATTGTGTTTGTGGACCATTTCTTATGTCTTTGTCCCACTGTGATCTGATCCGTTCAACTGATGTGATCTGATTACTCCATAATGTGGTTAGGTCTAATGTAATATTCCTATGCAGGCTATGTTTAGCTTAAACTGAGGTCAAGGCAAAGAACTTTCAATACTATGTGCCCTCGTGATATGTTCTATTGTTATTTATTCGGGTTATTGCTTCATGTTGCATCTTTCATTTCCACCATTCAGTTTGGTGTGGTGTTCAGATGCTTGATTAAAAATTAAGAGACCATTGTTTCTAATCTTCCCTTAGGCATGAAAACTGGCTGGGGTGACTTTGGGCCAGTAATTCCAACCTACGTCATAGAGCAGTTGTGGAAAGATAAGTGATAACTCAAGCTGTATAAAGTAAAGGTGGTATAAAGATCTAAAAACAAGTCACTTGACTCCTGATGAGGCTGTCATGTTTGTTTGTTTTTAATTATTAAGGGATTCCTTTTTAATGGGCAGCCATTACAATGAATAACAGAATGGTAGCTAACCTAAAAATGGCCACATTTGCTATTTCATCTACTATGCAACAGAACAGTAGGAAGCTTACCAATGTTTAACACTAAACTAGATTTAGCTTGTTGTGAAAACATGCTCTATGCCTCCTATCATCCAATTATGTCTAAGTGTGATATTGAAATACAGCCATAGTTTCTGCTATGCCAGATAAAGAATTAACTCAGGTGTCTGGACTTCAGCTCTAATCAACCTTAGAAAATAAGGCCAATGGCAAGATCTGGTGGGCATTGTGGTTATATGTGACTAATGGACTTCACTTCACTTGGTGAGTCATAGGTCAGATCTGAAAACTTCCTTTTCTCATGAAGATTAGGAAAAAGCAACTTCTCCCTTGACACTTTCTTGGAATGTCCTCAGTGTTTTCCTTTCATAGGGAGTCAGCCTGTTCTCATGAAATACTTCTCCAAGAGGATTATGAATATATCTGTTCCTTTCATGAAAATACAATGATTTTTCCATGCAGAGTACAGTTATGAAAAGGGCATGCTGGATCCGGAAATCACAAGAAAAGGTCTCTTCTAAATACTTTTGATCCAAAGTAGAGTGCTAGGAAAAAGGAGGAGAAAATCTCATTATTCTTCTAAGCTGATATAAATTTACATTTCCTCTTGATATTTCCTCAATACTTATCCAAAAATTTAAAAAAATTCCTTTAAGCAACTCCTGGAGTGCAAAAAGATTAATGGGGGCCATAAAAACAAAAGTGTATAGCAATATTATACCCAGGTCTTAAGGAGCTTTTAAAGAAGGCATCATGCAGAGAGAGTTCAAAACTGTTTTTTCACCATTTTTGTTACCTCGTTGAACTAGAAAAGTGATAAGCAAAATAACCATACACAGGCAGAACTATTATGGTGGTCTGCCTCAGTCAACAGGCTGAGAAGTCAACAAAAGATGGAATTATCCCATTCAACTTCCCAAGCAAATTTCTTTAAATCTTGGGGACAAAGAGAACACAGAACAATATACTGCTTTGGGTAGTACTGATCAGACATTATCATATATTTAGGGGTCTTCCAACAGAGAAGAATATGCTAGGGTTGGGAAGGATTGGATTTGCCATCTAATTCAATTCCATCAAGCTACATAATGGTGCATCCAGTCCTAATGGGGATTGATAAGCATGTTAGTTAATCTCTGTTATCTGAATTATTATTGACGGATTTCGGTGATTCGCCAGTGGATGAAACCAGAGCTTGCTGCACTTCAGCTGTCCATTTCTGTGTTTGGGTAGCCCTGCCTTGCTTCTTTGGATAAACTCTTCTTTGCTATGAATTTGTTTTTGGGAGGCCAAAAACTGGCTCTTGTGCAGTAGGTAAGAACATACAGTTTTCACTAACCCATGCCTAGGGACTGGCTACTCCAAGGATGTATACTTCAGGTCCTGGCCTAGGTTTTTATTTTAGCAACAATATATGTCCATTATAGCTTTCTCTTTCCAGCAGCTTTCTGATGAATCACAAGGACACCACTCCCTTCCCAGATTCTACTAATAAAGAAGGTGAATGTTTGTTTAACAATCCCATGAATGACTGTCCAGTCTGAGAAACCATTCACACACTTCCAAATTATAATTACCATGATTTTCTATTTAAAAATATTGGTAGTTTATCAAGCTTCTATAATTGATTTTATATTGGAGAACTTAATGGTAACAGATATTTAAAAAAAAACCTTCAAAGAAAGGATGCACAGGCATGGTGATCAAATGCTTATGAGAAGACATTTCCTAATTCAGGTCATGATAGTTTATTTAGTGACCGTTCAAAATCACAATGGCACTGAAAAACGTGTCTTGCGACCATTTTGCACACTTGCAACCATTGCAGCCTCCCCATGGTCATGTGATCAAAATTCAGTCGCTTGGCAACTGACTCAGTTGCAGTGTCCTGATCATGTGATCACCTGACAAGCAAAGTCAATGTGGAAGCCAGATTCACTTGACAACTATGACATTAACAACTACAGTGAGTCACTTAACTGCCATGGCAAGAAGTGTCATAAAATGGGGCAAAATTCCCCTAATAAATGTTTCACTTAGCCACAAGAAATGTTGGGCTTAGTTGTGGTTGTAAGTCAAGGACTACCTGTATTTGTTTTACCCATGTTTCACCAAAAATAAGACCGTGTCTTATTTTCTTTTGAGCCCCAAAATAAGTCCTAAGACTTATTTTTGAGGGGTGTCTTATTTTTTTTCCATGTATGGGAGGCCTACATCTCTTCTGTTTGCTTGCGGCAAGGCAGGAGGCTGCACAGGGCATGTTGGGCAGCTCCGCCATTATTCTGCATCGCTTTGTGGCCTCAGCACTGTGGCCAACCAGATGGAATGGGCAACCGGCAGGCTGCACAGGCTCTTGGGTAAGGCTAATTTTGAAGGTAGGGCTTATATTAGGCTCACACATGAAAACATGCTAGGACTTATTTTTTCATAGGCCTTATTTTCAGGGAAATAGGGGTATCAAACACAATACCTCAATACCAGGGGTCCCCAACTCTTGGGAACTGTTCCATGGTCTGTTAGGAACCTGGCCACACAGCTGGAGGAAAGCAGCAGGCAAGCCAGCAAAAGCAAAACCATTTTTGATTTTTCCATGGGACCATCCATGGAAAAATTGTCTTCCATGAAACCAGTTCCCAGGGGCAAAAAGATTGGGGACCACTGCCTTGACATTTTGTAAATGTTTCCAAGTAAGAATTGTTTGATGACCTGAATAATGGATCCTGATAATCTGTACCCATGATGGCAGGTATAGGCATGGTTGCCACAGGTGGCACACGGAGCCCTATCTGTTGGCATGTGAGCTATTAGCACATGTGTGTGCTGGCCAGCTGATTTTTGGCCTTCCAGAGGGCCGGGGAAGTCCATTTTTGCCCTCCCCAGGCTTCAGGAAAGCACCCAGATCCTGGGGAGGGTGAAAAACAGGCCCAATGGGCCAACAGGAAATTCAGAAACAATCTGTTTCCAGATTCCGGAGGGTCTCCAGGGGTGGGGGAGACCATTTTTGCCCTCCCTAGGCTTCAGGAAAGCCTCCAGAACAAAAAAAATGGCGTCCCACGGCCCCCAGGAGGAAATACCAAGCTCAGTTTGGAGGCAAGCAGTACAACACATGTGGAGGGAGGGAGTGTGTTTGGGGTTGTGCACATATGCACGTGGGGGCGTGCTTTGCATTATACACCGCCCTCGCATTTTTGGCACCCAACAACAAAGAGGTTAGCCAGCACTGATCTATACAAATTGCTTTTATAAGAGTCATGGTGGCACAGTGGTTAGAATGCAATATTGCAGGAAACTCACTGATCATTCCAGGAGTTCAGTCCTTGCTGGTTTAAGGTTGATTCAGGCTTCCATCCTTTCAAGGTCAGTAAAATGAGGAGTTGGATTGTTGGGGTCAATATGCTGACTCTGTAAATTGCTGTAAAGCACTGTGAAGTGGTATCTAAGTCTAAGTCCTATTGCTATTCAGCTTTTGTCTGGGAACTTCTCCATTTGATACAATCGAGCTTCGGTGTGCTGCATTGGTGGTAATCTGTTGTCAACAAACTTGTATAAATTTGTGATATAAATATAACATTTTGTATGTCCTTTGGCCAAGACTCAGTACTATCCATCTCCTAATTTCCCGCTACATCTGCTAATACAATCCAGAATGTAAAATGTTACAGACTTTTATAAACATGTAGGTCACATAATGTAGCTATCAAGCTGACTTGTAAATCTGATAAATTTGATAAATAAATGCTGATAAAACTGGCTTTTAAAACTGATAAATCTGGGGAACAGGTTTATCTTTCTGCTTTGTAATGGACAGTCTCCATCAAGAAAATGTGTACCAGATTTTTTCATCCCCCAAATCCTGTTGGTATCAGTAATAATGGGGTTTCCTGCCTGAGTAGGGCTTGGACTAGAAGACTTTCAAGGTCCCTTCCAACTCTGTTATTCTATTAGTACTAAATTGTCCAAAAAGGTAGAGAGAAACTTCTATATTACAGTCAAAGTATGACTATAGAATAGGATCTATACCAGGGTGTTTGACCTCAGGGGACTGGTGTGAGCATGGCCAGGGTGGATGTGGCCACCTTGACATCAGTCATGTCAGAGGTGTCTGTAGTGACAGAAGCTCCTGAGCTCTGTTTTCGGCTGTGATGGCCTCCTGCAACCTCTGTCAGGGAAAACAGAACTCAGGAGGACCGCACACAGCTCCATTTTCACTGGCAGAGGCACCACAGGCCGGTCCTTTGCTGTTTCCAGGATGGCCCTGCAGGCCAGATCTATGCACCCCAAGAGACTGGAGTTTGACACCCCTGATCTATATGACATCCTACAAAATCAGTATGTTCTCCAAAGGGAATTTAACATAAACATATAATAAATAGAGGTAGCTCTATTTGTTTAACAACTGTTCAAAATTATAATAACACTGAAAAAAATGACTTGTGATCAGTCTTCACACTTATGACTTCCCACATTCATATGATTACAAATTTAAAACAACTGCAGCATCTCATGTCTTATAATTGCCATTCATAGCTTTCTCAGATGGCTTCTAACAAGAAAGGCAATAAGGAAGACAGCAGGAAGTTGCAAGTCACAGTCGCCTAATTCCTCACTTAATGACTGTGATTCACTGAACAATCACCACCAGGACTGCTGGAACTGCTATCACTAAGTGAGGCAGTCACATGATGTTTCACTTGATGATTGCTTCATTTAACAACAGAGTTTCCAGTCCCAATTAGGATCACTGAGTGATGATAACTTGCAATGGCATACAATAGTTACTATGTTTAAAATATAATTAGGAGGCCTACACTAATGGCAAAACTGTTTTTGTTGTGTTGGTTCTGATTGTCTTTACGGACTTTTAGGTCTACTTTTCTACCTATAAATGTGCAGGTTTGAATAACCATTCCTCTTTTGCTGTGTACCTGAAGCAGAATTTAAAGGGAAAAAATCATTGATTTCTCTGGATAGAGATTCTCTTTCTGTGATTACCTCTGGATCTTATTTGGAAACACACTAGAATCAATTTCATAATCCCTTAGTTTCACGTCAGAAAAGTCTTAGGTTTATTCTTCCGTCTTTGGCTTTTTCTTTCTTCCAGTAACACATGGAAGCCACAGTTGCCCTAAAGGCCCTTCATAAAAATAACCTGGGAAAGAATGATTTTTTAAAAATAAAAATAGCAATAAGAAAATGGTTATCAGTATATATTGTATATTCCCAAAGGGAGGTACTTGTCACATTGATGACATATAATAGCTACATAAAACATTCCAGTAGGTGATAGCAAACTTACAAAATATATAACAGTGAGCATTATTGAAATTGAATTTTTGTTCCCTCCCCCATTTTTGTGTGTGTGTGTGTTAATTACACTCTCCAGCCTGGCATAGGGAGAATATGCTCTTGATGAAAAAGCGTCCATTTTCCCTGCATTTTAGCCAAGGCCAAGCAGTTTTCTTTAAGCTGATATTCTCTGTATGTATTGATTTTTGGCTTCCAGAATTCCCAGCCCGCAACAACTTTGGACAGCACTATGTAGAGAGTATCCAAAGCATTTTGCATTTCTGTCATTGCTGTAGCAGAGAATACTGTGGCTGCCTTGTCTTTCTTAGAACTTGCCATTGCAAAGCTAGTCTTCCCATGACTACTCTTTGGCTTTATCTTACCTTGATAGGAGCAATTTTTTTTTTTAGTGTGACTGCAGGCTAAAAGTACAGTTTCAGATGAGGTTAGACTAAGCAGTTAACCATGTTCCCTAGTGCTATCTTTTTTCATCACAGCTTCGCCACCATGGAAATAGATTGGAACCACAGTCCTAAGGAATCTTTAGTCAGCAAGGTCAATAGGAGTGGTAGACACTAGAATGGGAAAAATTGTTCTATTGATCTAAAATTATTTTCTACTTGCTCACATCTGGTATCCACCTAGATTTAGTGCATTGTGCAACCCAGTCAGAAAGTTATTCAGGAGATTGTCCATTTGTGTTTGCATGCACCAAGCAATAGCTCCCATTTCTTTCTCACTCTTTCTTCTGACAATCCTAGATTTTCCTGCCAACATCATCTGCCTCTCCCCCTGACTGCCTTTTCCCACCACACAGCTTTATGTTGAGTCGCCTTTCTGCTCTCCATTAATTAATTCATTCCACACGGTCCATTTTCCTCAACAGCCACCTTCATTACTGCATCTAGAAAGCCTGTTAGCTGTTGCCTGCAGATAAATCTGTCTCTCTCACTCCCCCTCCAAACCCCACCAACCAAGGCTGCAGTGCAGTACGGCTGTGCCGCACACCTCCTTCCTCGGCAGTCAGGAGCCCCCTCATTTTGCATTCAGACAGGGTGGGAGCTTAGGGGAGGTTGGCAGAGAGGTTTATAAATAGCCAATGTTGCTGAAGCAGCTCCTGCTAAATATAGAAACAGCGATTGACCCAGACTATGAAATGGCAGAAGCTGAGACAGCACTGACCTACAGGATGGGAGGGCTGGGGTGGGCTGCATAGCTTATACTGAGAGAAACCCCTTTAGGCCTTGGGAAGGTGAAGAAGAGCGGAGAAATGGCTCAAAATGGGAAGAAATTGCAGTGTCACAGCAAAGAATGGAATAGGGCGACCAAGGCAATTCCAAGGAGTCTCTTTGCATTGCATATTTTGCCAGTCATTTTGACATAGCCCCTGGAGGGCAAGTCTGTTTATCCTTCCCCCTTGTCCGCCCTGGTGTGTTCTATAAAATAAACTTGGACAGAGTCACCTGGAAGTTTCTCTGCATTTACTGTACTTTGATTTCATGTATGGTGAGGCTGCTTTAGTTGTGCACATTGATTCAATTCAATACAATTTGTCAGAATTATGTGAACATTCTTTGGCTTAAGATGGTTTGTTGGGAAGACCAAGGCTGCCAAATATTGGGATTATGTATTCTATTCTTGGCAACGAATATATGGCCCATGTAGCTGATGTAAATGAAAATTGAACAACTCACAGGTTCATCATATAAATGCATGCCCTAAAATGCTTCTACGTGTAAACTAATTAAAGTATTTTCCTAGTTGAATTGTGTGGTGAGCATGTCTGGCACCATTTATTATTTTTAAAAATTCCGAAGAAAATAAGAATCCTGCTTTTCTTTTTTACATGTGATATGTGACACATCATCTTAGGCAGCATCTCTATCAATCAGAGGAAACCCAGTATTCTAAGAGGATTTGGATTTGGAATATATTGCATTTGTTCAATTTCCATGGATGCTTTTATTAAAATGTTGGCAGATTCTGAGCATTTCTTTCAAATTTATCCAGTGGATGGGCAGAACCAGAACAAAGATCAACAGAAGGGGAGACCTTCTGTCTACCTTCATTCATATCAAGTGGAATAAAATTAAGGGGATTATATATCACAAGCCATTTGTCACGTTAAAATTTAGGAATTCACTGGCCACTTTCAAAAGATTGCAATTAAGATTTTGTGAGGCGCCCCCCCCTTTGCAAGATTATTTGCATTTTAATCAGGTGTTAAATTTCACTACGAAGCTTGCTTTGAATTAAAATATGCACAGTGTCAGTTACTAGGGCTTAAACATTTTGCGTGCTTACTAGGCAGAACGCTCATTCAGCTCAGCAATGTACTTCTCAGAATAAAAGAATTCAGTTAAAATATTTACATTGTACAAGTGTTGTCCACAGCACTTTAGAGGGTTGCCAAAAAAAACACCACCACCACCAACCACAACTTCTGTCTAATAGACATCAAATCCTCGGTGGAGGCAAATAACTGTCAGGTTTTGGACGAATGGGGTAACTGAACCCCGGGTTTTTAAAACCTTCGCCTTCCTCGAAAGAAGTGGGGAACTATCAGAACAAGGAGAATTTGCAGTCCTCCTCTCCCTACGGAAAACACTCGCAGAAACCTTGCGGTTCCCCAGCCTTGCCGGCTCCCTGGCACGTCGCTTGTTTCTCAATAAAGCAAGAAAAAAAAAAGAGAGAGAGAGAGAGCAACCCTGTTGGCTGCCTGAAGGAGATGAATATTTATGGCGACTGGAAAGAGCTCCGGCTTTCGGCTTCCCTCTCACGTGCTGAGCCAGCAGGGACCCTTACTAAATTGGATGTCAGCACAGCTAAGGGATTCTTGCTCGTTCGGGCAGGAGAGCGGATAAAAATAGACGGTTTGTGAGGGTTGTGGGTCTGTCTCCTGAACGGAAAAAAAAACACTCCTTGAGAAGCCCCGCAGCATTCGGGAGGGCATGATCTGCGCCCAGAGTTGAGAAATGGGGTGTCCTCCAGGCGCTTTTCCTGCCCTCTTCTCTAGCATCCGCTGGATTTCCTCAGCTCCGGGTTCTGTCGTCCTTTTAAAAAAAAATAGGAAGAATTTCTGCAGTGCAGAAGCAGCATCAATTCTCCGGGGGAGAAGGGAAAGGGAGGGGGATTGCTTTCTCAGCATCTGGTCTTTTATGTGGCCGCCTCCCCTAACACTCCCATCTGATGGTAGGGACAGCCCGGGAGATGCCTGCGGACAGCCTGCCCTTTACCTTTGGCGTGATCTTCCGCCATTGCTATGTTTAAAGGTTGGGGGGAATGAAGTGACAAATGATTCTGCAAAGGACCTTCCTATGCATACAAAGGCCGTCTCTCCTGAAACAACCTCCCTCCCCCAGCGAGGAGGGGTCCCACTCTCCTGGCGTTCTGGAGACTTCTAAAAACCTAGCTTTTCCACAAAGTCACTGGCAACTGAATGCGACTGCTTGTTTTCTTACTCTTGATTGCTGTATTGCATTCCTATTTTGGTTATAACCCACATCTGTTAACAGGCTAGGATCTTTCCAGAGTGAGGCAATAAGAGGAATCTCCTCAGATTCGTTTGAAATCCTCTCTAGTTTTGTTTCCATCCTCCTTAGCAGAACATTGCCAGGAAGGATCTCTGTTAGGAAGTCAAGAATTGGGTTTTAAATCTTCTGCCCCTCCCTACCACCCTCCCAGGCAGGGTCAAATGTAGAAAGCTAGAGAGATTACAGTTGTTTCCCTAAGCCTTCTGTGCGTAGAAAAAAACAAACACATCCAAAGAACGTTGGGTGTTTGATAGACTATTGCCAGTTGGAACTTTACAAGACCTTGAAATAGAAATTATCCAACCTGGCAGTTCCCTGGTTCTGATGTTGCCAACTGTAGCTGTGAGGAAACCTCTCCAAGAGGGACCCTCTTTCTCTGCACTGGAACAAAATGACGTAAACCTAGACTGTGAACCAAGCAATATTTCATAGCAAATTCACAACTCCCTGCAAAACAAAAATGTAGGATGCAGTGCCACCTATTGACTAAGAGCAGGAATGATCTGATGGATTATTTTGCTAGACAGATTAACTATATTTACAACTGCATCAGAATTAGCTGCAAATTTATACCAATCTTGTTAGCATTGAATATGCATTACCAAATCTGAAAAGAAGAATTGCATTGGATATGCAACAAGGGATCTAAATCATCTTTTCACATTTTCATAACCACCGATGGAAAAATGCAAGCAAATGTGACTGGCGGTTTTCGATGTGAATCAAACCATCATTGAAATATTCTTTTATTTTAAAAAATTTCTGTTCCCTTTCCACTCAGATTTTACCACACAAAGCAATGTGTCTTGCAATTTATTAGGAACTCTAAGCCTAGCCAAGAAGCCAAAAGACTTCTACAGACCTCAATGCTCAATGGTTGAGAAGAAGAGGGCCACTCTAAATGTTTAGATCAGAGATGCCAGAGATGGATCAAGTTAATTGATATTTTCCAATTTTAACCCCTTTTCTCTTCTTGCTAAATCTATTTTAAGACTTACCCTACAATTTGTTGGTGTAGCTGGGAGGGTTCTGAGAGAAGTAAAAAAGGAACCAGATTTATCAGTAAGTCTCTGGAATATTCTAAAACATACTTTCCAAGCGTCTGAATGACATCACCCTAAAATGTAGATATTCAAAGTGTCATACTTTTTTCCATTCTTTGAAACTATAGATTATCCATAGCCAAGAAAATTCCACCAAAAACATGACTAGAAAGTATTCAAGATTCAAATATTACATTTAAAACCACATTTCTTTTCTTTAAAAAGTGTAAATACACAAAACTTCCAAAATAAAAATCAAAGCATGGCATCTGGAAGAGAGGGAGTGGAGAAGGGGGGAGAATGTTATCATTCTTAGGGGCCCTACTCTCCTTTTCATAGAAATAATTTCTATAAAACTATAATTTCCATTTCAAATGATGGCTCCAATAGAAACCAATAACTGTAGTGGATAATTGAAACAATCCATTCACCACAAACCAAAAAGAAGAAAATTACTATGTTTAGCTTCAAGTAAGTGACATATGCAAAGACCTGGGAACCAAGCTATGGCCATGAAAGGCAACCACACTAATAAATAATAACTAATAAATACAAATACATGAATGCAAACAAATACAATAAAATACAAATAAATACAAACAAGTAAATACAAATACATTTGTTTGAATATTTATTGGTTCTAGGACTCAGTGTAGCTTCCACAGTCCAATCCACTATAACATCAACATAATAAAATATAGCAAAAATCTACCCATGCACTATCATTGATACACCAATTTGTTTTTTCAAATCTTTCAACAGAACAAGACTTCATAGCAGGGTTTCTCAACCTTAGCAACTACTGTGGACTTCAACTCACAGGAGGATCCGCACTGGCTGGGGAATTCTGGGAGTTGAAGTCCACACATCTTAAAATAGCTAAAGATGAGAATCATTGCTTCAGAAGCATTCCAGAAAGATGTATCCTAAATTAACAGAGCAAAAGAAAATGTTTCTTCTTTCTTGAAAAACATTAGTCTTGTCTCTTGACAATGGTGGCACAGTAGTTAGAATGCAACATTGCAGGATGACTATGCCCACTGCCAGGAGTTTGATCCTGACCGGCTCAAGGTTGACTCAGCCTTCCATCCTTCTGAGTTTGGTAAACTAAGGACCCAGATTGTTGGGGCCAATATCCTGACTCTGTAAACCACTTAGAAAGGGCTGTAAAGCAGAGATGGGCTCCCTTGACCTGGATCATGCAAACCAGTAGTAACAGCGGTGGGAGGCTCTGCCCACCCGCCTGGACGCTTCTGCACCTGCACAGAAGCATCACACATAAGGCCGAGCGCGTGCCCGAGCAAACCGGTAGCAAAAAAAATGGAAACCCACTACTGCTGTAAAGTCCTATAGAGCAGTATATAAGTCTAAATGATATTGCTATTCATATTGAGGATAATCCTGACATGGCATCTAAGATCAAAAGACCTGATACCAAAGATTTAGTGCAGGAAGGATTTAGTCTATTGAGCCATTCAAGTATTCCTCCTCCCTTTGATCTATTTCTTTCTGGTTCAAAGGAAACACACCTATGAGAAAGGATTATCAGGGAGGATTAAATATTACTTTGACCTAGTTCCTTGTTATACAAAATTGCCACCAATTTTTGTCTTTCCAAAAGCTTGACCCAGTCAGTTTGTGAATCGGAAGAGAAACCAGGGTAAGAGGTCAAAATCAATGAGAAAAGGGAGACAGAGTCACTTGATAGCAAGGTAGGTGGTATATAAATATAATAAATAAATACAGAGGAAGATCAAAGACTATTGATGATCGCATGCAATGAGATCGCATGCAATGAGATCGCATGCAATGAGTGCTTTCGGTTGCAACTGGAATCAGAGAGGACCCCGCCTTTTGTACAATTGCCTGGAGTTCTTTGATTTACGCAAGACAAACTCCCAGCTGAGCAGGACAAGTCCCAAGGAAAAATCCAGCAATCTTCCCTTGCCTGCCACTCCAGAAATTTAGAGACTGGAAAGAAATAACTGTGGCAAAGTGGGGCCAAGAGATAGGAAATGTTCCCTTTAAGCTGCTCCTGGAGCTTCATTTATTTATTGTGTTATTAACCCATTTATTATTTATGTATTGCATTTTATACCTTTTTTTTAAAAGCGCAAAGTGGTACAAGGGTTGGGGTGGCAGGTGGGGATTATCATCACTATAACCTGTTGAGGTAGGCTGAACCAAAGTCACGCAGTTGGTTAAAGACTTAACATTGAATCTCCCTGGTCCAGATCCAATCCCTTAGTCGCTATACTAATTTTTTACTCCCTAGTGTTTTCCTGCAAACACGGGGTCTGCTCTTTTTTTATTTAACTGAGTGTTGGTCCTTTGGTTGCAACTGGAATTGACTAACTTCTTTGCTACCTGATGTCATTGTAGGCTGAAAGAGAATAACTGGCCCAAATTCATCCAACCAGGTTTCATGGCTAAAGTAGAACTAAAAGTCACCATCTCCTGCTTTCTAGACAGGTACCTTAACCACTAGTCTGCACTCTACTGGCTTTTTCAAAAGTAGTATCACTTGGCCTTTGGGGCAATTGGCACACCATTGTTCTGACCAAGGTTTCCCGAGAGCATGAAGTAAACTCCTTGTCCGGACAAAAAACCCTTTTATTAATTTACTGTGAATTCTGCTCATTCACATCCAGCAAAGTCTTTCAAGGGAGGATTTACAGTCACAGACCTTATCTGGCTTGGAAAGCTGACAGGCCAATATCTGCAAGGAGTCTTGCAGAATCACGAACCAATGAAGCAAACTAACTGTCTCCTGCAAATTTCACTCCCCTTTCGCTTCTCTTTTATTTCCTCTGGGAGGGGCCACTCATTGCCCACCTTTGGCCTTACTTGCAAGTCAACCCCTGTTTTTTATCTGTTCCCTTCATATGGCAACTCTCTGCATGTGCACACTGGGAACAGGTTCAGCTGTTCGTCTGCCTCCCTCTGCCTCCAACACAGAGACCTCATCAGAGCCTTCCCCAGACTCCAGAACTGGCCCATGTTCCTCCTCAACTTCCTCACTGTCCGAATCTGCTGTCAGCTCTGCTGGCCATTGGCGGGCCACAACAGTCATTGTGGTGACATCACATGACATAGCAGGACCTTTTCCCCCTTTGCTAAACCAGGCATGGGTGTGGCCAACGCATGACACATCCAGCTAGGAGTTTGACAGCCCTGATATATGCCACCTTCACATCTTCTCAACCATAAAGCACAGAGGTTCCCTTAAAGAAGGGCTGCCACAGGTTTTGCAAGTTGCCAGTGGAACCATTTCCAATGCCACCACTACCCTCCTGCATTCAGTGGCCCAGGAATCATATTGAAGGATGCAAAGAGAAATGAAATGTCAGAAAGCAGTTGGAATGAGAACATGGGAAGGGGGCTCTTCTTCTTCCTGAGACCTCCCAGGGAATCCTCAGCTGCCCCTTTCAGAAACTCAGTGTGTGAGGAGGTATTCCTCTCATGGCATTAATTCCAAAAAATGAAAGCCTGAGGCTGACCAGGGGGTGGGGGTGGTGGGTTTGCAAGCAGCTATGACTGTATTCCATTCAGGATTGGAGGAGTAGAGAGTGTTGAAGGAGGTTCATTAAATAGGCAAAAGCTTCAGAAAGGAAGGGGTCTTAACTAATAACCCTTGAAAATGGTCCTCAATTATTTGCCTACGCACCACTTTCTTATAAAAGGCTTTAAATGTGCTTGCTTGACAAACCCTGAACCACAAATGAGCAAATGACATGTAACTTTAGTCAACAAAGCAAACCCATACATCAGGTAGTGAACCTTGTGCAAAGAAAGGTTGTTTTTTTAATATTGGAGAGATGAGAAAGCTTATCAATTTGGTCTGTTCTGGAAGCACTACTGAGAAGATCCTGGAAGACATTAATAATAAACCTCTTGAAGATGATTTGAGTACCCAATCTGTGCAGAAGATGTTGATTCAAATACAAACAGCACAAAGTCAAAGCTACCCAGTTGCAGTGAGTGAGGTGACATGTAGATACATGTTATAAATAATAAAATAAAAATATTAGCACAGTGAATTTAATTGGGAAATCTGTTAGCAATCTGTGCAAGTGGACCAGAATAGGCTTCATATGCTTTTATTAGAAAACGCCCAGCAGAAATCTGGCCATCAAACAGTGAACTCAGTGCAATTTCTAAGTTTCTTGAAAAGACATCCCCCTCGTAGAACATATTACAGTAATTTAATCTGGTTTAGATTGCATAGATAATTGTGACCAGGGAAAAGCACTGATGATAAATCAGTCGCAGTTGTTAAGAAATCCTTCTTACCACATTACTGAGTGTGCAAAGACAGTCTTAGATCACAAACTGTAGACCTACTCTTTCAAAGGAAAAATTCAGCCCCTTTTTAAAAGTAGGTAAATCTCATCCTTTCATGAAGACCTCCCTCTACTACGAAATCTTCTGTCCAATCTCAAGTCATGATAAATTGTTACAGCTCCACAACTGAGCCAGGCACATTGTATGAGCCTAACAAGCCTAATGATAGGATAGAAAATAAAGCTCAGGGCCATCCACATGTACCTGGTCCCCAGCTCCACACTCACCAACAATGGTTCCCAATAGCTTCACAGAGATTTTAAATAGCCTGGAGGATAGAAGTGGAGCTTGCAGGACTCTGCAGTTCAAAAGCTGCTGTGAGGAGCAGTAATTGTCCCAAACCACAATCTGGTGCTACAAGGCTATCATTAAGAATTCCCTCTCTATTTTAAGGTATTTTAAATGCTTTATGGAAGAGCTGTCTGGGAGAAACATTATTAAGATCCTGAGATTAGTTTCACTTTGGGCTGTCCTAGTGGATGGGCATGGCAAACAAAGCATTTCGGCTTCACACACAATGAAATTATCAGAAAAGCATAGATTGGTGTTTCTCAGAATTTCAACTCCCAGAATTCCCCAGCCAGCATGTTATCTAGAGTAACCTAGAACTGTGAAGGCGACGCTATGGCACGTGTGCCATAGGTGGCATGTGGAACCATATTTGTTGGCACTGCAGCCCTCAGCTCTGGCGTGCATGCACCTGCCGGCTAACTGATTTTCGGCCTTCTGGAGGGCTGTGGGAGGCTGTTTTTGCCCTCCCCAGGATTCATGCATGCGCCTCTTTGGCACTTTAGAAAAAGGTTAGCCATCACTGACCTAGAACTAAAGAGAAATTTCCTGACAGAACAATTAATCAGTGGAACAGCTTGCCTCTAGAAGTTGTGAATGCCCCAACACTGGAAGTCTTTAAGAAGATGTTGGATAGCCATTTGTCTGGAACAGTATAAGGTTTCCTGCCTGAGCAGGGGATTGAACTAAAAGACCTCCAAGGTCCCTTCCAACTCTGTTATTGCGTTATTCTGTATTACATTGTGCCATTCTCCTATATATAGTGTTTTACATGACCACTGCCCTACCTCCATTATGGCGAATCTATGGCATGCAAGCCAGAAGTGGCATACAGAGCCCTCTCTATGGACATGCACACCGTTGCCAGCTGCTATTCTGATTTCCAGCATACATATGCGCACCGGCCAGCTGGTCTTCACAGGTACCAGAAAATGGCCTGAAAATGGCCAAAAAACCCTGCCCAAAAAACAGGCATGCGCACAACAGCCAGTTGGTCTTCGGGTTTCTGGTGCTCCAGCATGTGCACATGAATGTGCATGCATGCACGTTCCGGTTTGGGCACTCAATGCCAAAAAGGTTCGCCCTCACTGCCCTACTCTATTTTTATACAGGACACACCACATTGTTAGGTAAGCCCCCTGTTGGGAGACCGAGTACGTTCAGAGAAGCGTTGTTAGAGTTGTGTTGGAGAACACACAAATCAGCATACAGAGACACTGTAGGTTAAATAGGCTTTTATTTTCATGGAAATAGAGGTATCAGAGTCCATCAAACAGTCCAAGTCATACACTGATAAGACTGCCAGTCATCAATGTCTTTCAGTTAAGGGATAATCCAAATAACATAGTCCAATATCATATAATCAGTTCGGTACTCAAAGTTTGCTAACAGTTGCAAAACTTTCAATAGCTCACGGCACTTTCTAACAGCCAACTTCCAATACCCTCAGATCAGATCAGCCCAGCATCTAACAGAGAGCTAACAGTTGTTCTGGCTCCCTCTTATGGCCAATTGAGGAAACAGTAACCAATCACATTTTACAGTATGATTTAAAGATACAGGTATAGCATTGTTACATGATTTATATATTGCCAACCCAACCATTAGATTATATTCCTAACACACATGATTCATCTTTATTGGAAATTGTCCAAGGTGGGTAACTCATCAGACAATTTTCAGGAAGAATGAAACCAGTCACACGGGCCACAATTTGGTCCCTGAAACATCACAATGAAACAAAATAATGCAATTGCCACCAAAATGGCCACCAAAATGGCATAAGATATTATATCTAGAAGAAATAACTTTTTGTAACTATCACAGTTAAAATATTGTTTTTTCCCCCTACCTTTGGAATATTATGCCTCCTTTTTAGCCTTCCAAGACAGTTTAAAGACTTGGCTATGCCAGGTTCCTATGCTAATAGTCTAAAGGTTTTCAGGCACTACATGTATCTATTCCCTATTCTTAATATGGCATGTCTAATATATTTTTTGAGATTCACATTAACTCTGACATTGTCATCCTCGACTTACAACGGTTCATTTAGTGATCATTCCAAGTTACAATAGCACTGAAAAAAGTGAACCAATCATTTTTCACAATGCAGCATCTCTGTGATCATGGAGACAAAATTCAGACTCTTGGCAACTGACTCATGGCAACTGACTCATATTTATGGCAGTTGCAGTATCCTGGGTTCTTGTGATCGGCTTTTGTGGCCTTCTGACAAGCAAAATCAGTGGGGAAGCCAGATTCACTCAACAACACTGTCACTTACTTAACAACTGCAGTGGTTCATTTATCAACTGTAAGAAAGGTCATAAAATGGGGCAAAATTTGTTAAGTCCTCAACTTGTGACCGGTCCTAAGTCCTCGACTTGTGATTGATAGCCGGCAATTGCTCAGCCGCGCCTGATTGGCTAAGGCGCGGCTGTTTGAGCATGGGCTGTTTGCACCTTTTCCATTGGTCGCCCTGCTTGACAGCTGGTATATAAATAGCTATTAGGCAGGGCGAGGTGCTGAACTCAGTACATAGTTATTTGTTAACTGTTATGTTGGAATAAAGCTGTTCTACTTATCTCAGTCGTTCCACGTCTCTTCATTCTGTCCAGATTTCAATACTGGCAACGAAGGTGGGATGTTGAAGGTTCTTTGCTAGAACAGTTAAAGGAGAAAGGAAACAATTAATTCCCCTTCACGGAAAACAAAATGTTTTTACCTCAGCGTTGCTGGTTGCTATGGCTTCGCTGCCTCAATTTGTGCCTTTCAACTCACCAAATGAATCGTGGGCCAGGTTCCTCGAGCGATTCCAGTGTTTCCTGATTGCAAATAATAATTATCTACTACCAGATTATCGAAAATGCAGTTTTTTTCCTCAGTTCCTATGGACCTGGTATGTTTAATAATACTAGGGCTCTAGCCTCACCTCTGCCGGTCCACGAATTGAATTGGGACACTCATTGCCAAGCTCAAGAACCACTATGCTCCGACGCCTTCTTGCATAGCTCACCGCTATGCATTCTGGCAATGCGTCAAAAAAGACTCTGAGACTGTAAGCCAATTCTTACAGTCTCTCCGAACAGCGGCCATCCAGTGTGAGTTCATCAATTTGGATGACTCCCTGGTCGAACAATTCGTGTGTGGGGTCCGCAATGTCTGCCTCAAGCGGAGGTTGCTAGCCCGTGCCAATATTACCTTACAGCAGGTGGTGGGCGAAGCCAGAGCTGCTGACTTGTCAGATAGATCTACGGCCGAAATTCAACAGTGCCAGCAGCTGATTGCACCCTCCCAAAGAACCTGCCTCATCGACAAGTTGGCTCCATTGGACGAACTTGACAAGGACCAGGTTGACCGCCTCCGAGCTCAACCGAGAAGACCACAACCTCCTGCTACTGCCCGTTCCTCAGCAACTGCCTGCATGTGTTGCGGTGGCAATCATGCCCACACAACTTGGTCTTTTAAAGTGGCCACCTGCCGCCGCTGTAATAAAAAGGGCCACTTAGCTCATGTCTGCCGTGCTGTTTTGCCACCAGCCCCTCAACCTGAGTACCGCCCGCAGCCTCCACGCCAGCAACGACCCAGGGAGATGACTGCTATGCCATCAGCAAGAAGCCGCCGCAGGGTCCTGCCACATCGGTCAGCAAGGCTTCGGCTGATGCAAAGAAAATCATAGTCTCCTTAACGATCGAAGGGGCCCTTTGCATCATGGAGGTAGACTCAGGATCCTTCCACTCCCTCCTCTCCTGGAGTGTCCTCTCTAAGATGTGCCTATCTCTCTCCTTCAACCAGCTGACGCCTGCTGATACCACCCTAAAGGACTACCAGGGGACTCAGATTCCAACCTTGGGCAGTTATGCGGTTTGGGTTGACTATGGGGATTTTCATGGGAAGCTCCCCATTCTGGTAGTTGGGAAGCCCCTGCCAGCCCTGTTGGGCCTGGACTGATTCCCCTCGCTAGGCCTGTCACTCCTGGGGGTTCATTAAACTTCTCCCATGGCACCTACTGTCAAGGACGTCATTTCCGAGTATGCTGACGTTTTTGACGGAGCATTAGGTGAATATAGGGGTTCCCCAACATTCCTAACTTAGACCACCAGGTTGCCCCTATCAGGCTTAAGGCTTGCAGGGTGCCATTTGCCTTGAGGGCCAAGATTGATGCGGAGCTCGACAAATTGTTGGCTCAGGGCGTACTGGAGCCGGTCGACCACTCCAAATGGGAGACCCCCATAGTGGTCCCCATTAAGCCTGATGGCTCTATCAGGATCTGCGCCAACTATAAGTCGACCATCAACCTTGCCCTCCAGGCAAATCCATATCCAGTTCCGGTTGTGCGGCACCTGCTCCACTCTTTGGGACAAGGCTGCATATTTGCGAAACTGGATATGGCTACCAGCAGCTCCCGGTGGATGACAAGACCGCCACTGCCTAGACCATTGTCACCCACCAGGGTGCTTTCCACTGCTTCCGTTTACAATTTGGCATCGCCGTTGCCCTGGGGGTCTTCCAGAGCCTCATGGAGCATTTGCTCCATGGGCTCCCTGGCGTGGTTCCTTACTTTGATGATGTCCTGATCGCTGCTCGCAGTTGATCAGGGCTCATCAAAGTTCTTAGGAAGATCCTCAACAGTTTTAGGGGCGCGGGCTTAAAATTGAAGTGCCGCAAATGCTCCTTTGCTGTGCCACGGATGGAATTCCTGGGCTTCCTTATGAATGTCCCGGGCATCCACCCCACCCCCTCCAAACTTGAAGCCATCAGGAATGCTCCCACTCCTACCTCCAAGGCGGAGCTGCAGGTGTTCCTTGGCCTCTTGAATTTCTACATGCCATTTTTGCCTCACAAGGCATCACTTGCCAAGCCGCTTCATCAGTTGCTCAACCAATCAGCAGCCTGGCGCTGGGGCAGCCACGAAGCGCATGGATTCACAGCTATCACAGCCATGCTTACGTCAGGGGCTGTCTTAGTATAATATAGTGACAAGCTACCGCTGACGTTAGCATGTGATGCCTCCCCTTTCTGTGTGGGGGCTGTTCTGAGCCATATCCTCCCAAATGGCTGAGAAGCCCCAATAGCTTTTTATTTCCGGACACTCTCCTCTGCTGAGAGGAATTACAGCCAGATCGACAAGGAGGCTCTGGCTGCTGTGTCTGGGATCAAAAAGTTCCATGACTACCTTTACGGATGGCATTTTACGTTATTCACTGACCATAAGCCTCTCCTTGGGCCCATTCTCTCTCCCCGCATGTCTCGCTGGACAGAGTTCCTTGCGGTGTATACCTATACACGGCAATACCATCCGGACAAGCATATGGGGCATGCCGAAGCCCTTAGCGCTGCCCACTTCCTGTCACAACCCTACCCTGTACCATCTTCCTCTGTCCTATCCATTGCTGAATTGAACCTACCCCTGTCTTCCTCCAATGTAGCTGCCCATTCCCTTGCTGACCCCATGCTGTCCCAGGTATTCACTTAAGTACAGACGGGGTGGCCTTTGGGCAGGGTTGGGGAGCCTTTCTGCCCTTTCAAGACCCGCCAGCTGGAGCTCTTCCTCCACAGTGGGTGCTTGCTTTGGGGCGACAGGGTGATTATTCCTTCCTCCTTGCACAACCAGGTGCTAGACCATCTCCATCAGGGCCACCCAGGTATAGCTCGCATGAAGGCTTTCGCTCGCAGCTATGGTTGGTGGCCCAAGATGGACAAGGAGATAGCAACTTGGGTCGGCCATTGTACACCCTGCCAACTCTCCCGCCCTGCCCCTCGAGCTGTTCCCATTAGGGACTGGAAGGTTCCTAGTGGACCCTGGTTAAGGGTCCATTCAGATTTTGCGGGCCCCTTTCATGGTCAGAATTTCCTGGTGGTCATGGACGCCTACTGCCGTTGGGTGGAACTCCTGTTCATGACTTCCACCACTGCGGAGTTCCCTTTACGGGCATTGTGGTGGGTGTTCGTCACACATGGGTTGCCGGACACTATCGTGACTGACAACGGACCTCAATTCCCAGCCGCAGCCTTCCAGGATTTCCTGACCGGGCAAGGAATCTGCCAGGCCCCAACAGCCCCCTACCATCCTGCTTGCAATGGCAGAGCAGAATGGGCTGTTCGCTCGGCCAAAGAAGTGTTGGGGCGCATGGACCGGGGAGATTGGCTGGACAAGGTGGTGGCTTATCTCCTCGGCTGCTTATCTCCTTTACCCCATGTGCCCTGTCCAACAAAAGTCCCGCCGAGCTGCTGATGGGCCGACATCTGCGAACCACACTAGACAGGCTGCAACCACTTTATAACCCCCTGTAGCCTCACAACCTAGGGGTGCCTCCACGCCTGTTTGGGGAGGGAGACCTGGTCTTTGCCAGGAGTTTCACAGGGGATCCAAGGTGGGTGTCTGCCATCATCACCAAAGTAACCAGTCCCTGTTCTTGTAGGGTCGGACTTCCTGATGGCAGCAAGTGGCGGCGCCACGTGGATCAACTAAGGCACCGCCTACCCACCAAGGCTTTCTCCCAATCAGCCCTCTCCTGCCTGGCCACCACCTCTTGGCAGCCTACCCAGGCACCTCCTTAATCCGTCACAACACCGCTTCCGCATCAATTCCCCCGAGGCCTTCTCCTAATCAGGCCTCTCCTGCCCGGCCACCACCTCCTGGCAGCTTGCCCAGGCACCTCCTCAAGCTGTTCCGTCGCCACTAGTTCAGCTACCTGTTCCAAGTTTGCTGTCTCCATTGGTATGCCTGGATGACGTCACCTGGAGCTCCACTCCCGTTGGGGAGGAGCTACTACAGGGATAACCTACCTTGCCGTTCGCTCCTCTGCAACTGTGTCGTTCTGGGCGGGTTTGGCACTGCCCCGCCTATCTTAGCGAGTACGCATGCGCTCTTACCATGCATGCATGCCTGCTGGGGGGGAGAAGTGTTAAGTCCTCAACTTGCAACCGGTCCTAAGTCCTCAACTTGCGACCAGCCGCAAGTCCTCAACTTACGATTAAAAGCCGGCAACTGCTCAGCCGTGCCTGATTGGCTAAGGTGCGGCTGGCTGAGCGCGGGCTGTTTGCACCTTTTCCATTGGTCTCCCTGCTTGACAGCTCGTGTATAAAATAGCTGTCAGGCAGGGTGAGAGGCTGAACTCGGTACATAGTTATTCCGTTAACTGTTCTGTTGGAATAAAGCTGTTCTACTTCCCTCAGTCGTTCCACGTCTCTTCATTCTGTCCAGATTTCAATAAAACTCACTAACAAATGTCTCACAAATGTCTCACAACCGAAATGTTGTGCTCAATTGTGGTCATAAGTTGATGACTACCTCTTTACAAATATCCATGCCACCCAATCTTAAAAGGCGTTCTATTTCTCAGCAACATCCATTCTTTCATCCAAACCAAAGAGCACGCTGCAAAATACAATTTCTAATCAAGAAGACTAAATTCTCCTTTTTCCTTTGCATCTTATAATATTTTATATCTAAATCAGGGGTGTCAAACTCTAGGCCCAGGGACCAAATTCAGCCTGCAGGGTGCTTAGATCTGGCCCAGATTTAAGGGCCAGATCTGGCTCAGATCTGGCCCTGGAAACAGCCAAGGACTGGCCTGCAATGCCTCTGTCAGCAAAAATGAAGCCCGGGAGGGCCACATGTAGGCCTCCCGAGCTCTGTATTCACTGGTAGAGGGTTGCAGGAACCTGTTTTCAGAGCACTCAGGCCACCACAGTCACCCCCAACATGAGTGACATCGAGTTGGTCACACCCACCCTGGTTCCCTGAGGTAAAATGCAACCTTGATGCAGCCCTCAATGAAATCGAGCTTGACAACCCTGATTTAAATCATGCTCCCCCCCCCCGCAGAAAGTTTTAACTGTCTCTTTCTGCCAATGTTTAAATCAGATGTGTCTGATCTTTTGACTTACCAGCGCCATATTGAATGAAGAATTGTCTTGGGCTGCATACACAATATAACTAACTAAAATTTATATAAATAACAAACTTCCCTTATTTTTTACAATATTTTTATTATGATCTTGAGAGGCTGCATTTTTAACTGTCCAGGGCCATATGTAGTCCTTGGGCCATAGGTTGGCACCTTGGTTTAAATAATGTATACATTGTCAAAACAAATAGCATCTGAAATAAAAACAATCTAAATAAGACTTTAATTTTTATCTCAGAAATTTTCACCAGAAATGATAGTTGTAATTTCTGCCTTCTTAACATGTCTTTTAAAATTTAATTTAATTCCATTCCATAATATAGTAATTTGAAATAACATATAGTTTATTTTTGTCATAATTCTCAGATATTTTATCTTCTTCTCAATCGTAAGACACATTTCATTAATTAATTATGTTTAATCTTCTATTTTCATATTTTTAATATCTTGTTTATTAATCTTAAAATCTACTAATGCACCAAAATGTTTCAATTTGTCCATGATTATTTCAATTTCTACCGATCTTCCAGAACCAACTCTAAATCACCGGCAAAAGCTCTTAATTTTTAAATTTAAAAAAATATTTACACCCATAATCATATTGTCTTTTTTCATCTCTCTATTCAATATTTCAAATCCAAAATAAATAATAAGAGAAAAGAAAGCATCTTGGGAAAGCATCTTCATCTTGTTCCCTTTTATATCTTCTTAGATTAACAATTATTTAGTGCTTTTTATGAAGTGTAAATTGATCTTACTCACT
Organism: Thamnophis sirtalis; assembly: GCF_051295495.1. NCBI lineage: Eukaryota > Metazoa > Chordata > Lepidosauria > Squamata > Natricidae > Thamnophis > Thamnophis sirtalis. Next base: position 94,776,543 of record NW_028261384.1, read on the forward strand.
TTGAAAAATTCTTTCCCTAGTTCATTTCTTCCAAAATCTTGAACAACGAAGTCTAGTTCAAATTGTCAAAGACCTTATCTTTGTTTGAGAAAATCAATGTGGCTTGTCATTGTGTTGCGCCAAATATTCCAAAATAGCCAACACATTTCTAACTGTCTTTTAAGTAAAATCCCACACCAATTCTCATGAATAAATTATGCAGAATTGTTATAGGTCTGCCTGTGTTCCTCTGTAAATCTCAGTAATTTTATTTCTTTTATGTACTGGTAATCATCTATTTTCTCTAGAGGAATGCCACCTCCTTTATAATAAGTTGGAACAATATTGATGAGATGCTTTTTACCTGGCCACATTGCCCGTTAACACAGAATGTCCCTCTTATAATTTTAGTATTATTTTCTTTATATAATTTATATATGCTGACCACTGGAATCTTGCATTCTTCCGATAGCAACTGTGTCTGCCTTAACAGAACAGAGATGACTCTCTTTCCCAATATAGTCAGGGTTTTTACTTGCTTGATAAATTAGAATATTTGTGATTTCAAAATCCCTCTGCATCAACAAAAACTAGCAAATCAGGAACAAGTTTGTTATTAGATCAGCTGCAGCACTGAACTACCACGGTGCTGTAAGGGAAAATACCTAGCCAGAAGCCATCTGATTTCGCTCTCTGCAATTCGTCTTGACAAAGCTGAACACGCTCGAGGAGAGCGACTTCCACGTGCTCGCTTGCAAACTACATTTCCCAACATGCTTCGCCGTCTACTGATGATGATGCACTGAAGAGGAGGCACTGCGAAAGCTCCTGCTCTGTTGTCAGCCCTTAAAAAGCGGAGATTGAGGTGCGGGGGTCTCTCTGTGTCTCGGAAGGACTCCCCCAGCTCTTTCAGGCGACCTACATCAGAGAGGAGCGAGGAGGCCTGCCTGCTAAGTGCATTGGAAAGTAAGGAGGGGAAGGGATGGGAGCGGAGAACTGGACCTGCCAGCCTGCTTCCAGGGAAAAGTAGGCAAAGGCACAACGCGGTGGGGAGGGTTTGAGTGTTTGATAGTAAACAAAATTAGGAAAGAGGAGGCGGACAAGAAAGCAAAATTTAAAATTGTGCCCCGGGAGTAGAGAGAGGTAGACACATAATGGTGAAAGAGAGTGTGCAAAGGCAAATGGGACAGAAACCATTCCTATTTCTATTGGGAAAGAGGTGCATAGATTAAGAACAACTATTTGAGTTTTTCGAGTGGGGGGCGTGGGTGAACGTGCTTGAAGGACGAAGTAAGGTATGAATAATGTTCCAATTATCAGAAAAATATCTTGTTCAGGAAAACTGGTGGGTGGATAAGGAAGGAGGTCAGTAGAATTTGAGAGGTTAGCAATAAAAATGCCTGTCGATTTTCAAAGGCTTAATTACGAGAGTAAAGTTTGCAATAAAGGCAATGTGAAACAATATGTGAGGTACATACATACATCTTTTTCTGTGTTAGACCACAGAACTACATTTAGATCTGGGAATTATGAGTCATTTTGTTTAAAATTCCAGTATTACATTTTGGCCCTGAATTTTAGTCTCTACATGCCTGGAGAAAGGTCAAATATGGCCTGATGAAGATTGTAGTTTAAGACTGAACTGATGGTCTCAAAAACACATGGGGGGGGGGGTAGGATAGAAAAAGAATCTCTACAAGTGATGGAACTGAAAGTTTTGTCATTTAGTTACAGCTGTTAACAGACATTACCAAATGTATTCTAGAAAAGATGATTAGAGGATCAATCAATTGATCAATGCATCGATCTGGATTATAGAACTGAGTATAATACACACTTCTTTGCTACCCCAAATTTCTGGCACCAGAATAAGCAGGGTAAAGATTTTCAAGCAAGAAAAATCTCAAAAGAACGAGCAAGACTTTTCCCTATGCAGCACATTGGCTTGTAATAGTTTCAAAAAATAGTTTTAGTGTACTCGGAGACCCCACCCCCATCAACCATAATAAAATCCAAAGTCTTAACATTATCTACTGTACTGCTAGCAATGCTCATGCCTTTTGATTACCTAATACTAATAGTTTGCTAAGGTTTCTAGCTCCAACAACGCCACTCTATTATATTTGCCTAACTTGCCCTTGAATCTAGTCAATTTCAGTTATTCCCAAAAATACTAGATAACAGCAAACTTGATTAGACTTGGATGAGAGACCAACAAGAAACCCCACATTTGTGGTTTACACTGGGAAGTCAGAAAACTTCCCACCAAAAGGGAATAGTAAAACTAAAGTCAACCATACTTTTGCTGAGAAAACTATATTAATATGTCAGTGAAGTCACCAGAAGTTGATCTTCATTCACAGGAGACTGCTTTTAACATTTGGTTTCACATTTATTGACCTAAAGGATCTGAAAAGACCAAAACCAAACTAACCTCCCTTAATTCATGATTTGTTGTGCCTTCTCATGACCATTAGATAAAATGTTCCAAAGCAAATGGTGTTCTCCTTCCCTTCCTTACCACATAACAGATAATATTTCTGTCTCCAACAATATAGAGCAATAGATTAAGATTCAAATAAATATAGATTAAGATTCAAATTTTGTTGTTAGTTGTGAAGTCATGTCCGACCCATCACGACTCCTTGAACAACATTTCTCCAGGTCTTTGTGCCTTTTGGTACTATTCATGGGGTTTTCATGGCAAAGATACTGGAGTGGGTTGCCATTTCCTTCTCCAGTGGATCACGTTTTTTCAGAGCTCTCTGCTATGACCTGTCCGTCTTGGGTGGCCCTACACGGCATAGCTCATAGCTTCATTGAGCTACACAAGCCCCTTCGCCATGACAAGGTAGTAATCCATGAAGATTCAAATAAATGAATCTTAATCTGTGGAGTCCTCAAATGCACACTTAAGCCTTTTGCAGCTGTTTCATTACCCAGCTAGGTAACATCATTAGTGCTCTGATCAGTGCACTGATAATGTTACTTAGTTGGGTAATGAAACATCTGCAAGCAAACAAACAGGCTCAGTGAGCACTAAGGACTCCCCAATTCAATTCTGAGCTACATGTTTTCTTTTATTGATTTTGAATTTGACACTGAAGAAATCAAGATAAGGTTTGGGAGGAGTAAAAACAGTATCTAAAACAAGATAGGATCAATCTACAACATAATATGGGAGGTAAAAATGAATGCTTGCTTAGCAATTTATATGCCTGGTTTTTAATTCAAATGAGTTAATACTTTTTTTAAAAGCTAAAGAACTACATTAATGAAACTAGAAGGAAGCTTAATTGAAAGCTAATGTCTGCTTATTGGATTTTTATTCAAAGCCAAGCCAAGAATAAAAAATGGCTAAATAGGATAGAAAGATTATTTTGGGAACTGTATGCAGAAGTTTAAAAAAAGAAAAAGTGGTCAAAATAGTTCTCACCCTGGTGTAAGAATGAATGCCTAATTGGGAACCTCTCCCGAGAGTTTTCAAACGTGTTGCAAGTAGAGATGATGAGTGGATACTCACACACACACTCACTCATTACCATTACTCTGAAGTATTCTTTATTGAATTTCATCCCAAAGGAATAAAATGATAAGAGTTTAGAAATGGTAGAGAATTATTGCATCACCTTGCAGGTGTGAGATTACCTGCACAATGGTCTCTGCTGAGAAAGAGTAGGGAAAAAAACCTTTGAGATTAACCAGTTAGACCCTTCCTTACAGTGTGCTGTGCTAGATACTTCCTTGCAAAGGGGGGTGTTTTTCAACATGGGAAACCATTCCAAAATCCCCGTGTGCAGCCAAAAATGATTATTTATTGCCTGAAATATGCCCTACCTTTTGTGGTTTGGCCAGAATGTGTAAATTGGGCTGGTAGCCCTGAAATGACTAAAATGGCCATCAGCCATTTTTGCAGGTAATGTTGGTTTGGTTTTGTCATTACCTAATTATGATTGTTACTGGCTAATGGGCTAGTTGATCATTTGAATGCTTGTCTTTTAACTAACCTAGTTCCACTTCATGATTAATACATTCATTTTGCTTTTGGGGCACAAATTAAGCTGCTCAGAAACATAGCCTGGTTTTATTCCCAGCATTTGGCAATTCTTCAAATGTTCTCTCCTTACAAGTGATATAGACAGCCCTGCCAATATGTGTCCTGGATATTGGATATATCCCTTACATATCTATTCAAAAATTCAACTTGATCGAGGATACTCTTTTGAAAGCCCTGTAGCCAATTTACCAGACATTTACTCCATGGCAATCCAAGAAAAGGATATTCTCTATTCAGGTGCCCAATTATGGAATTTCTTTTCTGAAAATTTGTCATTGCTGCCAAGCTTTGTTAGCTTGACGTGTCAACTAAAGAGTGACCTTTTGGCTTTGGCTGAATTTATATTGAGGAAAGCCGCTTTTTCTAATTTAAATTGTACTTAAAACGGCTGCATTAAATCATGACAAAATATTCCACTCTAGCTAAGGCAGTTGAACTGGTCTTCAAACAATCAAAAATCTTAAGTGTACAGGGGGTGGGCAGGCAGAGGGGAGAGGCCTTTCTTAAAAGCATTTGCTCAACAAATAAAGAAGAATGTCAAGAATCAAAAGTTTCAGTTTCTGGCTAAAGTAAAGTAAGCTCTTGAATATTCAATCTGGATATTCTTGACTTTTGTGGCACTTGGTTGAAATTCAAGTTGTGCAACTTAACAAATGCAGGGCCAAAATATTTGGCCAAAATATTTCAGACGGATGCAAGAGAACTCGTAAACAGAATGTTAAAAACACTTTTAACCTGTGATTTGCATTTATAATATAAAGCTCACCTGCTTTGCTCTATTAGCAAGATGACCTGATAACTTCAGAAACAAACTGATATAGGGATCACTCTGTAAATAACCCCACTTTCCGATCACTTTATGGAGGGGGGAGGAGAGCTCCTTTTAGGATAGATCAGGAGTGAGAAAAAGGAATGTAGTTTGCTTGCTTACATCAGAATAAAATAAAGTTATATAAGAGGATGAAATACAAGATTATTTTAGGATTACCTCTTGCTCCTTTAAAATGTTTGTTTGTTTTCAATGGCTATACATAGTTTTATTATTTGTAGACACAGTGAAACAAGCTTTGAATTGTCAATAATCTGTTAATGGAAGATTTCCAAACAAAATTTAAATAGCTAGAATCAGACTTTTTTTTGGCAAAGCTACTCCACAATACAGATTTACAGTATGTCTTAAGATTCTGCAACTTTTTAATGCTATCCTTCATTTATCCCTTGCTAGATTTTAACAATTGGCATAAGCTATAAAATGCCCTGGAATGTCAGTTAGTTTTGTTTGCAAGTTAAACATGAGCATATCCACCATTATACTGTACAATCTGCCTGAGGACATTGCTTCCCTCGGAAAATAGTCTGCTGCTAACTCCCTGCACCATGAAATCTGAAATAGATGTTCCTTCACTCCTCCAGCTTTTCTTGCAATGCTGAAAAGGGGTAAATTCTTGGTGAAAGCTTGGGCCAACATTTTTAAAATTATGAACAGACACAGAATGTACCAGATTCCACAGTCTTGTGTATTTTATTGGATCTCTAAACATTCTCCTTACATAAAGAAAATAAGAGTGTATGAATACACTACTTAAGAGCAGAAAGAACTATTTTTCACCATTTAGTTTGTTTCCAGCCTCCTTTGGCTGCTATTCACTGGAAATAAACAAAGTAACTTGAAAGTTAAATACTGCAATTGGTGTAGTTTTCATTCCATCCTTTTTATGTAGCTGCAAATACAGCATTTCTTTAACAAAACTGATTTTGAAATAATGTAGAACTGGCAAAGCTTTTTTTTTTTTAAAGAACCATAAACTAACATTAAAGTACTTAAAGTCTATAAGTGTTGTGTAACATCCTTGTAAGCCTTGCATTTATAATGTATGCAGAATTTAAAGAGCAAAAAGAATACATTGATTTGGCAACTCCAGGGATAGTTTGCTTCCAGTCCAGAAGATTAATTTCTGAAAAATTGCCGGACTTTCCCCAGATTAATGTGGTAATGGGAGGGAAGGGAGGGGAAAGAGAACATGTCAGTTCTTCAATACATTACATTATTGGGGAATATATATTGCACATACATTGTAAAATCATCTGTCATTCTTCTTTCCTAAAAGAACTATTAATTACTAGCACAGATGATACCTAGTTTGAGTAATGAAATGTCTGCAAGACAGTACCAAGGACCCCTCAGAAGACCTATTAATTCAGCAAATTTCCCCTTCCTAAATCTGCCTACAGAAGCCAGACCATAGCATACCAGAAGCAAAACAAAAACAAAAAAAAACCAAAGGCATGGGGAAAGTGGTTTAAAGGTACAGTCGCCTTAAAGAAAGTGACAATGACCTGATATTTTGTTAAACACACCTACTCTCCACTGTCATTTCTAATTAGCTACACTAAAGTCTTAATAGAAGGAACACCTCCGCTTGAGGGCTAGATTAAAAGGTTAGTTGAAATCCCAAAAGAAAGAAGTGACAAACAATTTAGCATAAACATCTGCACAGGAAGTCATTAGGAGTCAATCGCAAACTCCTTCTTTTCTCCAGCAAACCCTGATAATACACAGTATAATGCACAGTCATTGATGCTAAGGTATCCTCACATTATTTCCCCACCTGCTTTGAAATCCTTGGTAACAATAAATATTTTCACAATGATGTTACAGTTTCATCTCATTATTTCCCCATATGTTTTGAAAATTAATTTTCAATTTCAATTATTTGTATTAAAGGGAGTCAGTTAATGAATATTTTTACCACAGCAAAATCTTAATGATAGTAATAATCTCCAATGTTCTTTTCTGACGTTAGATGTGGCTGCCTAGGACTAACTACCATCTTTTTTTTAAAAAGAAAAACATTTTAAAAGATGGACACATCTTCTCACCTGTCAACATCCATCCAGTGAAGCAAAAGGGGAAAAAGTGGTAAAAGAACAGCATTTTGGCATTGCAAACGTGATGTGCATTGAATTATTTCCAATAGCCTTTTACTAGCTAATAGAATATCAGTAGGCCTCCTAAGTGGAAAGGCATTTGCAAAGATTTGAATGAAATTAGCTTTAATGCCTTCTGTCTAAGTTATTTGCCCAGCTGTTTCCATTGTTGCAATTCTGTAAACTGAATCAATGTAGATATATACTTACATTATGTTGCCCAATTAACTCATCATCTTTTCAAACTTCTTATATTTCCTCAAGGTGCTCCAGATGGAAAAGGTCATATGAATCAATAGTTATACGTATGTGTGCCTATTGACTCAGTAAGTGTCTTTTAAAATATGTTTGTTATAATTTAGGAATAATAAAGGACTCCTTGACCCTTGTTTAAGCATAGTACCTACCTGGCAAGCTGCAAGAGGTGAATATGTTTTTGGGTCATGTCATGTCATGTTTGATTGTTGTGTGTCCTGTGTAGGGTAAGGTAAAGGTAAAGATTCCTCTCGCACATATGCGCTAATTGTTCCCGACTGTAGGCGGCAGTGCTTATTTCCGTTTCAAAGCCAAAGAGCCAGCGCTGTCCAAAGACGTCTCAGTGGTCATGTGGCCGGCATGACTAAACGCCAAAGGTGTTTGGAACGCTGTTACCAAAGGTGGTCCCTATTTTTCTACTTGCATTTTTACATGCTTTGGAATTGCTAGGTTGGCAGAAGCTGGGACAAGTAATGGGAGCTCGTTCCATTATGCAGCACTAGGTATTCAAACCGCTGAACTGCCGAACTTCTGATCAACAAACTCAGCATCTTAGCCACTGAACCACCACATCCCTCCTGCGCAAGACAAAATCAATTGACAAAATCCTCCAAGACAGTTCATTGCATGCTTTCAAAATTCCAGATGGGTTGACTTGCTACCCCCTCCCCCCAAAAAGACTGGGGCACTTAGCATTCACTGACTGGCAGTTATATTCCACAATCTCATATTAAAATATTTATAAACCCTTCTTTTTGATATAAAACTAATTGTGTTCTCCTAAATGACTCTTTGCCCCAATCCGCTAAAGGTCAAAGTGAGTAGCCCAAAACTTTTGATAATTTCCAAGAATTGAGTAGCTCAGATAATTTGTTATGTTTCTCATTATGCCCAGGTAACACCATTGCTTTGCAAACTGTAATGGCTGCCATAGATTTCCAGGTGTAATTCAAGGTGCTGGCTATTCTCTGTAGCCCTCAGTGGCATAGGACCAAAGTAATTGTGGGAGTGCCTTTCTCCCATTGTTTCTATTCAGCCCTCCAGAAACAGGAGAGAGAGCATGCTCTGGGTCTCTGCTATCAAATAATATAATTTTGTTAGAACTCAGAGTTGTGTCTTCTCAATGGCAGTAGCTGTCCTATCGAATAACATCCTCTTGGAGATTTGGGTGGCCCCAATCCTATTAGCTTTTCATGAGGCACTGAAGACCCGCCTGTTTCCCCAGGTATTTGGGTCAAGATGTTAGGTGAGCTCTGCTGTTGATAAATTTGAGGGGAGTCATTGTTTTATATTGGGGGGGGGGGTGTACAGTGGGAGTTGTACACTGTGGTTTTCATACTATTAATATTTATATTAATATTAATAATAAGTTGAGGAAAGGAATGCTCCAAATCAAGGTAATGGTAGGGTGTTTTCCCTTTAAAGAAAAAAGTTTAAGTGTCAGACCTGGAAGTCATTTTTTACATGGGGCCTTCAGGCCTGCCATATTTCCTACTGTGGGAAAATGGGACGGGGGATTATATGGAGTATGGGTGAGGTATAGTCAAAATAAAATTCTTTTCTCAGAGGGTCAAGGACATCTTGCCCTGTAGCTGCAATGAGGTGACTCATTGCAGTATCCCCAGTTTTGGACGGTGCCCGATTGGATCATGTGATGGACACGTGGTTGCTGGGCAGGGACTTGAACTTTCATTTATGTGGGGAGAACCTGGAAACTTTCAGATTTGGGTTTATGTGAGGGTTCCAAGTAACACTCCCGATGAAAGAAGACTCTGAGGCTTGAGTTTCCTCAAAGTTCCATTTTATTAGAGATGTCATATTGGCACATCTAGAAGTTTCCAGGTTTTGACTACCTAAAGCAATGTCGCAAGAACCTCTTCTGCTTTCTTTACACTAATGAATTATGTAACTAATAAATGATTGCCCTTTTGGGTTAGCCAATGAGTTGCTTATACAATCTTCAGATGGAGCGTTGTGTCACTTGGGTGAAATGGATTTCAAATAATTACCTCATTAAATATAAAGACAGAGAGAAGCCCAATTTAAATAGCAAAATAGACCTGTGGATAAGGAATGCTGAATATTACTACTTGACATATTTTGTTTAGCAGGTGTCATTTTTTTGTTATCGAAGCATAGCTGAGGAGAAAAATTATGCAAGGAGGATTTTTTTTAAAAAAATTCATAGTACATTGTCTATTTCTCTGAGAAATAATTTTGCTCCCTCCCTTACTCTCTTTTCCTTTCTAAACAGAATTGTTGCCGTCACATCTAGTTCTTTCCAAATATATCAGTCTTGCCCTGCCAGAGAGGTAAGCAAAAATGAAAGTTTATGAATGTATGGATTAGTTAAATAATTTGCAGAAAACCTGGGTGAATTGGGATTGTGGAACCAAGTCATAAAATCTTAAGAAGAATTCCATCCGAATATGCCCGTTTATAAAGCTAGGCCTCAACTTATAACCATTTGTTTAATGACTGTTCAAAGTTACAGTGGCGCTGAAAATATTAATTTGTAACTTACAACCATAGTAACATCCTCATAGTCTTGTGATTGCCATTTGTGACCTCCCTATCAACTTCCAACAAGCAAAATCAATGGGGGAAGGATTTCTTTAAAACCATGTTTCATTTAACAATTGGTAATTTGGTTAACAGGGATGCAGTGGCTCAGTGGCTAATATGCTGAGCTTCTCAATCAAAAGGTCAGCAGTTCGGCAGTTCAAATCCCTACTGCCGTATAATGGGGTGAGGTCTCGTTACTTGTCCCAGCTTCTGCCAACTTAGCAGTTCAAAAGCACCTAAAAATGCAAGGAGAAAAATAGGAACCATCTTGATGGGATGGTAACAGCATTCCACGTGCCTTCGGCGTTTAATCATGCCAGCCACATGACCATGGAGATGTCTTCAGACAGCACTGGCTCTTAGGTTTTGAAATGGAGATGAGCACTGCCCCCTAGAGTCGGGAACGACTAGCACATATGAGCGAGGGAAACTTTTACCTTTACCTAATTTGTTTAACAATCATAACAAAAAAGTCATAAAATGATCACTTAACCTTGCTTAGTAACAGTATTCTTGTTCCAACTATGGTGGTAAGTCAAGGACCTGACTAACAAATTTGTAAACTGGATTTTGCACCCTGAGGCAAATGGAAACTCTGCTAAGAGAAATAAAGAAACTTACCATTTTTTTGTGTGTTTAAAAAGCACTCCCCCCCCCAAAAAAAAATAGGTGGAAATGTCTGTGCATCTTATACAGCGAATGTTGTATAAGCCGAAGCCCCATCCACCTGCTAGTCCTCACCCACCGATAAATATATGCTTATTTAGTCATAATCCAAATTCGAGAAAGAGAGAATTGACTGCATATTTCTGGAACTTTTCATTACTTTTTCATCAGTACCCATCAAAATGTTATCTAACTCAGTCATTTTATCATAAAAAACTTCCTCTTTACAGTCATTGTATTTGCACATATGAAAACCAGTTCATCTTCATACCTTCTTTTTCCAGTTCTTGCATAGATTTAAGTTCACCCTCTGCATTCAATATTTCACCATATCTGTTTGTTCCTTTTTGCATATTATTGCATATGAAAAGGCTTCAATAGTTGATAGCCAGGCTGGAATTTTTAAATAATATTGTCTTTTAATCTTCTCCCAATTTAGTAGCAAAGCCTCCCATAGGTAATGTCTTCTAAAATACCCTTGTGTTTTAGTTCCCTTGTACCATAAAAAGGCATGCCATCCCAACAATAGATCATGTCCTTCAAGAGTCAATAATCTGGTATTCCTTAGTGTTATCCATTCTTTAACCCACATCAAACTTGCTGCCTGATAATATAGTTCCCAGTTGGGCAGGCCCAGACCTCCTCTTGTTCTTGCATCTTGTAACAGTTTCAGTTTTATTCTTGCTTTTTCCCCCTGCCATATGTACTTCAACACTATTTTACTTAAGTCATCAAAGTATTCCTTCCCTAGTCTAATTGGAATCGTCTGGAACAGATATAAGATTCTATGTAAAATATTCATTTTAATTGTAGATATTCTCCCTATCATCGATAGTTGTAGATTTTCCCATTTCTTCAGATCCATCACAATCTGTTATTTGTTTATAGTAGTTGTTGTCTTTGAGAGCACTGCATCTTGCTGTTAAGTTTATCCCCAAATATTTGACCTTATTTGTAGCTTGCATCTCCAAGGTTTCCGCCAATTCTTCCTTTTGACTTGCTGGTATATTTTTTGTCAAAATCTTCGTTTTGTTTTTATTTTCAATCCTGCTACTTTTCCACATTCCTCTATTCTTTCTATCAATTTAGGTGTTGTTTCTAATGGATCCTTTAGAATGAAGGCCAAGTCATCTGCAAATGCTTATAGTTTATGTTCTTCCTTTTTGATTTTCATTCCTTTTATTTCTTTTCCTTCTCTGACATTTCTATTTAAAACTTCTAGTGTTAAGACAAAAAGTAATGGTGATAATGGACAGCCTTGTCTAGTCCCTTTCTTTATTTCAATACTCTGTCAAATCTCCATTTATCATTATCGTTACTGTTTGTTTGTAATATATAGTTTGTATGGCTTGAGTAAATTTCTCACCAAAACCCATCTGTTCCAGTTGTAACAGCATAAAACGCCAATTCACGTTGTCAAATGCCTTCTGAGCATCCCAAAACATCAAAGCCAATTGTTTTTCGGGATGTACCTCAGGAACTTTTGTTCTTTGGAAAAATCTACGCTTCTGAAATCCTGTTCCTGTCTTTTCACAGTTAAAAAAAATCAACAAAAATTCTATTCACGGTCAAAAATCCATATATATTGTTATCAACTACTAATTTTTCAGTTGGATAAAAGTGGAGGGAAAAATCACTAGGCTAGCCTGAACTTGTAATAGACCTGAAGAATTAGATTGATTTTAAAAAGTTGAAAAATGAAGTTACCATCTTGATGAACCTCTAGATTTGAAATCTCACTGTTGTTAAATAATCAAACATAAAAGGTTCAGAGCTGGTGTAGAAGGGAGCATTTTCACTTGTAACACCACCACCTCTCCCCTTTTAGTAAACTACTAGAAAAAAAGGAGAAAGCAAAGCTGAAGATGCTTGGAAAATACCAGGACCAAGCCTATATTTAAAGTTAAGCATTTAAGAGCCATAGACCACGTGATGCATAAGATCTGATTGCAACCCATTAGTCACAGAAGCAAATAGAAGCTGTTTTTTTGGGGGGGGAGAACCTAGGAGAATCTCCCAGGGAGAACAGGAGAAGAATACATGCAATGCACATGCCAAGAAAAAAAAAGTAACCCCCAGTTTTAATGTATATTGAGATAAGTGCTAATCTCAATTTATAGGGCTATTGTAGGGATTTCAAGGAGAAATATTTGAATAGTACAAAATAGCCCTGGCCCAGTGCATTTTTTTTGTAAGCAGAAGATATTTGGTTAAATTCCTGATATCCTAAACATCTGTCTCTTACTTTAGTGATGGACAGATATGATTGTAGGTTATTTTACTTGTTAAGTATGTGACACATAGCACATCAGCCACTATCTCTGCCTCTCAAAAGTTAAATCAAAGTCAAATTGCCAGTGTATCAGGTTAAGTTCCTTTCAATCTATCCAAATAGCTTTTTTATACCAACTATGTGCTATCAAATCATTTTTGATTCCTAACAAATACATATTTTTCTCCATAATCTTTTGTACCTATTTGCTGGTAAATACAAATCTCACTGTAAGATTATACTTTGTAAAATACTTTGGGGTGGGGGAGTGTTTAGCTTAATGAAAGACAAACTTGATATGTTTGCAAGTATCTTGTCTTTTTTTTTTAGTGTTTGCTTTGTCTTCTCCAAATAAATAGTTGGCACAATATGGCCCAGGTTGAAACAAAACTCTAATATGGGACATGAAAGTCCTTGCTTTTAACAGGTTCTGTATTCTTCATGTTCATTCAGTTAGAGTGTTGAAGCAAATTGCAATGCTAAGGGGTAACAGTTTGGATCACAACAGATACAATGGAGCATTAGAGCAAAGTGTTAAAGTTTCCCTTCCCCTCTCATGTCAGAGTCACTATTGGTCCTGCCTGGTGTGAGATGTTAATAATTCAGCATTTACTTGAGCCTCCAAGTAACCTGCTTCAGAAGCCAATGCAAAGCATAGTATGCTAGTGTTAAACTAATTAATACAGAGAAACAGGTGAAGGATCATGGAATGCACATGTGAATTTGCTAAAGCAATTTTTTTTAACTGGTAGAAGCACAGGTGTTTCAAATAGACAGTGATTGCATCACATCTGGTTAATGAAGACCTTCTTCCCTGCCACAGACATATTTAAGCCATTTTACTTCTATTCTTGTTGAATTGAATACAGCTTTGCTTAATCTTAATTTTTGCAGTGGTCTCATTGCACATCTAGAAAACAGCCTTCATGATGTTACAGTTTTCTTTTTCTGTTTATCAAAGCCACCCAGGATCACTCAACTCCTTTACTTTCTAATTACTGGAAATCATACATAGAATCCCCTCAGATTTCTCAGGACACTTCCATGCCACACAGGGTTCCATTCCCTAGATGCTAACAAAGCAGTTTAAAGCCATCCTATATTCAAAAAGCAACCCAAAAATTATTTAGTGAGGTGGCAGCCCTACAATAGCATACATCACACATGATGCCCCATGAATCACTGTAAACTTGCAAGGAATACCATAAAGCAATCAGTGCTCTCCTCCAGCTGAATAACAGGAGAGCAAAACTCTTTTTTCATCGTTTTCTCATCCACTGAACAATTACACATTCTGAAGCCATGAAAATCTCTCACTCCCACCACATACAAAAAAAAAGGAAACAAATTGTTAGCCACCTCATTCTCCTCCTTAGTTCACATTGTATGTATTTGTTTGGCTGTTTGGGGGTGTGTGTGTGTGAGTTTTTCCTCTGTAAAAATGCTTTTCAACTGCATTGCCATGTTTCCTCCTACATTTAAAAGACTTCTGCAAGCTATAATAATTCAATGGTAATGTTAGCATTTGCAATTGGGTCCTTACCTCTAATTCTGGCTGATGCCCATACAGTTGGTGAAGAGGGGGAGGCATTGTAACTAATGTTTCCAGACAGGCACCAGGAACTGGATCCTGAAGCTTGAAGCCAGGCTGAGGCAAGGAAACTAACTACCCCAAATCTTTTCAAAAAAAACTAGCAGCTTGACATCTGTTTCAAATAAATCATTGATTGGAATGGGGGAAAGAAAGCAATGCTGATGTTTACAGCTGATCCAGAATTGATGCTACAGCCAAAGTGGAAGTACATACAGATTTCAAATGTTTTACGTTTCTTCTTTGAATCAAGTGCCTGAGGGTTGTTGTTGTTTTAATGAAAATAATAGGTATCTGTAAGCATGGTATCCTCTCAGTGTGAAACCACAATTCCAACTGATACGATATGATATCTTTATTGATTAGCCTATAGGCCAATATAGGCTAACCTTTTTGTCATTGCGTGCTGAAAGCACTCATATGCACCCATAATGCAAGGTGTGCGCCATCCCCACCAGCCCTGCCACTCCATACATGTGCATACACCCTCATGTGCGCTGCATATGTGTATCCCACCCCTGCACATGTGAGCGTGTCTCCCACATGCACCCCCCCGCGCATGTGTGGCATAGATCCAAAAACCAGCTGGCCGGCATGCATGCATGCACGGTGGAGCTGAGCTGGGGTGACAGCTTGCGTGCACACAGAGAAGGCACTGCATGTCAGGTGTGGCATGCGTGCCATAGGTTTGCCATCACGAGTAAGTCTAACTGAAAATGATGAGAGTTGTAGACCCAGTGCAATTAAACCACACAGGGCTGGGAAAGTATTCAGTTCCATGCCTGTTTCCTTTCTCCCCTCTTTGGTGTGCAAATGCATAAAGCAGTGCTCACATGCTCATCCCAGCTGTCAAAGTCTGTGTTGAAAAATATCAGGCATCAATGATACCTGTGAGTCTGCATCTTCAATCTGATGGTAGAACTGTTGCTTAACTGATATGGAAGAAAACAAATAGATAATATTTTTTGGCATGGCAAATTGTTTTTGACACACTTTTGTTGCTCTCTGCTCCATTTCAGGGCTGCTGTACTAGAAAGATGAATGTGGGCACAGCTCACAGTGAAGTGAACCCAAATACCCGTGTTATGAACAGCCGCGGCATATGGCTCTCCTATATCTTGGGAATTGGCCTCCTGCACGTGATTTTGCTCAGCATTCCTTTCTTCAGTGTCCCTGTCGTCTGGACGCTAACTAACCTCATTCACAACATGGTATGAAGGTGCTCTTTGGCTTCACAAACAGGTGCTTCTGCAACAGGCAGTGGAAGGAACCAAAGTAATGGTCCCACTCTGGGCTCTCTAAACAAATGGGAAGGGGGGAGGGAATAGACACATCAGTGGTCACTGTCGTACATTCAGGTGCAATTGTTGCACAGCCCTACAGCCAGTGGATATAATCTTTTCTACCTGGAATCCATTTCCTGGACCTGAGTGCTTCCTTGAGCATCTCATCATCCTACATAGATTCCTGGCTCAACTTGGAAACTAGCCATGTATCTCAGCTAAACTATTGTTGATTTGGGGGCCCGTTTGATGTATCAGTGTTCTTTCAGTGTTCTCTATATGGCAATTTAGGATAATGTGATGACAGGTATTAATATTATCTGGTGAAAATGTCCATCACATCACCTGGGACAAGGGTAACAGTAGAATACGCTGAGTAAGGTATTTGAAGCAGAATATTCACATATAAAGATCTTAGTTTATTAAGTCAAAGCCCAGTAAAAGTGGCAAAGTGGCATTCCCACTGCTTCCTATCATGCTTAGCTTAAACTATCATTTCCCTTTACAGAGAAAAAAAGCCTGGATTAGTTTTTATTAGTTTGCAAAATCAAGTTTGATATGTTGGTGAATAATCAAGATTAAGTCACATTACAGTAGGAAATTATTTAAAGAGAGTTGCCTTTGGTTGAGTTGGTTCAGAAGAATTAATTAATGGTTGCCTATCCCTGCTTTGAGAACTATAATCATGACGACAGATTCACTAAGCCCAATGTATAAGGGATGAGATAGATTGGTACAATACTAATTTGTCCTACAGTGAAATATTAAGTCATGGGTGTGCGTCAGATCTGACTGATATGCACATGTTCACACTACTCTTCCTGGATTAATGTACATTTTAGGGTACAGGTAGTCCTTGCTTCACAATTACAATTGAGATTGGCAATTCCATCACTAAATGATGCAACTGTTAAGCAAGACATCATATTATTGTGACAGACTTATGACCTTACTTCTACCCCAGTTGTTAAGTGAATCAGTCTGTATCATTGAACGAAACATTATGTGACCACAATTTGTCATTTTACTGCTCTTTGTTGACTCTGCTTATCAGAAACCAGCTGGTAAGTGTGCAAATCACAGGACATTATGAGAGTTGTAAACTCCCGATGAGTTGTGAAGTGACTGGAATGATTACATGACCATGGAGACATTGCGATGGTTGTGTGAGAACCAGTCATAAAATTGTTTTTTCAGTGGTATTGTAACTTTGAATGATCACTAAATGGGCCAATCATTAAGCAAGGATTACCTGTAAATAGGAGAGAGAATCAACTTCCCCCAAAAAACCCGGTTATAAGAATAGGAAAAATTGCATAAGTAAATAAAAAGTGGTATGAAAGTGAATTGCATGGAGAACATGAGGC
Source organism: Thamnophis sirtalis (assembly GCF_051295495.1). Classification (NCBI taxonomy): domain Eukaryota; kingdom Metazoa; phylum Chordata; class Lepidosauria; order Squamata; family Natricidae; genus Thamnophis; species Thamnophis sirtalis. The sequence goes on from NW_028261384.1 coordinate 94,793,506, forward strand.
AAAATGTAATAGAAAGTAATACCTTAAAAGCTATAACAATGGTGACTACTTTCAGGAAAGTGGTTCTTTCTCATTTCAATGATACGATCAGCCAGTCATTTAAGCTGATTTGTATCTCAGAGAAATGTCCCCTCAGTTCATCTTTCCTGCAGTGCCAAGTAGCTACTTCAGCTGCAAACCGAGTGCCCATGAGATACATATTATGAGCCTGACCCTGGAGAGCTATCAGTTCTCCAGCTAGGGGCCTCAGCTACTTGCCTGGAATCATTACTTCATTATAGTAATATGATGACTGAGAATGACCACAAGTCCACTAGGATTCCTTCTCTCTGAATAGATTTCATATTCGATTGCACAGAATGACACTAAACTCAAAAACTTAGCTTTTAATAACATAGGCTCATCCCTATGGAGATTCTCAGTCATCCAGGTCATGGTTGTCCCAAAGGTGCTTTTTCAAGAGGCAACTGGACTTTCTTGTTTTCTCTTCGAAGACGTTTCACTTCTCATCCAAGAAGCTTCTTCAGCTGTGACTGGATGGTGAGAGAGTAGAAGGATTTATATTCCTTGCAGTCAGCTGGTCATTTACATCCTTTTAGAATATAAATTCTTCCATTCCCCACTGTATTGGGGGCAGGAATATTGAAAGAGTCTCTGGTTATGGTTTGTATTATTTCACTTTTGTGGAATTGACACTGCTACGTGTTGTTCTACCTGGCCATTCCTACTAGTCTATCATTAGTTGCTGAAATGGTTTTCAGAGCTGTATAAGTGGTAGCCTTTGAGTGAAACCCTGAAAGCTGCAGCCCAATTGCAGGCCAGAAAGATGGCTTAAAAACGCATTTTGTTATATAAGAATCTACTTGAAACTAATTGAGGCTTTGCACTCCAGTTGGTTGTTCTTAAAGGTGGAAAATTTAACTTAAGCTCTCTTTTCCCCACTGAGATGTAACATAATCTGCAGTAGTTTTATTCAGTGTTTTTACTCTTGAAGTGAGAGGGTGAACCATCTACTACCCGGCAACCCAAAGATTGTACTAAAATCTCCTGCGCAGCAATTTTATTGTCAGAACATTTTCACCTGCTCAGGTATATATAACTGCTTCACATAGAGAGAAAAACATATCACCATCTTTGCCTGGTGTCCATATTCTGCACATCAACACTAGCCATGGAGATGTGAGATGTTAATCATCCCAGTGGCCAGCATTCACTGTATCATTTTCCAGCCTATTAAGTATGTCTGTCAGTTTATCCTCTCAAGCCTCTTGGAGACTAATTCTTGCTTTTCTCCTTGATTTTTGTCCATCCATTTGTATACCCCAGATCGGGCTGTCAATTTATGTTCTATCCTCTGTAGTTCAGCTCCCCAGCTGGCTCTGATGTATGACGATGCTGAAGAACTCTTTGGCACAGCTCTTATCATGACTGCAGCCCAGTGAAATAAGTCAAAAAGAACCTGGACAGGCGGGAGTCATAGTATCAAGCTTGCCAGCCAGTAATTATTTCCATGGATGTGAAGAAATTTCATACTGAGTATTTGACTATTTGTTTGCTCTTGATGCCCTCTTCTCTTAAGACAACATGTCCACTCAAAGCTAGTATTCTTGGTCTTTGGGGGGAATGCCCTTCCTTAGCGTGAGAGTAAACATGTGGTTATGGTAATGGAACAGAAACAAGGACATCTAGTTTCAGTCCTCCTTTATTACACTTTGGCCAAGTCTAATCATCTTATTTTAATTAGGTATTGGTAGTCAGAAAGCCCTTGTTGCATCATGTATAGGTATTGCCTTACAATACAACTGATTTTCTATTGCAAAGCAATGTAGTTGTTAAGCAGTTGATTTTACAAGCTTTTTTTGCCATGGTTGATAAGTGAATAAAACAGTCATTAAGTAAATCCAATTTGCCTAATTGACTTTTCTATTCAAAAGCTGGGAAGGTCACAAATGGCAATCACTTGACTCCAGGATGCTGCAACTCTTGTAAATATATGCCAGTTACCAAGTGCCCGAATTTTGTTCATATGAGAGTGGAAATGTTGCCACGGTCATAAATGCAAGAAGTTATTTACTTTTGAAGTGCAGTTGTAAATTCAAATGGTTGTTAAATGAATGGACTCTAGGATCACCCATACTGATAGTTTCATTCTAAGAAATAGCCGCAATTTTTAGCAGTAAAACAACCACTAAAAAAAAAAAAGCACTAATTCTTCTTAAAATAGTGGTTTTGGACTTTATCCCAGCACTTTCCCTTATTGTATCACTTTCATTGCAAAAATACTGTACTGTACTGTAGGTCATTTTCACACTTCTCATCACTTAAACTGCAATCTGAAAGAAAGTATGCAGCCAAGCAAGGTAAAAAGTCCTGCTAAACTACCAAACCTTTACGTTTTCTTACAGTGTATGTACATCTTCTTACACACTGTGAAAGGAACGCCATTTGAGACTCCTGATCAGGGGAAGGCCCGGCTGCTCACCCACTGGGAACAGATGGACTATGGAGTACAGTTGACAGCTTCTCGCAAGTTCTTGACTATCACACCAATTGTACTGTGAGTACCAAAGAGACTGTGGTTGGAAATTCTCTTCTATTGTTATTTTCCAATTTCAGCATACAGGGAGTGCTCCAGTTTTCCCTGAAATACGGGAATCAAAGCACTATTACATGGAAGACCATTGAGAACAAGATGGGCTAAGTCATAGATACCTCATAGTTATGTCAGCTGTAAAGCAGTCTGGAATTATATTTTTCAGTCCCCCTCTCTGTTGGTCTTTCTGATGAAACTTTTGGTAAGAGTTGTAGGTCAGCAGATGTGGGAGGGAGATATTACACATTCCTAACCACTGGCTCACCACATAACCTAAGAACATAAGAGTCCTGCTGGATTAGATCAATGCTTATCTATCCAGCATTCTGTTTCCTACGTTGAAGCAATACTTGTGTGTATTGCATGTATGCTTAAATATCATTTATTGGATGAATCATAGTTTGCTGGTTTGCACAAGACAATAATGGCAACACCACCCACCCCAGCTGAAAGCATGGGATGTAGAAAACCAATTATCACTTTGTGTACTGCCCAATCTGATGACAACTTGAAAACCAGTGGCAAGTCATGAGGACATTGTCTCTCCCCTGAGTTCATCGACAGCATTCATCAATTTCTCTTTCTCAGGTTTAGCTCTTTTTAACCCGTCTCAAGTTGGCATCTTCATCCCATCTTGTGGTAGCCATATTAGTTCTTTCCAAATGTTCAGAATCCCTATTTTCTTCTTGCCCCAATTTCTATCCTCAGATGACAGTAGAAAATTGGTTTGCAATTGGTTATCAGTGAAGCCACTACAAAACAAGTGCCTTTTTTTTGCCCACTTTGCTTTACTGCCTTCCTTCAGTCCTCCTAGTGGAAAGGATTAGCCAGGGGCCACACAGAATCAATAACCATGTAGGATTGCTCTTTTTTCTACCAACTCTTTAAAAAAGGCAATAGACAAGATAGACTTGTAATTGCATATAACTCTGACTCGTCTTTTTGTCGGAACACTTTATAATATTGTGGCATTCCTGAAATCTTGGTTGGGATTTATAAAAATCATTGGATAGAATTGAAATACTGGTAATCTTCATTTAGTTACCACAATTGGAAATGGCAATTTGGTCACTAAAATCTTACTTCAGCTTTCCTTTATACACCTGCAGATATTGAAAATGTGAGGATCACCAAATCTTACGCAATTTAATAAAACATGTTAGTTGGAAAGGATGGTCCCATAATTCTGATCTTTTTGTTGTCCTCTGTCAGATTGCAGGTAGCATTCCCCCCCTTTTTTGATACCCTCCAGTTGTGTAGGACAAGGGACAAATATTTTAAAGTATTTTAAACACTATTGCAAAACTGAAACTCCTTTCCTTTCCTTTCCAGTTATTTTCTTACCAGTTTCTACACAAAATATGACCGGATACATTTCATCATCAACACCATCTCTTTGATGAGCGTCTTGATCCCCAAGTTGCCTCAGCTGCATGGTGTCCGAATCTTTGGAATCAACAAGTACTGAGTTTGGGCGGGGGGGTCTTTTTTCTCCCTTCCCCACTTTTCTGGTGATTGTGATATACCAGAGTGAGAATCCCACTTTTTTTGTTCTAGCTGCATCTTCAGGTTAGGATTGCAGGAGAGCTCTTTTTTTTTCAATGGGTACATTGCACAGGATTGCAAAAACCAGCAAAATATAACCCGCCCTGGGCTTGCAAAGAGACAAGAGGAAGCTGAAATGTGTGATAATTAATCTTGTTATTATTTCTTCTCAAGAATCTGAAATTAGATGCAGGCACACACTACTATATAAAAGGTACTCATCACTTGTTCTCTGGTAGGAAAGGATTCTGGTTCAGAAGAATAATAAAAGCATTATTTGAAGTGACATTCATTTAAGATGATAGCAAATGCACTTTAACATCAAACTGTCCCGTTGTGGGAGTTTGACTTGCTCATTGAAAGGGCTATGTCAGAAATATTAAGCTACAGCCTATGAAAAGAATAGTCAGATTTCTCTCAATTGTTTATAAATACCTTTAATGAAGTAGAGGCAGGATTAGAGTAGAAGAAGAGAAGAAAGAAGCAGAGGAAGTGCTTGCCACTGGTTTTGCAGTGGGCGCTGAGGTTTGAATCCCAGCTTCCCCACTGGCACTCCTGGCCAGAGAATTATTGGGTGAATGACCAGCCTCTTGGAGCACAAATGGCTTACTGTGAAGTTACATGAGAGCAGAGGGGAAGAAGACAAGGAATGTGGCTTAAAAAGATATGTATATATATATCAGGGCCTCATTTCCAATATTTTTCTCTTTGTCAGAAATCCAACAGTAGTAGTTAGATTATTAAGATCTATTGTTGATTACTACTTATTTATGACAGTGCTGAAATTCAAAAGCTAGTGTCTCTCATTACTCATTGTGATGTCTAGCAAAGGTGATGGGTTTGTTTTCTTTGTACCTACCATCCATATGGTGGAACAGATTTTGCATAAATATATCATTATGTTAAAATAAAAATGATTTTGTGTCTAGCAGCAATGGCGCATCTAGTATGATATAGTCTTTACTTTTAAGGATTGCTTGCTTTTAGCCTGTTTCTCATCAACAATACTGGTTACTGTAAGAAAGGAAAATGGGTTTTTATTTGGTTAACATCATTGTTAACCTATAATTTCTTCAAAAAGCTGCAAAAGGAAAAGATCCATTTCATAACACAAGTTTCCTCAGACTTCCTACTTTCCAGATATGTTTCACGTCGATTATGCTAGTTGGAGAGCTACATGAGTTGAATCTTCACACTTCTAGAAGGCATAATTTGAGGGAAAGACATTGCTATCTGGGTGTTTTCCTTCTGCAGCTTTTTATTAGGGTGTAAGGAGAAGAAAGAAAACACAAACAACACTAGAAGCTTAATACATTAAGATATGAGACATCGACTTTATAAAAAAAACAGGTCAGGCTGCACTTGGGCATTGAAAATATTTTGGGAAGGATGAATTTTGATGATCAATATCTTGGATATATGAAGTTGCTTATTATTATTAAGCATGCATCCTGTAAGAGGAGTATAATTTAATGACCCCCCCACCCACCCCCTGCAGATGTGCATATAGTTAGGAGATGAGACTGCAGTGAAAATTAACATAGCTGGAATGGGTTTTTTTGGCATTATTTGTTCAAATTCCTGAACATTGGAGCCTGACAACAGCTTCTATCGTTTTGCTAACTAGCATATACATAGATTCTAGGGAGCAAAATATAAAAATAAATAGAAAATTACTTTTTTCAACTGGGTAATTAAACTCTTTTAACACTTCTCAGGAAATATATCTGAGGCAATTATTCTGCTTTCAGAGAAACTAAGTAAAGTAGGTGTTTCTTGTTAACAAATATTAATGTTAACATATTTTGTAATTAAACATATTCCAGAATCCAGAGCATAAAAGGCCACCTAAATGATAAAGTGGGAATTATATGTACCATAATGTATGAAGCTTTAAAAAGTATTCTACATGGATCTAAAAGAGAGAAAACCATAAGTTAAGAATGTGAAAAGACAGTGATCACTTTGGGGATTTCATCTTCCTATTTATAATGACAATATTTATCTTAAAGTTGAAGCACTTAGTTCTTGAACCAATAAGCTAATCTAAAATTGAGCCATAACCGAATCTAACTGTATGTCCTTCAAGCTTTCTGATATTAAACCAATCATCAAATACTAAAAGGAAGATGATTTCTTCTTGTTTGATTAAATATTTTAAAAAGTATATATGTTACATGGAAAACTCCTAATTCTCAAACCTAATCACAATGATCTGGTCCTGGATAAAGCTGATCAAAACCAACCACTGGCAGTCACTTATTTAGTTATTAGAACAGGATTGGCAACTTTCTCCAACCCTTGAGGCCATCATGCAAGATGACATCACGGCTCAAATGCGCTTCCCAAGTCACATGAACAATAACAGGATTTCAAGATCTTGTAAGGTTTTTGGGAAGAGGGGAGGACTCTTAAAATTTGACAGGTGCTTTATTGCTGATTGTTAATAAAGTATAACAGTATTACCACCAATACTGACAATTATAAAGTGCAAGCACCTAGTGTTATACATTATGGAATCAGCTTTAGAGTTAGACGGAATGTTTCAGTTGCTGCACATCCAACTCAGGATTTATTATCTAAATGAGCCTTTTTTGAACCATCATTTTGGCTAAATGAGCTGAAGACTATCCAAATGCACTGGTGAGGTTATTTCACTAGGGAAGGCTTACTGAAGCCCAGAGAGGAAGAATGACTTTTCCTAGTGTAAATTTTCTCTGAAATATGTGGCATTTCCAATTCAGTACATCTACCAAAATACAGGAAATCCTCGACTTTCAACAGTTCATTTAGTGACCATTTAAATTCACGGCACTGGAACAAAGTGACTTATGATGGTTTCTCACAACTACAACATTTGCAGCATCCCCATGATCCTGAGGTCAAAATTCAGATGCTTGGCAACTGGTTCATATTTATGATGGTTGCAGCATCCCAGGGTCATGTGATTATTCTTTGCAACCTTCTGATAAGCAAGTTCAATGGGGAAGCCAGATTGTTTTAACCAAGTTACTACATCAGTAATTAACTGTGGAAAGAAATGTCATAAAATGTTAACTCACTTAACAAATTCGTATTTGACAACATATATTTTGGACTCATTGTGGTTGTAAGTTGAGAACTATGTATAGCAAATAACTCAGATAGCTATTCACCCAAATCCTAGCATAGTTTAGATTTTTCATTGCTATTCACTTCAGTATGTCCCATTTTTTATGCCTGTGTAAGACTTCCTTCACATTTTGGTGCCTCCAAATGGATTGATCATCTCTAATTTCCATGATCCTCCTGCCAGTGTGCCCTTTGGATTGTCAGTAAACATCTGGAGGAACTCGCATTGCTGAAAGCTTGACAAATACATCTTCAAAGCAAAGTACTTTTAAGTATCCATAAAAAGAGAACATAAGAATTTAGAAACATTTGAAAAAAAGCAGAAAAATGAACTTCTATATGTTTGCTCCACTTCTTTTCCTTAAAAATTGTTTATTTAACTTTTTCTGTGTGGTTGGGTTCTTTATGTTGCTTATGTGGGGGCTCTTCAAATGAACTCTGGTTTGCTTTCTTTTCTCTGTGCTAGTTTTCTTTCCCCTTCTCTCTCTGGAGGGAAAGTTATTGAGAATTCAAAATTGTACTTTACAGCTGATTTTTTGTTCTTGCATATCAAGGGTGAGTGGGTGTTAATGCATCTGAGTCTTGTATGTGTAGAGTAGTGGTGGGATTCAGCCAGTCTGCACCTATCCGGGAGAACCGGTTCTTAACTTTCTAAGAGGTCCAGAGAACCGGTTGTTGGAAGAAATTTTTTTTTTCCGCTTTACAGGGCTAATCCTATAAGGAAGGCAGGAAGGAAACATTCTGGTGTTGTTTTTAGCTTAATCTTTATTGCTCTGCTTACAGAAACTGCTCTCCGGTTAACCCTTATTACATTGTAACGGCTAAGGCAAAGTGCCCCTCGACCTGAGTAATGTTGAGTTGGCCACACCTACATGGTCACATGACCACTTAGCCCCACCTACCCCCTGATTATTAGGACAGAGAACCAGTTGTTAAATTATTTGAATCCCACCCTGGTGCAAAGTAGTTAATTGTATGCAAGCAAAAGCTAAGTTTCAGTAGCATCTTTAAAAAGAAGTTAGGCTAAGCACTTGCCTTAAGGAGAAATCAAATTAACTGGAGGAAAATGTGTTTCCACGTGCAGTTCTGAAAATAATAAATTGATGAATGCCTACCTTTGGTTCAAAGATTGAATTATCTTAAGGGCTTTTATATTGTACATTTATCTGCACTATTCAGATATTTAGGCCATTTTTTCCTGATACAGTGTCCTCTAGGTGATTGTCCCTTTTTATAATATTTTATTTTGAGAGCTCATCTAAAACACAATGGGAGAGTATCAAGTAGAAAAAAATCTGTTATAGCCAACATCTCTCTTTCTGCAAAACGCTCCCAGCATTCCTATTTGTTTTAAAATGTAGAATTGCCAGTTTGCTCTTGTGGCAAACTTTTTAAAAGCAAAGTGTTAGTTCAGTGATTATGTGGCTTCATGTTTTTATGCTAACCAGATGAAGTTCATGAGGTGTTGTTAAAAGTTGCTAAGGAATGCACAAGATAATGCTTGCAAAATTGTTTCACAATGTGCTAGAAAACACAGGAGCATATGGCATCCCCCATGTCACTTTCTGGAAGATCTGCTTAGATCTAATTTTGTACAAAATTGACAATTGGTTCAAGATGGCATCCAACCCACCCTTCTATATATTCCCAGGTAAAGCAGCTGCTTCGATTTCATTGTGCCTTTCAGTTCAAAATGTCCTTTCACTTCTTACAACTCTAGAGAACAGAAAGAATTTCTTCACCAGTGTTGGATGCTCCCTGGAAAAAAAGGCAGCTTTTTCTATGCCAGGCTTTTGGCCCTTCAAAAATAGAACTATTTTTGTATAATTACTACTTTAAGAACTTTAAACAATTTCCCCCAGCTATTGAGGGTACTGATGGAACTGATAAGGAGTCAACACCACTTGCAAGGATAGTAGCTGAATTCTCAGAATACACCAATGATTCTTTATCCATGTTAGAAGAAAGAGAGGCCCATCACCCACAGAGCCAAACAGTTTCTATCTTTTGTGCTATAGTAGTTACCTCCAAAGAATTAATAGTTGCTTAGTGTAACAGTGTAGTCATTAGTGGTCACAGTTCTTACCTTTTTACTTTTAATGCAGTTTTAATTTTTTTCTATTTTTGCTCTCTCTTGAAGACTGAATGACTGATTCAGGAATGCTGGTTTTGTGAACCTAATGAAATAAGATAGGACCATATCCTCAGTCCTGTACCACACTGTTAAAATTAAAAGCTTCAGGTTATGCTAATACCTCAGAGTTTTGCTATCATTAGGCATGTAATATACTGTGAATGCTGTTTTACCACTGGAATAATATAGGATTCTTCTTGCTATTTAGTAATGTTTCCCCAGTGCGGAAAGAGACAACTAGCCCCATCTGACTCCACACCAGACAATTTGACTATTGCTAATTCGCTGTGGGACAATTCAATGTGGGAATTCAAGAGAGGGACAAGAAGAATTGCAGATCAACCCAGCCTCAAGGACTTCTGGCTTGAGAAGGTTCAAAGTTAAATCAAGACAAGGCCTGCTGCATTTCACTTGTCCCTGTCTTGAGTTACCCTGCATTGAATTGTCCAGTAGTGAATTGGCCTGATGATGAGTTGGCCAGGTTGAGTTGTCATGTGATGAGTTGGCTAGAAAGAGGCAACCACAGTGAGTCATCCTAGACCCCTCCCCCCTCATGTGAGTACATAAAAGTCTCCTTGGTCATTAAAGAAAGTAGATAGACATAACTCTGAAAGAGCAAATTGGGTGCAGAACAGTGTTGGCTCTCTCAGAGAGATTAAGGATCAATTGCTCATCAATTTTACTCACATGTCTGTATGAAGAATTAATCTGTATAATTTGTACTTAATACCCTCAGATAGATAGAGTTATATAATAATTGAACCAGACCATAAGGAATACATTAAAGAGATATACAGCAAAAGTTTCTAAATATTGGGACATATGAGTGCCTTATCTATTATCTGCGTATAGGGAGCTTTTATATGTTGGATGACCCAGAGAAATCTTAGATACATAAGAGAAAACTGGAGAAAAAAGTGGAAGGTTCTAAGAATATTGTGGTATATACTTTGACCCACAATAGGGAGAAATTGACGAAGGCTCTGGATGAGATTATAGAGTTCCCATCCTGATTAAAGAAATTTCAACCAGTGCATTCAGGCTCATTGGCTGCTGACTGAGTGCAAAGATTTCCCAGTGACCATTACCTTAGGAATGAAGAGAGGCAAGCCTCCATTGCCATACTATGTTTACACTGCTTCCCTGCTTCAGATTGCCCACCTAAAGCTATTGTTTGTTGAGGTGGGCCAAAAATATTTTGCCACCTAAGGTAAATGAGAAGACTGCCTCCATCCAGATTCCATGTAGCAACAGGATTGGCGTTTGAATCCTATGTGGCAATGAGGCCGTTCTGGCAAATTATGGTACTTCGTGGTGGGCTTCAGGACAGTTCAGGACACACATGTTTTCCAACTGCATAAGGAAAATAGAAGGGATAGAGCTTAGAATAATTTCCACTGATACCAAACAAAGCTTGACAGATTGATTTGGGCATTCCTGCTATGCATTACTGCATACAGAAAAGTTCAAAGAACCATGTAGCACTATTTCTAGAAACCTAGAAGTAGAAGGGGGAGAGGGACCCAGCTGGACGCTTTATCCAGCTTACTTAATACACTTGCAATAGTACAGTAGTATGTTCTCTAGGAGCTAACAGTTTGTTATCTACTTGATGTGATGGAATATAGGCTTCCTTTTATATTTAGATTATGTACTTCAGAAGAATATAATATAAAACAATAGAAAAATATATATTTAGGGTTTGATAATAAGCATTTTAGGAAGGAAAAAGTAGCTGAGGCTATCACAAATTGAAATTTGTGTGTGTGGATTGTTATTTAATCATAGTGAAATAAAATATTGCATTGATTTGCCATTATCTGTGAAATACAATTTTTAGAATGAGGGTTTGAATGGTATTTTAAATTAGTTTTATCAGTTTTACATTGAACATCTTTGCAATGAACTTAGAATGATAGCTATATTGTTTTCCTTCCTTCCTTTTATCTATCCTATCCCATTCCAGCTTACCCTACCCTATCCTACCCTACCCTATCCTTTCTAGATTTGACCTTAATTTGTTGTGTAGTGAAGAAATCCTTCATCTGGAAAACTTTCTAAGACAAAGTGTGAATATAATTTTTATGAGTCCTTTCTACAGTATTGCAAGACCAACTAATAAAACAAAAATCAGTATTCATGTAATATCCTACCTGTGTTATTGTAATTTATGGTTCTATATGAATGTAGCAATAATATTGTTTCAGCCAATGTGTCTTTGCAAATTTCCAAGAATATGAGAAATTTTAGAAATTCAAATCCAAATAGAAAAATAATAATCTGAAAATGGAAACTTAAAATAGCAAATATGTTGGCCAAATTTATATTAATTCATATTAATGAATTTGTCAGATCAGAATTTAGCACTTCCTAGCCAACCTTGGCTGACTTTAAAAAGTTAAGCAAGGTTAGACTTGGTTAGTAGATATTTGTATAGGAGACATTCATTAAATATGAGGATTGTAAAATAGATTGGATATTTTTTTAAAGTCCTAATTTAGAAACTTTATTGTCACTTCAAATGTACACTAATTGGCATATGTTAAAATGAAATTTTGTTGCATACAGCACTTAAAGGGTCACCATCTTCAATATACACTACATAAACATGATAAAATAAATAAATAAATGCAACATTATGCATATACAACATAGTCTAGTTCGGATGTATATCTAGAAGAAAGAAAAACTTAGTTCTTTAAAGCAGTGATACTACACTAGAGCTCAGCCAAAAGACTAAGAAAACCTTTCAACAGCAAAATATTATAACTACAGGCCTGACACAGGGCCAAAGAATAACTGACCAGAGCAGGATTAAGCAAGAATTAAAACAAGCTTCAATTCTGTAGCAATTTCATCAAGGATGTATTATAAACAACATGTGACAAACGGAACATCATTCATCTCCTGCATAACTGTCAACCATATACCTTAATCAGAGCATGGTTTTTTAAAGTCACTAATTGATAGGATAGCTCATTGGGACCTCATTATTAAGCTATTTTACTTCCTCCAAGATACAAACACATGGACAGAAAGAGAGACTAACAAATTTATAACTAAAACCATTCCTCTTAAAGTTTCCTGTCTAGATCAGATTGGACTCAGTTGCCAAAGGGAATTACCGTATTTTTTGGAGTATAAGACACATCTTTTTTCCCCATAAAAGAGTGGAAATGTTAGTCAGGCCGTTAAATGGGGAGCATTTTTGTCTTCCCCCAGCCCCTAGAAGCACTCTGCAGGCTTCAGCAGGGCTGGGGGAAGGAAAAAATGCCCCCATTTTGATGAAAAACAGGGAGCGTTTTTGCCCAGCCCTGCTAAAACCTGCAGAGCGCTCCTGGGGGCTAGGGAGGAATAAAACTTTTTTCCTGACTTAAGTAACTCTTTGAAATCTTGGTGCGTCTTATACACTGGTGTGTCTTATAGTCCAAAAGATACGGTATCTTAATTGAGTATTTTGTTAATTTTTTAATATTGCAATATGCTTCATTATTTTATGTCATATAATCTTTAGACTAATTGATCAACACTAAACCATAAAATAATGAGGAAAATTCCATGGATACTTTGTTGTATTTATAAGGAGTCATATTAAAAAAGCCACTCCTTATCTTCTATGGAAATTACAGCTTTTTGTGGATTTTCAAGCAGCCAAGAGAGAAATCACAAGAAGTGAGTATTGTAAATCACAATAACATCTATATATCAACAATGCTTCTGACTTAATATTTTTCTAAAATGCAGCTCAAATACAAGTTAATTAAAATGGTACTAGGAAATGTTTGTACCTTATTAGAATTGTAAAAGCTGCAGAAGAGTAATGGGCCATGAGTCTAGTAGGACCCCAACATTGTGTACCAGCTCAATCTGAGAAAGTGTCACCATGTCCAGAGTCAAAGATGAAAAATCATATGGGCTTGAAGGGCCAAAACCCCATCTTGCTAGAGTTCAGTCAAAGCCAGTTCCTTCCCATCCAGATCCTTACAGTATCCAGGTACACAGCTATCACTGCCACCATATCATTTATCTGGCTTGGGGTGGAGATATATAATTGCATACTTTTGCCAGTGATCTGAAATTGTAAATAGCAATAGCAATAGCAGTTAGACTTATATACCGCTTCATAGGGCTTTCAGCCCTCTCTAAGCGGTTTACAGAGTCAGCATATTGCCCCCAACAATCCGAGTCCTCATTTTACCCATCTCGGAAGGATGGAAGGCTGAGTCAACCTTGAGCCGGTGAGATTTGAACCGCCGAACTTCAGCTAGCAGTCAGCTGAAGTGGCCTGCAGTACTGCACTCTAACCACTGCGCCACCTCGGCTCCTAAACTGATCAGGTTAGCCTTACAACTTCAGCCCCACAGTAAATGTGGACTAGGGATGTAGATCATTGTTTCTCAATCCAAGCCACTGTAAAATGCGAACACATCAACTCCTAGAATTTCCCAGCCAGGATAAAAGACTGATATTTCCTCCACTCTACAGTTTGGATAACTAATTGCTATATATAGGTTCTCTCTTACAAGCTGTGTTGATAATTCTGTAAGTGAAATAAATTAATATTTTTATGTGCTGAAATAGCAAAAGGTGTTTGAGGGCCTGAGCATTCTCTTGAAGATGCAGAGAGAAACTAAAAATCAGTTTTCTGCAATCTTCTATACCAATGATGGCGAACCTTTTTTGGCCCATATGCCAAAAGGGGGGGAACACAGGGGGGGTCGTGTGCAGGTGTGCCACACCCATAATGCTATGTGCACGACTCCAGCACTCCCCCCCCATTTTGGCGTTTTTTTTCGCCCTCCCCAGGCTCCAGAGACTTTATAGGAGCCTGGGAGGGTGGCCTGGGAGCCTAGGAGGGTGAAAACAGCCTCCCTGCCCCCCAGAGGCACTCCGGAGGCTTCAGGAGCTTTTCTGAAGCCTCCAGAGCGCAAAAAAACGGCCCTATGGGCAAACCAGAAGTTCAGGAACAAACGTCTGGTTTGCTTGTGGGGCCAGTTTTAGCCCTCCAGAGCCTTCAGGGGCCTTCAGGAGGCTTCCTTGAAGGTTCCAGAGGGGTTAAACCGGCCCTACGAGCAAGTGACTTCCAGTTTGCTCGTAGGGTCATTTTTTGCCCTCTTGAGCCTTCAGGGAAGCGTCCTAAAGGCTCCTGAAGCCTCCAGAAGGCTAAAAATGGCCCCACAAGCAAACCGGAAGTACATTCCTGAACTTCCAGTTTGCCTGTAGGGCTACTTTTATGCGCTCCAGAGGCTTCAAGGCGGCCTCCGGAGGGCGAAAAATGACTTCAAAATAAAGACCAAAGTCAGCTGGCCAACGCACGCATGTGCGCTGGCCAGCTGACAGGGCAAGCCTTGCGTGCCCTGACAAATGGCTCCGTATGCCACCTGTGGCACGTGTGCCATAGGTTCTCCATCATGGTTCTATATTCTCTGTGTGTTAGACTATGGCCATTAGGCTGGATTTCTATACTGCTGTAATCCAGAGTTTGTTTCAAACAAACTACTGAAGGATCTAGTTCTCATAGAACACTAATCCATAAACCATGGTTCAATTATTGCATTAGTGAAAACCAGACTAAAGCCTAGTTTGTTAACACATTGAAGTTTGAAGCTAGGAATGTTAGATATAATGGTTTTCCTGTGCTTTTTTTCTGCCCTGTCCCCATGATATGACCATCTCATTTTCAGCCCATGAGTGAATCAGATTTAGATCAGCTTGAGCTATTTCAGCTTTAAGGTAGTGTTTTCCATTTTAAGACAGCGGAATCCTCTGGCAATGTCAATGTAAAATGCAGTGTGCTTCACCAACTGTTAAGGCAGAAATGATCCTTGAGGGATTGGGACAGGGCAGCACCCACTGACCACTGTTACGCTAATGTAGGTATATTTTCCCCCTAGGATCTTCCCCACCTACATTTTTGTCCAGACATAGCCTACTGGTCCCATCAGGCTTTGCCTGCAGATGTGTAGATCCATCTTGGTCAGGCTACACTGTGGATTTCTGTTTTTATTTCATGTCAATTTGTCTAGGAAGACTGGAGGAAATGGAAGGCTCTAGTTTAACAAACCTGGCTACACAACTACACAAGATCAACATTTTGCAGAAAGCTAGAATGGAATCTACAGAGATCCCAGAAAGCTTGAAGACCTGGCTTTTTCCTCAAGAACTGGGATCAGGATGTTAGTGGAGCCCAATATGAATGAGATTTGGATTGTGAATGGATTGTGGAGATTTAAGTTACGTTTTCTTAAATTTTCTTAAATTGTGGCCTAAACCTGGCTTGCTGAGAGCAATCACATCTCTTTGAAGATATAACATAATTTTATTTGGCATACAGTGAAACTGTGTACACCGGACCCCTAGGAAAACATTGGCAGATTTCTGATCTTGGGTCTCTGAATCATTTTTTCAGCACATCTCTCAGCACATCCATTCAGAATAATATTGTCCCAGATCACTTTTATTAAAAATATGTTTCCTCAAAATACATCCTCTTTCATTATTATCAAAGCGTAGCATCATCATATTATGAATTTATAACTGCATGCAGGGCCACAACTGTCTAGATGATATTTATTATTTTGACATACATTTTAGCTTTATCATTCATAATATAAATCTACAAATTCACTCCCATGCCATTAATTAGCCCTAAGAAAAAACACAACCACAGCTTACGTGACTTTGGCCTGTGTATATCAAAAATAAGATAAAGAAAAGGGCAGTAAATTACAGCATGACTGGCTGAAATGTTTTACCCACACCCATCTGGCTGAAATGTTTTACCCACACCCATCTGGGTGACTGTTTCATTGGGTATGCCTTTGATTCCATTTGTTCACATGTGTGTGGAGGCATATCATAGACTTGGTAATGAATGGGTACATGGAGGAATACCTTTTATCACCGCATTGGGCAACATTTTCAAAGGGTGATTCCTTCTTGTAGGTCAGAGGGTCACAGGGAGTGGCCTAAGATTATCCAGCTGGCTTCATGCCTAAAGCAGGACTAGAACTCACAATCTCTAACCTGTGCCTTAACCAATATACCAATCTGACTCAAATTGCTTTTCATTGTGTTATCACACTTGATATTTAACCGAAGAGGCACAATATTTCTTAGACCTCTATTGCTTTATATCAAAAAATATTTTCTTAATTTTAGGTTTTACTACTAGGTAAAAATGCCTTACATTTTATGTCTTTTTGTCCTATGTGGTCACTGACCACAATATTAAATACACTTTCTCACATCCTGATTTTTTGCAGCAATTATTTTCGTTCGTGTTTTTACATTTCTCCTTAGCATTGCTAATATTCCAAAATTAACAAATTTTCCTTATGTTTTACATAGTTTTACATTAATTCCTTTGCCATATGTAAGCAGACTTAAAATAAACAATAATATGATAAGCAGCCTTACAAACAAACTTAAGTTTAAATACTGTAAAGTATCCAAACTACTTCTAAACAGATAATCCTTCTTCTCCTGTGTGCTGCTTGGGGAATCCAATCATGGGTTAACTTTGTCCATTAGCCTAGAGACTGAGTATGCAAATCTTGACCACACCTCCTCTGACTGGACCGGATCAGTTTTTTTACTCAGTCCAGCCTTACGAGACGCATCTCAATTTTCTCTCTAGACTAATCGACAAATTTCACCTTTTAATTGGATTCAGCAGCCACAGATTACGTTTTTTAAATTGGTATATTTAATCAGAGGTGGAGGCGGCAGTTCGCTGCCAGTCCAGACCTCCCCGCCTGGGATCGGGAGCTGCAAGGTCCATAGGCTCGTCGCGCCAGAACAGCAGCGGCACTTCCAAGTGCGGAGTTTGGCATTTGTTTCCCTCGCTTAATGTTTGAGTGCGTTCTAGGCTGGTGCGCCGCCCTGCGCCGTTTCGAGCTGGGAGCGACCTGCCTGCATGGCGCGGTTGACCCCAGGCATCGCCATTGCCACGTAGTGTTTACTTGATTGGAGCAGCGGCATTTTCGCTGTGGAGCTAGCGGCTTGCACGATCCCTGGGTGTCCTTTCAGGGCCTTGGCGGTTTGAAATTTCGCGCCCTCTGGGGTGGCCACCATTTTGGATCGGGTTCTGCGCACACACCGGAATCGGCCAGAGGAGGCAGGGAGTGTGATTTCGCGCCCAGGCATCGACGCCGCCCCGACGGCCTTCCTCTTTCCCTCACTTGAGGCTTGCTGAGTCACTGAGGAGGTTGTTTCCAACGCAGCTACTGATTTCATGTGGCGCTTTGTGCGGTGGAGCAATTCGTGGCATTTACTCATTATACAAGTTTGAGCCTTTCTAAATCTTTTTCTCTCATTGCAATGGCTGACCAGTCTGTGTCCAAAGGTACTGTGGAGCCCACTTGTGAGCCCCGTTCCCCTGGTGAGGGGGGGGCTAGCCCAAGGCCCGGCAGGGCTGCTACTAGGGCCACCAGTCATAAGCCTCGGGCCTCATCCGCCATTAGGGACAAGTCCCATAAGCGCAAGGATAAATCCAAGTTAGCAGCTAAGGCCTCTGGGGCACCTAGCAGCTCACCCCCGGTACTAATTCTGCAACGGGCTTCCCCAGCGTGCCCTACAGAGCGGAATTGGTCCCCTGATATTCAATTGCCTCGGGCTCCCATGTCAGCAGAGGGGGGTTTGGGGCCCCCCTACCCTACCCTCCCATTTCTGATTTCAGTGTGGCTTCGGCCCACTCGCCCCCATGCGCAGGGCCTTCCACTACGTTCACTCCTACTGCTGCAGGCCTAAGGCCAATGGAAGGCCAGGATTTGGGCCTCCCCCCTGACTGGTACCAAATGATATCTGTAGCTATTTCTAGGGGGGTGGATGCGGAGCTACTTCGTAGAGCCCAGGTTCCCAGGGCCACTGTGACCCAGACTGGACCTGATCCCCAGGCAGTGCAAGGGGATTCATCTATTCCTCAAACAGATCCACCTTCGCCTCAACCCTCAGTCTATAGTGAGGAGTCGGCCTTGGTGGAGGACGGTGAGGTTATAGATAGGGAGTTTTCCAATGATGAGTCTTCCACTGGATCAACCTACTCACCTGGATTGTTCCGCCATTCTCTATTTAAGTCATTGCTGTATAAGGTTAAGACCACCACCCACATGGGGGAGGCAGCCTCTAAGGATAGCACAGCTGTGGGGTTAGATGCAACTGAGCGCCTCTTTGCTGAGCAAGTGGCCTTGCAGGATGTTATTCCCTCACCCAAACTCTTTCTAGATCTGATTCAGAAGCAGTGGGATCAACCGACCGTGGTTAACCCACCCAGCAATGGGGATAGGAAAGTGTACACTTCTACTCCTGAATTGGAAGGTCTTCTCCAGTTCCCCACCGTGGATGCTCCTATTGCTGCCCTCGCCTCTCCAGCATTAATTCCATCAGAAATTTTGGAGGGTTTGAAGGCAGAGGATCGTAAGGCCGAGACAGTTATTCGCAAGACCCATCAGGCTGTGGCCTGGGCCCTACGCTCGGCTACCACGGCGTCCTTCTTTAATAGGACCTCCTTGGTCTGGCTTAAGAAATTGCAGAGTAGGCTTGCCCTGAAGGAAATGTGCCTTCACCAAGACATTACCAAATTAATGGCAGTTGGAATTTTCTGCGGATGCCACTCTTAGTGCAGCAAAATTCGCCTCTCGAGCGGTAGTCTCTAACGTAGCATCCCGGCGCTTGCTGTGGCTACCCCATTGGAACACATCTTGGGTGTGGCCAACACACAGGCAGACTGGCTGAGCAGGGCCACTGTGGATCAAGCGGAGTGGCAACTTCACCCCGACCTCTTCCGGGAACTCTCTCGCCGGTTCAGCCGTCCCGAGGTGGATCTGTTTGCGCAGCAACACAACACGCAACTTCCAAGATTTTACGCCAGGTACCAGACTCCCGGAGCAGAGAGGGTGGATGCTCTACGCAGCCCATGGCCGGCCGGCCTTCTTTATGCCTTTCCCCCTCTCCCGATTCTTCTATCAGTCATCCAGAAGATCTTGGCGGAACAGGCAGAGGTGCTGTTGGTTGCCCCGATGTGGTCCAGACGGCCCTGGTATGCAGACCTCCTACACCTGTTGGTTTCACGTCCATGGAGGATTCCTGATGACCTGATCCAGCTCAATCAGGGGGCTCTCATCCACCCGAACCCCCAGCTACTGCAGTTAGCCGTGTGGCATGTGAGCAGGCTATTCTGTAAGGTTACTATTCAAGTAAGGTTATTGACACGATCCAGGTGGCCTGATGACCATCCACTACACGTATATATGAGGCCACCTGGCAAGCCTTCTGTAGGTGATGCCGCCGCGCCGGGGCCGACCCTGTCAAGGCTTCAGTGCCTCAAGTCTTGGACTTCTTGCAATCGGGACTCGATAAGGGCCTAGCACCCAACACGCTTCGCTGCCAGGTCACAACATTATCCATGGTGATTGGAGGCGGTCAGGGCCACTCCTTGTCCCAGCACTCATGGGTCAAGACCTTCCTGAAAGGTGCGACTAATCTGAGGCCTCTGACGGTGCACCACCCTACCTGGGACTTAACCTGGGTGCTCAGGGCACTCACATCTACCCCTTTTGAGCCCATCCACTCCATCAGCATTCGATTACTGACCCTTAAGACGGTGTTCCTGGTGGCCATTACATCGGCCAGACAGGTGTCGGAGTTGGCAGCGCTTTCTGTTCATGCGGATCTCTGCATATTTCATCCTAACAGGCCCTTCCTTCCTTCCGAAGGTCAACACGTTGTTCCACAGAGCTCAGGAGCTTGTCCTCCCTGACTTTTGCCCTCATCCTTCCCATCCTCAGGAGCGCCAGTGGCATCATTTGGACGTTCGTAGAACTCTCTGACGTTATGTGAAGCGCACGGCGTCGTTCAGTAGATCGGAGGCGCTGTTTGTTTCATTCCAGCCGTCGTCCATGGGACAGAAGGTGTCCTCCCACACCATCGGCCGATGGTTGAAGGCGTGTATCGCATTGGCGTACGACAGTCACTCCCGACCGGTTCCCAGGTGTATTACTCCTCATTCTACCAGGAGTGCGGCCACCACGGCGGCCTGGGCTATGCAAGTCTCGGTGGAAGAGATTTGCAGGGCGGCTACTTGGTTGTCGCCCTCACCATTTATTAGACACTACAAGGTTGACGTATACGCCTCGGCTGAGGCCTCCTTTGGGCGGAGAGTGTTGCAAAGGGTTCTTTCTTCTGCGGAGGATCCTGACCAGCCTGGCTCCCGCCCTGGGACTTAATTGCTTTGGCATGTCCCATGATTGGATTCTCCAAGCAGCACACAGGAGAACGACTGTTGACTTACCTGAATGGTCCTTCTATGTGTGCTGTGAGTGGAATCCAAACCCGCCCACAGTTTCGGCTGGTCAGGGCTCTACCTTGACTCTGACTATATGACTAACCTTGCCTCTTTTTTTCCCTGACTGTACTACTCTGGACATGACTTGAATACCTGTTTGGCTATGGCCATGAGTGACATTGACATACATCTTTCAAGGGCTGACTTCGTGCAAAACTGATCCGGTCCAGTCAGAGGAGGCATGGTCAAGATTTGCATACTCAGTCTCTAGGCTAATGGACAAAGTTAACCCATGATTGGATTCCCCTCACAGCACACATAGAAGGACCGTTCAGGTAAGTCAACGGTCGACTCTTGAATTTCTGATTGATCTGCCCAATCACTTTTGTGTACCCTCATCTCATACTCATCCAGCCATTCAGAATATTTTTCTCCTGGATCACTTTTATTTAAAACAATTTTCCCCAAAATACATCCTAAGTTTTTTTAACTAATACCAAAGCATAACATTCTAATGGTATGAATTTCTAATTTCAGGCAAATTCACAACTACACAAATTTTATATTTTTGACATTAATTTTAGCCGTGTCATCCATAATTAAATACAAATTCACTTCCTTGCCATTAAAATGGAATTCTTTTATTTTGAATATACATTCTTCGAGTCTATACATTTATAACTAAAGAACTGCTTTCTGGAAACAAAAATATGTAACTATTTGCTACCTGTTGCATAAGATGAGTATATTTATGAAAATGCAATTGCAAAATATTTTTTGTTAGTGCTGCAATATTGTGTTTTTTAGTTGCATTGTGTCAGCTAATAATAAGCCGATAGTAACCTTGTAGAAGCCTTTTTGTTTCCCTTCCTGAATATTAGTTGGGGATATTTGAAAATGTGCATAGCAAGCAAAAAAGTATTTGCAGACTACCAGCCAATTTCTAAAACCTTGAGGCTTACAGTGAACTCTGAAATTCCTTTACATCTGCAATGCATGCCCATTGCCCCATTTTCCTTGCACATTGTATCCTCACATTCTACAGATTGAAGGCACATTCAACATGGAAATCCTGGAACTGTCATTGCACCTTCACCCTTTGTTCAATTTATAGCAGCCAATAACTAAGCACTGAGCAGCCTGCCAGTACTCATTCTCTCTGCTTTAGGCTCGTCAATTACAGTACTGGATTCGCCATGAATTTGTCTTGTATTCGCAGGTGGTCTTTCTCAGATCACCCTGGCAATTGGGTCCAGAATTTCTTTCACTAACTGATGCAGTTAGAAAGCGTGATGTAACAAATTGCATAGTTTAGCAATGGCATCCCAGCACTCCCCATTGCCATTGTTAAGTAACAACCCACAACTTCCTGTCAGCTTCCAACAAGGAAAGTCAGTGGGGAAATTGCAAGTCTTAGGCGGCTCACAAACAGGCTGGTGGGCAGAAGTGGGGAATGTGTGCAATGATGTAGGGATAGCTGCCATGGGTAGGGGGTATAACTAGGCCCCGCAGGAGAAAAAGCTATTAGCCTGCCAGTGACCTCCCAGAATGACTTGCAATGTTTCCTGCCAGCTTCCTCACTGACTTTGTTTGTGAGACGTCAGGGGAAAGGTTGCAAATGATGATCATGTGACAAGGGATACTCCAACCATCTTAAGTGCTGGCCAATCGCCAAGCACTTGGATCACAATCATGTAATTTTAGGGATGCTGGGACTTCCAGAACTTCAAGGTCTTAAGTACCAGTTGTTCAAACTGTCGTAATTACAAATGGTCACTGAATAAGTGGCTGTTAATCAAGGACTACCTAAATTGGTCTGGAGGTATGCAGAAGCATTTCTCCTGTTAGACTGCTATGGTATGAGTTGCAAGGGACAGTTGACTTTGAAACTGTAAAGGCGCCTCAAAACTCTTTCTTTAACCTTGGTGACATATCAGTACACTGAGGTATTGTTGAAATTCTGAATAGCAGTCTAATACATTTAGGGCTTTTTCCTAGGCTGACAATGAGATGTGAATTAGGGCACGCCAATAGAAAAATACCCATTAGCTCAGGGAAAATGTGCTGAAATGGGGATTTCCTTCAAAAAAGAAAGAGAGAAGTACTGGTTTCCAAAGTACAATAGATACGAAAAAGCTTTTTATTACAAAATACTGGGTTTTGATCAATGCAGTGCAATTTGTGTAATAAGCAAGAGTGTGTAAAGCGGCGTGGGCTTTATATAAATGTAAATGTGGTAAACCACTTTTGCTGGCAGAAGAAACCAAGTGAAAGCAATTTAACTGTACTTTGTAAAGATATTGATTGATTCTCAGTAAGCAAGCTGCTCAAAATTCTGGTTTACCATGATGTCCTGTCAGTTCTTTTTTATACAAATCAAATTTTCCAAACTGTTTAAAGGCACTTTTGCATAGACTATGTTTACAAAACACATTTGCCCTTGCCTTACTTAATTAGTTCAATTAAGTTAATTAATTGGTTAATTCTGGGTTCATATAATGCCCTGAATCACAAAATAAATACACTGACAAAAATAGCACAGCCCAATGTGTAGTTTGGTATTTTAATAAAGCAAAATTAGGATTGGGAGCATTAAATTGATCATCTGTGTATTTTCAAGATAACCTATAACTGAGGCCTGCTTTGGATTTTAAATGAGGTTGCAGCATGACTCTTTCCATAAATTAGGGGTAAGCACTGAGTAGATGCCTAAATATTGCTGAGCTGTTGATCTAGTGCAGTGGTTCCCAAACTTGGCAACTTTAAGACATGTGGACTTCAACTCCCAGAATTCTCCAGCCAGCAGTGCTGGCTAGATATTCTGGGAGTTGAAGTCCACAAGTCTTAAAGTTGCCAAGGTTGGGAACCACTGATCTAGTGAGCCATCATAACCAAAGAAGAGAACTTTGGCGTTCAGCATCTTCTGGACTGCTATTCAAATTTTGGAATTTGTGTGAAGCAATAATTATCTTTTGTAAAAGGCAAAAGATTTATATGATCTGAAGAGAAACCAGTGTATGAGGCTGGATGGTGATGGAAAAGTGTATTTAAGCAAGATCTCCAGGCAAAGGGTTAACCAACACTTCCTTTTTTCTTTTCATAATAACATTAAATTTTGCAAAACAAACACACACAAAACCTAACATAAACTAACAATCAGGAATACAGATAAAGAGGAAATAGAGAGCTATAAATAGAGGTACAGAAAGATAGAAAGAAAATAGAGGAAACAAAAATAAATACAAAGAATGATTTTCAACTTCATCTTCCATGGTTGTAAAAAAGACATTCAACTCTTAGTTTAATATTATAACATAATGTCCATTCCCCCCCAAAAGAAAAAAAATTCTTCTCCCTTACATTTTTAAAATTTTACAATCATCAAATCCATGTCAGAATTTGATTTTTTCCCCCCAACTCCTGCAAAAAGTCCATAAAGGACTTGAAATTTCATTTTTTTTCCAGTGACGTTTTTATTGTTGTTGTTTTACAAGGATCACTAACTTAGCCATTACTGCTAAGTTCCATCATCTTTACTCACCATTTCAGGGCCGAGCATATAAAAATCATGCTCCTTTTACATATAAAGGTAACATATATTTCAGCCTTTATCCATAAACCTTAACAGAAAATGTTTCTAGTCTGGGTTGTATTTTAATTTTCAAGATTTCAATGTCTTGAGGAGTGACCAACAGTTTCAAGTTTCATACTTCATTCCCCATATTTTTTAAAGAACTGAGTTCAACCAGAAGTTAGTTTTTGCATTAATGTGCACTGTCTCCATGTCTTGTGTTCATTTCTGGAACTTGAGACCAAATAGTAACAAGAGATACTCCATGTAAAAGCAGTTGTGTCCAAACGGCTCGCTCATGCTTTGGCTAAGTTCCATCCCCGGCAACAATTCACAGGAATCAGATGTCCTATAACACTTGCTAGACATCTCAGGATCAAGGGCATAATAGAAGAAGTGATGATAATATCTAATAATAAGGCATACAGTGGCTCAGTGGTTAAGACTCTGAGCTTATTGATCAGAAAGATAAGCATTTGGTGGTTCAAATCCCTAGTGCTGCATAATGAAGTGAGGTCCCGTTACTTGTTCCAGCTTCTGCCAACCTAGCAGTTAAAAAGCACATTAAAAATGCAAGTAGAAAAATAGGAACCACCTTTGATGGGAAGCTAACAGTGTTCTGTGTGCCTTTGGCATTTTGTCATGCCAGCTACATGACCATGGAGACGTCTTCGGACAGCACTGGCTCTTCTTCTTTGAAATGGGGATGAGCACCACCCCCTAGTGTTGGGAATGACTAGCTCATATGTGTGAGAGGAACCTTTACCTTTACTTTTAACTGACATGACATCTGAAAGGAGTGGTGGATACTGTGCAGGACAAATTCCAACTTTCCCCAACTCTGGTCAGCATCACCAATAAACCTTTCAAAATATTATGCCACATTAGAGTTCTTCTGGATGCATGCTGAAATTTTGCTTTTTTCTAGGCTGTTGTGTGGGATTGGATCATCTGGTTCAAGATTTCTTAGGTTCTTAATTGTCATATATCTCCAAACCTGTGAATTGATTTTTCCAGGGTTATATATCTGTAGTGCTGCTCATAAAGGCAGGGTTTCCAATACTTATTGTTTATTTAGTATATGGCATACAATCTCAAGGAAATCTATACATGCTAGACACACAGTGCAGCTCTGATTGATTGTGTTTGGTGCTTGTGCATCTGTCCTTGGTGCAGTGCAGGAGGCAAATTAGCTTTATCTCAATTAACTAGCAGCACTTGTGTTGCTGGCTCTTCCAGGCTCCTCCACTAATCTCACCTCACCTTGTGTCGTGATGCCTTGCACCTGGCCAGATCTAGTGCTGGCTTCCATTCCTAGCACACATGAAAGCAATTATGTTTTTCCTACCAAAGTAGTATCTATTTATCTACTCACAATAGCGAACTGCCTGATAGACAAGGTGGAGGTGAATTGAGGTGATGGCTTGCATGCCCACAGAGAGGGCGCTGCATGCTACCTCTGGCACACGTGCCATAGATTCGCCATCATGGATTAGACACTGCATCCCTCTTTTCAGTGCTGAAACTTGCTAACCAGGATAGAATATAAATTTTAAAGATGAGTATCAGTTGGAATTACACTTAATTATAACCATGAATGTGGCAAGCAAAGGGAAGATTTTTTTTCTTAAAACCTCCCCTTATTCAGAGTCATTTGTCTCCTCTTGAGAATTGGTATGATTTAGTGTTATGAAGACATCTTAATGAGGAATCATATTGTCCATCCCAACAGTTAGGGCTCCATTTCTGGGATTTCAGAAAGATGGACTAAATTAGATTTAAGTCAATGACACTATTATGAAAATATTTATTAGTTTAACTTATATAATTTTAGAGGGTTGTAGAAAGAAACCACGAAAAATATGGTGTTGACTTTGGCTAGGTTCAACTTAATAATGGACGAATTGCACTCAGCTATTATAAATGTGTTCTCATTCACTTTCTAAATGCAGAATTTTCTTGAAACTCTTGAGGAAAAGCAATTTCTTGAATATTTCAATAAAAATCTTATACTCTTAAAAGAGAGGGGGGAGGGAGGGAGACAGAGACTTATCATCATCTCAATGCATGTCTAGAAGCATCCCTGACATAAATTTGAATAAGACAATAGGAAGTAAAGGAACTATGAAATCCCAACACAATTATTGTTTATTCTGTGTAAATCCAACACTAAAGTATTTGTATGCAAGAATCCTCCTCTAATCTCTTCTCAGTAATGAAGTCAAGAAAGATACAGTATATAGTCAATGCACATGAGTATAGATTTTAATTACATACTCTTTTTTTAAGTGCATTTTTTTGGTTCAAGTCCTATTCTACAAATCTTTGACTTACAGCTGTGACACAGCTATTATTGTCTCTGACATATTTTTTTCTTTAATTTTGTGATTGTTCTGGTCAAATATTTCTCACAATTGAGAGATGGACACATAAAAAAAATATCTAAAACTTCCCCAGAAACAAAGGGGAAAAGAAACTTCTTACCCCCAACCACCACAATCTTTCCGCTATCAGGAAATAAGTTTGGCTCCATCTATAAAAAGAATGTTTGCTCCTGTTGTAAATAATATGCCTAATAATGTGTTTTTTCTCATGAACCAAAATGGAACAGTTGGTTCTAAGTGTCAAACAAATTCCATTACCTTTACTGGAATAGCTTTAGGTGCATAAATGAGTCCCAAAATATAATTTCCTGATCTGTATTAAAAGCAGAAAAAGTCTTAATATGCTATTCATGTCCTGATGAAGAAAAAAATATTATAGCATAGCTATTTTTTTCACAATATAAATTTGGACTGAACATAGCTATAAGTATGTCTGTTGCTGGAGTTGTGCTAAGATTGTTCTAAGTAAGAAACTGTTTCATGTCCTGGAGATTGCCTGTTAAAAATCATGGTGTAGTAATAATATAAATAAAAAATCAGGCTCCATATCAATAACTGACATCCCAGGTCAAATATTAAGCTGTAAACCAAGGGTTAGCACCTTTGCCCAGCAAGCCAATCTGAAGTACAAAAAGACCCAAAAAGTACACCATTTCATTTCCAACTGCTATATCTGCTATTCCCTCAAATTTGCAATATGTGTATTTAATCACAACACAAACATGCCCAGCAAATCTTTTTCTGCTGTCTATTCATAAAATTGTCTTTTCTAATCCCAACCTTGCTGTTAGGTTGTTGTTGTTGTTTTGTTTTTTTCTTGGCTGTACACTGCCCAGAAGCTCACAACTGGGATAGCTTGCAAAGACTATAAATACATAAAATGAAAGTCAAAGGGGTTTCTTTTACTTGCAAAGTACTCTTGAAAATGCGGTGATTTTCCATAACATCAACATTTAGACATGAGTTCCTATCATTTTTATCAGGAAAAAAACTTGCCAAAAACTTGGAGCTGGCTGAAAGTTTGGTGCTTGAGATAATACACAAAAATGAGAGCTACCCAGACTGAGACCACCCACTAAATTTAAGGCTTCAGATAAAAAGGATCCCATGATGAGAGCAAAATGTGGTAAATAAGAAATATTCACCACCTATGCAAAGTAATTGTTCTCATTCTGTTATTTTAAATCCGTGTTTTTCAATCTTAACGGAGGCGTAGACTTCCAACTCCCAGAATTTCCGAGCATTTGAACATTCTTGTAAATGTGTTCCTTTGGATCTTTTGAACACTCTTTCTATCAACCCAGGGCGTGGTGGGGAATTTGGAAGTCGCTTTCTGTCCAATGATTTACTGTTCTTCCAGCCACAAACACTGAAAAAGAAAATAGTGCCTATCTCCTGCAACTGACTCAGCATGACAGGGTAAGGGAAAGCCCCGTCGATCGTTGCAATATTTTAGATTCTCCACACATGGAATTTCTCAATTTAAGAAACAATTCCGATGGGAGGAACAATCCCTTCTCTAATAACTCCCGCCCTTCCCGAGCAGTTCACTCCTAACTCCAGCCGCTCCGATATCTTGATCAGACGGTCCACAAACAGCTACTCAAAAATAAGCCTGTTAATTTCAGCGGACCTTACTTCCCCGTAGGTGTAAGACAGAACACCGCAATATTTTCTAAGAACAGAAAAAATATAAGATTTAATTATAGGTTTCGTTAAAAAGAAGAAGTGAAAGTAAAATAAAGCCATTCCAACGCAAGCAGAATTTAGAGGACACTCCCTAATTCCCCTACGTATTTAGCTTCTCATCCCTACAAGTCAAAGATTGGGTTTCGCTAGAGATCTCTTTTACAGCTGTACGGAGCGCCGTTTAAAGCATAGGCAAAGGTAAGGCAAATTAAGCAATTTGTTTACTTAAAGATTGCTGGGCGACCGACTGCTGAATATTATTCTTTCAGTTAAACAAACTTCCCAGGGACCGGAATGAAGCGGGGGTTCTTTTACTGCAGAAATTGTAAATACAGTGTTACGTATCGCTCCTTTTTAGACTAACTCAACCCGAAAATGATAACGCGAAATAAAATGTAGAACTAAAGATAGTAACCGATGTTTGTAAGGAGGAAATTATCTTCGTGTATAAATTGTTTCCCAAATCTGGGTAAATTACTCCAAATCAGGCAAAAATGATTTTCCTTTGGATAAGGACATACAAACCCATTATGAAATCACAAAAGGGACATTTTGTGAAGCGATTTTGGGCAATAAAGGAAAAGGTTTGGGAAACACTGGTGTGTACATTATTAGATGCTTCATCTTTTCTTTTAAAAAAAATGCTTCTTCTTTTTTTATTTTAAGCCAGCTGTGTGTCCGTTTTATCTCATGGGTCTTAAGAAAGTCCTTCAACATTTTCGATGGAGCCTTCTTTTTTAAAGTATCAGCTATAAGTAGGGATATAAAACATTCAGACTTCATGTTGCAAAAGTGATAGATGATAGTGTTTTGACACAGAAATCCACTTTCCCCAGCCAGGGAGCCTAAAATTAAACACATGTTGCTATTGTTTTGATTTAATCCCTAAAGCCACTGGAAGTTCTGATATTTCCAATTCAGGTCAAATCAATCATTTATGAAATCTGAAGCAATCATCCACTTATTTCCTTTAGCTGCACCTTAACATACTTTTATAATTGGTAACACAGCTTAAATTTTATAGCATATAAAATTTTAAGATGGCTCGGATGGAGTGACTCAATGTTGGCTGTGGAATTCTAAGTTGAAGTGCATCTATCACAAAGCTGCCATGATTGAGTAGCACTGCTTTGTAGCATGATTTATAGCATGAGGAAAATCAAAGAGGAGAATGAATCAGACTTGCCTGACTACATACTTATTTGAATAAAGGCATATTTTTTTCCCCACAGAGAACACTTCCATTATAATTTAAAGATTTTAGAGGAAGGAACTAGGAGTGTGCCCACCCTACCAGATCTGATAGGATGGAGAGGTGGTCCCTGAGATAGCCAAGTCTTGTGTCATATTAGATTTTAAAGGTGATCACCAGCTTCTTGAATTGCACTTGGGGGAGGGGAGGAAACCAATGCAGTTTTCACAATGGAGGTGTTATATGGACAACCACCACCATTACTGTGTACACTGTTGCATTCTGGATCTCTGGAAGTTTCTGAGTAGTTTTCAAGGGTAGCCCTATGTAAAGCAATCCAGATGGGAAGTGGCCAAGGCATGAGTGACTTTAAGCAGGACCTCAATGAGGCTGGCTAATTTGCTATGACAGTCATAAAGCAGGTCACCACATATCAAGACAGGGTTTTATTTTTTCACTGTGGTTGTAAATCAAATACCATGGCCATTAAGTGAATCCATTGGTCGGAGGAAAAGGGTTGCCAGAAACTGGAAGTAAATGCTGATTTCTAGCAGAAATATCATAAATTATGGTTACGTGACCATGGGGTGCTGCAAATGCAGGCCAGTGTCTGAAATTCAGTCATATTATGTCTGAATACATTATGTTCAGTCACATTAGGAGGACTGACATCAGAAGCTGTCCCTATTCCACTGAAAGGTTGCTAAGTGACTGGGGTTAAATAGAGAAGTATCTATACTTCCATATCCTTAGTTTCTCTTTTTACCTGAATCTATGATTAATTTATGATGATGAGTTAGGCAGAGTGAGATAAAGACTGCAAACTAAAAGTCCTGGACTTGTTAATACCAGGCTGTAACATTTCCCAAGTTGTAGAACTAAATTATTCAATAAGATGCAGCAAGATACAATTCAGTGGTGAGAAAAATAAGGTCCTGCACTTAAGCAGGAAAAATCAAATGCAAAGGTATAGAATTGATGATACTTGACTCAACAGTAATAACTGTGAAAAGGATGTAGGTGTCTTAGTGGACCACCACTTAAGTATGAGCCAGCAGAGTAACTATCATTATAATGAAATATCATGAGAAGTGATACTACAGTGATAGTAAAAGTGACACATTAACTAGTGAGGCCACTCTTAGAATGCTGCATCCACTTCTGACCACCATAAGACAGGGAAGGAAGGAAGGAAGGAAGGAAGGAAGGAAGGAAGGAAGGAAGGAAGGAAGGAAGGAAGGAAGGAAGGAAGGAAGGAAGGAAGGAAAGAAGGGAAAGACTGAGCTGAAATGCTAGAGAAGAGCAACAAGGATTGTAAGGGGTATGGAGGCTCAACTGCATGGTGAACAATTAAGGGAAATCAGTCTAGCCTAATGAAGATAAGGACTAAAGGTAAACAGCACTTGAGCAACTACACAGAGAAGAAGGGTTGAATTATTCCCGAAAGCACCTGAGGACAAGATAAGAAGCAATGAGTGCAAACTAATTAAAGAGCCCACCTGGAACTAAGGAGAAATTTACTGTAAAAATAATTAGTTTGCCTCCCGCAGCTGTGTGTGCTCCATTGCTGGAGATTTCCGAGAAAATATTGGGCAGCCATTTGCCTTGGGCAGGGGGTTGGGCTAGAAGACCTCCAACATCCCTTCTAACCCTATGATTCTATGATTCAATGAAAACTTTCCAGCATTTCCAAATAGTATGGACAGTGGTGAGTTGCACTGGTGGTTGTTATCCAGCAGCACCTGAAGTCCTATATGTTCGCCAAAAACAACCCATTACCAGGAGTGGGCTGTTATGGGTTTGCACAGGTTCGGGAGAATCTGTAGCTAACGTTATGGCCAGTTCAGAGAACCTCCAAATCCCACCCCTGCTCTGGCCTCTTGCCTGCTCCACCCAGGAGTTTCCACACAGCCTGTTTTGGATGCGAGGTAAGTGCAAGAACATTTGTGGAAGCTCAGGGAGAGTGAAAAATGGTCCTCCCAGAAGTTCGGGGGGGGGGGGGCAGATATGGGGCCATTTCGGATCTCCAGAGCCTGGGGGAAGCAGTTTTCGTCCTCCCAGGGGCTCAAAGAAAGTCTCTGGAGCCTGGGGAAGGTGAAAATGCCCTCTCCCCCACTGTGGTTCAGGAGCCGAGTAGGACACACCCCCATGGCCACGGCCACCCAGCAACTGGGCAGAGAACCCACTGCTGAAATTTTTGAAGCGTACCCCTGCCCACTACCCACGTTTGGGAAAAGCTATTGTAATATTGTATTGGATTACTTCAGAGCTTACAAAATATGCAAATAGAAATATATGTTTTAAGCCTAGGAAGTAACAAGGTAACATGAGAAAAGATTTCTCCAAATTGCAACTCATCGAATGGATTCAATATTAACTAAATCATAATTTGTTTGGGTTAGGTTGGGTTGGTGAGAACCCAGACTGTTGTAATTTGTCCATTCTTAAACTAGGGTTTAGCATGATGTAGACTCAGTTATGATTTTGTTTCTTTCCTCATTCCTTCTCTTAGAAAAAAATTCTTCTTCAGATATGTCATTTTACAATGCAACTAAATCTTTGGCAAAAATGATAGACTCACAAGGAGATTGGGTTCCGGTACCCAGCTTGATAGATCATAACAATTTTAGGCCCTTTTGCCTGCTACAAAAGAAAAAGAAGACATCGTGGTGGCAGAGCTGTCCTTTTCACAAAACCGAATACCAATTTCATGATCTGCTGTTATCAGGAAATGACACTTCAAGTCTAGGTAATCTTCAAGAGTCTTATCTCATTCATCTATTTTTGCTTATGGGATTATTTGTCTGTTGCATTTTGAGAAAAGTAAAAAAAAAATTAAGAGTACATTTCTAATGCTAACTTTTGTATCACCTGTATGTATGTACTCAAAATGTATGAACAAGTTTTCTGAGATTTCCAAAGGTGGAAGGATAAGAAAATGAATATTCAGTGACTGATGGTAACCTTTCAGGAACCTTGATCTCATGTTTATGAAAACTGGAATAAATAGCAAAGTTGAAAAAACAGCTTATCCAAAATCCATTTATGCTGTCTAAAACAAGACTCAGCAACCATTTTTATAGGGTTTATTTCCTACTAAAAGGTGTTGAAGCTGCAAGTTTTGGACTCTTTTTTTCCCCCCATTCTGAGGGTCATTTAAGGAATGAAACTGATGCTTTCAGTCTTGGAGAAAGTAGCCAAAGGCTAATTTTCTTACATAGAAACACCACTAGCATATCAATTAAAGCTGATCAAAGGCACTCTTTAGATATAGCACTTGTCTCGCTAGATCAGCAATAGCAAAACTTTTGGGTCTGACGTTTCAAAAATTCTGAGCATGCCTAATTTGACTCTGCTAGCATAACACACACACACACACACACACACACCAAAAAGCTCCTCATATCTCTACCTCCCACACTAGTCCATCCCAGTGTGCACTCAATGGCACACAAACCACAGCAGCGCTGAGGCTAGGCCTAAAGTGGAGGCCTGAGTCTTGGCTTTAATCCTAGTGTTTCCTCTGCCATTCAAAAGGGCTGCCTGAACCTGTTTCTCAAGGTGCAAGAGCCTTAGGGAATGGCATGACTGCCCTTGCAATCCAATGGTTCACAAGATCTGCCCCATGAAACTTCAGATGGTGTTCTCTTTCTGTTAACAGCCACCTGCCAACTACCCTAGACTGCTATGGTCACACGAG
The DNA here is from genome assembly GCF_051295495.1 of Thamnophis sirtalis. Classification (NCBI taxonomy): domain Eukaryota; kingdom Metazoa; phylum Chordata; class Lepidosauria; order Squamata; family Natricidae; genus Thamnophis; species Thamnophis sirtalis. Next base: position 94,826,709 of record NW_028261384.1, read on the forward strand.
GCCTTCGTTCTTGAAGTGGCTTTGGAGAATGCTCTTCCACAGACTCTGCAACCTCTGAAGACTACGTGAAAGCATGCCCCATTCTCACACAATTTCCAGAAGTTTTGGATGAAAGAGCATGGCCTTCTCAGGTGATTGGTGGGAGGTCTGGAGGCTACACAAGAGTATCTCTAGAACTTCTGAAAATTATGTAAGAACAGACCATGTTTTTGAGTATATTTATTGATGCTGACGAATGCTGGAGTAAATACCAGTGTGTCACTCGTAATGTCATGGTGTACATACATGTCATATGTTCACTGTCACTGTTCTAAATGGTGCGCATGAATGCCAGATTATCAACAAACATCTCCCTTTTCCTTTCCTGACTTATTGTTAGATTGTTTGTTTTGTAATTAGCTTGTCCAATATTGGAATCATTCTATCAATCAGCATGTCCTCTCCATGATAATTCTATGGTCCAATCCAAGCATTCAAAATTCAAGTATGTTCACCAGCCAAAAAATTGTGAACCCCTGGTCTTGATTTACTTCTCTCAGGCTCAAGCAACGAGAAGTTCTCATGAATAGTCTCAAACAGAAGTTTTATTATTAGTCAGCTATTTTATAAGAATCTCACCAGACTAATTATATTCACTTGTGAACAGTCATATAAGACTTCAGGGATTCTGGGGGAGATAAGGCCTGTGCTGCTTTCTGCAGTGCAAGGACTCTAAGATCAGCCCCATCTTAACACTTCCCTCGATTTAGCTGGAGATTCTACCACAATCTCCAGGCTATATACCGGTACCTTGCTCTTTGAATGGTTCTTTGCTCTTTGAATGGAGAATGGTTTCTGCATAGTCTGTAACATATCATGGTATTCAGAGCAAATACAGAGTGATCACTAGCAGCTTGAACAACGGTAATCCAAAGTTAGAAATCAGTCCAATGAGACATGGTATATAGATGCCATTACAAAACTTATGCATAGGGAATCAAGTGGGGGAGGGGGAGGAGATAGGTTTGGTCTGTAATCTGGTTACCTAAAGGCTGTTTAATATTTTCTTCATGGCTATCTCCATACTATTTTACACCATCTCAGACTTATTCCCCATTCTCTGTGCAAAGAAACCATTAGCAAGATGCCATGGGAACTAACTACAGACATACGCCCTTCACTGTCCATGGATAGTGTTGATTGATCACATTGGCAAGGTGCCATGGGAACTAACTACAGACATACGCCCTTCACTGTCCATGGATAGTGTTGATTGATCACAGGGCTGTGACTTGGATAAGGAAATTTCAGATGAAACTTGTATATATGATATGGGCCACGGAGTTTTGCTTTCCCAAATTCAGGGTAGCTCTTCCAATGAATCAGATATCCAAACCATCTTCTCCTACATCTAGAATGCAGTTTACAATGCTCGTATTTTTTGAAAAAAATATAAAAGGAAATGGAGGAATACATTTAAAACATAAAGGGCAAGGCCCAATGGAAGATCAGATGAATCTTCATAGGCAATTACTGGGGTCATTTACCAGATACCTAAGAAGAGAAAATAGACTTGGAGTTCAGCTTTTTAGATGGGTAGAGAAAGGATAAAACCATAGTGGAAAGCCATACCAAATTACCCACAGCAATCATGTGTGGAAGGCTGTCACATATTATGAGTAGTGCATATTTTAAGCATGAGAAAAGTCACAGAAATATAGTCAAATTAAATCCACTTGTTGACCCTAGAGAGAAAAGAGACAGATAACTAGAACCAGGCTTTCTCCATAGTGGTGGAGGTAGCATCCAGACTGGGTTGATCTTCATCCACTCATTGCAAGGACTGAGCCTGACAGTTGTTGAAACCACACCCCTGTCGCTAGGCAAAGCCCAGTTCCGACTCAGTCCCTCAACGAGGATGGATGAATCATTGCTTTGTTCTTGACTGAAAAGAAAATTTGAGATATTGGCTTTGTGAGTACATTGAATGGAGTACATTGGATAACATGTTGGAAGCGACCCTGGATGGCTTAAGCCCCTTTTAGGAGCAGGAGCCTTGTGGGTCTATGCCTGTAAGCCCTCTTGGGGCATAAAGGCTTCGGAAGGCAGCAGCTATTTAAAATTGGTCTTTTGCTGACTTGAAATATAAACGCGGCTTGAATAGCTCTGATGGCTGTGAAGTTCGCTGTTTTAAAATCCATGGCACGACAAAACCGCGGTCCACTAAAGCGCGCCCGATTAAACTGCGTCGCTGACATCAGCAGCACCGCGACAACAGCGACCGTGGAGAAAAAATGGCTCTTTAAAAAGTGCGTTGAAAGCAAGCCGATTCAAGTTAAGGTAAGGGTTAGGGTTAGGGTTAGGTTAAGGGTTAGCGTTAGGTTTAGCGTTAGGTTTAGGGTTAGTTTTAGGGTTAGGTTAAGGGTTAGGTTTAGGTTTAGGGTTAGGTTTAGGGGGGTTAGGTTTAGGTTTAGGGGTTAATTTTAGCTTTAGCGTTCACAGCATGCTTTTTTCGTCGCGCTGTGATGACGTCAGGTACGCGGTTTCGTCGAGCGCGCTTTAGTCGAACGCGGTTTTGTGGTGGAACCTTAAAATCTGCCACCACCGTGCTTCTCTGGCTTCGCCGTCTGATCCTTCTGATTGAGCCCAGACCCTTTGCCTGCCCTGCGCGCTCTAATCAGCAGCCAGGCTCGGGGAAACGCTCCGCCACTCCTGCTTGCAGTCGAGCGGCGAACCTGCTTCCAGTCGAGTGCAGTCGCGGTAGCTTTAACTGTTCAATCTACTGCTGAGATCCTTTAGGCTACTGCAGAGCGACCCGAGCCTTCAAGGCACGAATTTCACTGTGCAGAGCAGCACGTCCTTCAGCGAGTCACCTTGCCTGTCAGCGTTTCCGAACAGTTGAAAAAAGGCACGAAGCGCCATTTTTGTATTTCCATGCCTTTTCCTTCCAATTCAAAATGGCAGCCGACAGTTCTGTCGAACCATCGGACACTAATAATATCACCCCTGGTGAAAGTGATAGCCCCCAAATGGTGGAAGGGCAGGGAGGTCCCCAATCACCCTCCAGACCTTCAACTTCTAACCCTTCTAACACTACAAAGGGGCATAAGAAGACTTTAAAGCCTTCAGCCAAGTCTACAAGTCTAAAAAGTCTGGTAAACCTGCTTCTCATTATGAAAAACAGAAGGAGAAAACCTTGGAGCATATTCACAAAAAGGCTGCATCTAAGGTGGCTCCCTCCTTGAATTCTACTGATACTTCACACCTTGCTCAAATGCAGCTGGCTTTGCAGCTCTCTCCTGGGGACAGGCAGGACAGGGAGGCTTCCCTTAACCCTCTTTTTCCCATTAATGTCTTTGGCATTTGGGGGCCAGTGCAGGAGATCAATTCCTCTGCACCTTCTGCAACTCACATTGCACCTCCCAATTTGCAAAGGATGGACACTATGCCATCTAGTTCAACTATGCCATCAGGCATAGTTGATTATCAGGCATTAATCAACCAAACCTCCTCTGCATGATAAATTTGCAACTGCAATTTCCCAGGGCATTGCAGCAGAGGGATACTCAATCCCAAAAGCAAGCAACACAAGCACCAGTTTCCGACCGACCTATGGTGCCCCCAGCACTTTTGCCTATAGTGGGTATCTTGGCATGGATGAGGAGGCATCAGATGACTCTTCTGATTCCGAGGAGGGAGAAATCAAAGAAGTTGAGATGTCAGAAGATGAGGGCAGGGAGCCAGACCAGAAGTCCCTTTCTGGCTTTTTCCTCCAACCCTGTTCCCATCACTGCTGTATAAGGCCAAGATGGCCTCAAATTTCAGTTCTCAACCGGCACTGACTACTGACCTACAACTGTTTCGGCTGACACCCTTTTTTCTGAGCAAGCGCCTCCATCGGAAATGATACCGACCCCTAAGATTTTCATTGACCTGGTCCAACGTCAGTGGGAAGTCCCCACCTCCGGCCCAACTCCATCGGCTTCTGACAAAAAGTTTTTTAACATGGCCAATGACTTGGCCCAGTTCCTGTCAATCCCATCAATTGACGCTCCGGTCACTGCCCTCTACACTTCAGCCAATATGCCGGGGGGCCTAGAAATGTCCTAAAACCAGAGGACAAGAAAGTGGACCTCACTTTGCAGCGTGGCTACCAGGCAATGGCATGGACAGTCCGGGCCTCAACCACTGCCTCCTTTTTCACCCGCTCCTATCTTCTCTGACTCCAGGACCTGCAACAACATATCCCCATCGAAGACCTGCATGCCCATCAAGATATCGCCAAGCTGGTGGCGGTGGTACATCTGATGCTACCCTTACGTCAGCCAGATTTGCCTCCCATGCCATGGCGTCTTCTGTGGCTTCCCGCCGGCTGTTATGGCTCTGCCAATGGCAGGTGGATGCGCGCCACAAATGGTGTTTGGCTTCGGCCCTTTTCAAGGGCAAATCTCTCTTTGGGGATGCCTTGGACCCTTATCTCATCAAGAACAAGGACAAGAAGGGGTTTTCCTGCTCTGCTCCTTACCCCAGGCAGTCTTCCTTTTGTGGTCATGATGGGGGAGGTCGTCCTTTCGGAACCAGGATTATGGTTTGTCCTTTCGGGGGGCGGTCTATGGTACCCAGGGATATAGGCAGCAGGGAGGATATTTCTCTAGGCAGAGAGGTCAGTCGGACCATTATCAGAGGGGCAAATCCACCAAGCGTCCCTTTTGTGGTGGCGGGGGATGTTTTTACCATCGGTCCTAATTTGCCGGCAGCTAGTTATCCCATCAGAGGTAGATTGGCCTTTTTTGCCGATCAATGGGATAGGACCACCTCCGATGCTTGGGTTAGATCTACCTTTCATTCAGGGCTTGCCCTTGAGTTTATCTCCACCCCCCCACCCCCCCCCAGGCTCTTCAGGGCCTGCCCGTTATCAAACAACCCAACTTGACGACATCTCATACAAGAGGCAATTCAACATCTCTTGGATATACGGTCAGTTCAGATGATGCCGGCAGACCAACATGGCCAAGGATTTTATTCTATACTTTTTGTTGTGCCAAGGCCTCGGGGGGCTGGAGAGCCATTCTTGATCTTAAAAAATGAAACAAGTTTGTTATAAACGTTTCAAGATGCATTCCTTACAATTTTGAGTAGCATTAGACACAGAGATTTTTTTAACATCAATTGATTTAACGGAGGCATACCTCCACATTCCCATCTTGCCCCAGCATAGGCAGTACTTACGTTTCTCCTACCTTGGTCATCATTTCAAATATACGGCGTTGTCCTTTGGGCTCTCCTCTGCACCTCGAGTGTTCACCAAAGTGCTTGCAGTCCTGGTTGCGGCACTGCACGAGGTACCTATCAGATTACAGGCATATTTAGATGACATACTCATACAATCTTCATTGCCTAGTCAGGCGCAAAGGGACTTTGCAACTACTATGTAAGCCCTTCAGATCTATGGGTTTTTGATTAACATACCCAAGTCATCTCTACCCAACCTCCAGGCTGGTGCACCTTGGTGCCTTAATTGATACCGTTGATTGTAGGATATTCTTATTACAGGAGCAGCAGGATTCCCTTCAATGTTCCCTCTAATTTTTTTTCAGTGTGAGTAGAAAAGTATAGTGTTTGAGCAGCATATTTTCATGCTTGAGCACCTGAATTTTTTTCACAGATGTCACCTAAGACAACAACGAAATCAGTGTTATTTGAAACTCAAAGTTATGTTTATTCAAGGTACCTGCTTAATTAAAAGTGTTATATAATATCAGTATCACTTAACAACGCTCCTGCTTAGCAACCAAAATGTTGGCTCAGAAAGTCTGGCATTTGAAGCACGCAAATCTTAAAGCTGTTGTTACAACACCCTCGCACCCCTAATCCTTTAGAAAAAAAAAACCAGGGGTCTTCAAACCTGACAGCTTTAAGACTTGTGGACTTCAACTCCCAGAATTCCTCCTCCAGTCATGTTGGCTCAGAAACTCTAGTATTGAAGCATGCAAGTGTTAAAGCTGTCAAGTTACAAGATCCTTGCACTCCTAACCCTTTAGAAAAAAAACCTCAGAGGTCTTCAAACTTGACAGCTTAAGACTTGTGGACTTCAACTCCCAGAATTCCTCCTCCAGTCATGTTGCGGCGACGTCATCTGCGTGGATCTGCTCCATCTTCGGGTTTTTTTCACAGGGGGCAGGGCTGCCGCTGAAGATGCCGACGAGCCCCTCCACCACCAGAATAACTGCTACCGCCTCCTCCTCCTCCTCCAAGAGGACCACCACATTTGCTGCCCGGCGCTGCAGCTGAGGTGAAGCCACCAAAGCTCCCGCTGGCACCACCTCCGCTTGGAGCACCTGAGCTGGGCACCGCATTTACCCCTGCCACCGCCTCATCCTCTGCTGTGCTTTTGAGAAGACATGAGGCCCTTTTTTTTCTTGCTCCCGCCCCCTCCGCCGCCTTTCTACTGGCTCCAGTGGCCTCATGGCTCCTCAAAAGCACGGCAGAGGAGGAAGGGAGAGGAATAACGTGGAGGCCAGCTCAGGTGCTCTGCGTGGAGGAGGAGGCACCACTGCCATGGGCGGGGCTGCTGACCGGAGCTTTGGTGGCTTCATCTCAGCCACGGGTGGCAAATCCAGTGCTGGAGGAGGAGGAGGAGGAGGAGGAGGAGGAGGAGGAGGAGGAGGAGGAGGAGGAGGCAGCAGATATTCTGGTGGTGGCAGGGGCTTTGGGAGGTTACTTCAGCCGCAGCGCCAGGTGCAAGCGGCTAGGATTGGCTGCCCACAAAGGACCACCCCGGGCTTGCTTTGCTGAACACAGGGGCGACTGACGCTAGTTTGAGAGGCTGCGGCCGGCACAAACTACCGTCAGTCGCTCCGTGCTCATCAAAACAAGTCTGGGGAGGTCCTTTGCGGGCGGTCAGTTCTAGCTGCCTGCAACGGACTTTCCCACGTTTGCTTTGGCAGATATCACTGTGCGGCAGTTAGAAACTGCTGCGCGGGGTTTTCTTGCCACGTGCGCGGCCGCGCAGCCGCGCACCTTAGATGGAACAGTGATTCCCTTAGGTCTTTAGCATCTCAGGTCGCTAGGAATCCAGGGACTCCTTAGCCACTCTCTCCAAATTGCTGGGCACCATGGTGTCCGCCATTGGGATAGTCCCTTGGGCCTGCTTGCATTCCCGACAGCTACACTGGTTTCTCTTACCATTTCAGAAGAGACTGCTCCCAGGCCATGGTTTGCATTCCTGCGGAGGTTTCCTGCTCCTTCCTTTGGTGGACGTCTCAGACCATCACCAGGGGCTGTCTGTTTAAAGACTAGGACTCGTTGACTCTTACCATGGACATCAGCCTGTTTGGCTGGGGGGCCAAGCTCCAGGGGCAGATGGCTCAGGGGCAGTGGGACCAGGTGGACCGGACTCACAGTATAAACTGTTTGGAACTACGAACGGTCCATCTGGCCCTCCACCACTTCAAGGACATAGTGGCGGGCAAACACGTCTTGATACTGACGGACAGTATGTCATCCAAGGTGCATATAAACTGTCAAGAGGGGACCAAATCGCATTCACTGATGGATGAAGCCATGCAGTTGGGACTTTGGGCCGAGAGGCATCTGCGGTGTCTCTCCACGGAGCACATTTCGGGGGTGGCTAATGTACAGGCAGACTGGCTTAGCCATGAGGCTGAATGGCATCTGCACCCATCGGTTTTCCGGGACATTGTGAACAGGTTTGGCCGGTGATCGATCTCTTCGCCACCCCCCACAACACTCAGCTCCTGCAGTTTTATTCTTGGTTCCCAGTGCAGCGGTCAGAGGGAGTAGATGCACTGAGATGCAGGTGGTCTCCGGGTCTCCTTTATGCGTTCCCCCTGCTCTCTCCTGCCTCGCGTCATGCAGAAGATCATGGGAGAGAAGACGGAGGTGATCCTGGTCGCCCCCCCCAACTGGCCACGCAGGCATTGGTTTGTGGACTTGCAGACCCTTTTGGTGGACAGGCCCTGGAGGATCCCTCAGGACCAGATCTCCCTCAGCCAGGGGTCACTGGAACATCCCAATCCCCAATGGTTCCAGTTGACCACCTGGCGATTGAGCGGAGCGTCTTGAGGGAGGACAACTACTCCTCCAGGATCATCCAGACTATCCAGGCCACAGGGCATCCCTCAACTGAACGCATCTACAATTCCACCTGGCGGTCCTTCTGCTCCTGGTGTGCTGGTAAGACTTTGGATCCCGTTAGGGTTACTATCCCACATGTCCTGGAGTTCTTTCAGGACGGTTTGGACAGGGTTTGGCCACAAACACCATCTGACGTCAACTGGCAGTTATTTCTTCCGTATTGACTTGTGGGAGTGCCTCTTCACTGTCCCAGCAGCCCACGGTACGTCATTTCCTTAAGGGAGTGTCTAACTTTAAGCCACCGGTGGTGCACAGATATCCCTCATGGGATTTACCCAGAGTTCTTGACGCTTTTACAACAGCCCCATTTGAACCACTATAGGAGATCTTACTTAGGTTCTTAACTTTGAAAGTATCCTTTCTGGTGGCCATCACCTCTGCCAGAAGGATCTCAGAACTTCAAGCACTTTCGGTAAGATAAGATCTGTACATCTTCAATCAGGACTGTGTATTGTTATGACTGGATCCCTCCTTCGTTCCCAAGGTGTGCTCCTGCTTTCACCACATTCAGGAACTTGTGTTACCCAATTTCTGCCCCCATCCTTCTCACCCTTTGGAACACAAGTGGCACACCTTGGACATGAGGAGGGCACTAAAGATTTATTTGAAAAGGACCCGGCCTTTTTGTACACCAGAGTCTCTTTTTGTATCCTTCCAGCCAACATCCCTGGGTAGGAAGGTTTCGTCCACCACATAAGCAGATGTTTGCGGGCCTGTATAGCTGCAGCTTATCATTCCCACTCTGTTCCAGTTCCAGGTAGATTGACTGCACATTCTACAAGGAGTGCTGCTACCTCTGCGGCCTGGGCGGCCCAAGCTTCCTTGGCAGAGATTTGTAGGGCAGCAACTTGGGTTACCCCATCTCCTTTCATCAAGAATTATAAACTGGACGTCTTTGCATCTGCAGATGCAGCCTTTGGCCAAAGAGTTCTACAGTCAGTCCACAGGATAAGCACTCTGCAGAACCAGTCATATGACCTCCCGGGGGGGACGAAAGTTACTTTGCTACGTCCCAGTCTGGATGCTACCTCCACCACAATGGAGAAAGGGCATTGGTCCTTACCTGAGACGCCTCTTCTCATAGGGTGGAGGTAGCATCCAGCCCCTCCCAAGACAGGACTGGTTCCTTTGCTCAAGACTTCTGTTGGGATTGTTCTCATTGCGGTTTTAGTGCATAAGGGTTTTGTGGCTGACTTTTACCTTAGACATCTCTACAGGACTTTTCTACACAGGATACTTGATACCTTGACATGCTGGATTTCTGGAAGCGATGATGCATTGAGTCTGACATCCTTCATCGGAACTGGACTTTGCCTAGTGACAGGGACATGGTTTCAACAACTGTCAGGCTCAGTCCTCGCAATGAGTGGATGAAGGCCAACCCAGTCTGGATGCTACCTCCACCCTATGAGAAGAGGCGTTTCAGGTAAGGACCAATGCCCTGTTGTCTCACATTTGAGCTAAAGGAGCATAAGAAATGCCATTATTTACAATACATGGTGTTAATATTTGAGTACATTAGAGTCCCGTTAGCAGAAAAAAATGTATAGTGCTTAGAAATTCATAGTAAAATTATTCCATAGTATTATCAATGTTACATTCCAGTTACAAAGGTCACAGTTGGATTGCCTTCTTTATTGTTCTAATGCAGTGTTTTTTCAACCACTGTGCCGTGGCACACTAGTGACATAGTGTAAGGTGTGCCGTGGGAAAATTACTTTATATATAGTCAATATAGGCACAGAGTTAAATTTTTTAAACATTTTCTAATGGTGGTGTGCCTTGTGATTTTTTTCATGAAAAAAGTGTGCCTTTGCACAAAAAAGGTTGAAAAACACTGTTCTAATGGAAGAATTCTTGGAGTATATAACCTAATTCTGGAGTTCAAGATTCAGGAATGGTAGCCATAAAAAGCTTTGCACAAAGCTTTTGCACAAAAATAAGAAATATCTATGTAGGAATATACTGGTGTTTTTTTTTTACTCTAGAAGTAAATTCTATAAGTGGCAATCCATATTGTCGTTGACCTACAACTGTAATTGAGCCCATAATTACAGTTGTAAGTCATGATAATCATAAAGTGGTCCATCACATGATCTTTTTTTGCAGCATCCTTAAGTGAACCCTACAGACATTAAATGAACCCATTATTCACTATGGGTTGTATATTTTCTAAAAACTAGAAGTAAATGCTAGTTTCAGGAAAAATAAATGTAAATGTAAATTATATGACCATTGCAAATGGTCATAAATATAGGCTGGTTGCCAAACATCAAAAATGCAGTCTCATGACTATAGGAAGGGTGCATTCTGAATCCTAGTTTATATCCAAAATTTTATTTGGTTAACAATAGTAACAATCTGAGATCACATAGTTGATTAAATCTCTAATGTTAAAAAAATGGTCTAGAAAAATAATGCAGTCTCCTGAAAGGCCTTTGCAAAGAATAAAAAACCGTTATTGTCAGGGTTCCAATTATACACCCATAGAACAGAATGTTCCAATTTAAAAGGTAGGGACAGTCTTTCTAGAAACAGTCTTGACTTGGTGACAAGTATCACAAGATGAAACATAACCCTTGATATCTGCTATCAAAAGTTGCAAAACACTCAATTTGTCCCAACGGTTCTTTGTCAAGGTAGAGTTGCAATATTTTTTTTTCTCTTAAGTGTATAAGTAGCTGTTGTGAACAACTATCAATTATTCACAGACAAAGATGAAACAAGATCTAGAACACACCCTCACCTTTCAAAGACACTTCTCAAGAGATGTCAAAAGATGTCATAAAAATATACCAACTTGCAAATAGAAGTATTTCCCACTTTCTGGAACTCTTAATATGAACTGTAATTAATTAGATAATGCTGACTTAGATTAGAAACAGTTTGATTCAATATCAACAGAATCCTTTGCTACCAGAATTGCCTTTCTCTCATTAAACTAGTTGTTGCTCCATTTCTGTGTTTCTGTACTACTTCTTCTAACATTATGATTTTTATCAATATTTGTTCTGTAGTATGCAACAATTCAGACTTACTCACCCTTGAAGTCACTATAGATGGAACACTGAAGGGGGATGTTAGTGGAATTACTGACACTGAAATAGCTACTAATGTCAGCATTTCTTATGAAACGTCTGTAAAGCTGAAAAAGATACATGTTCCAATCCAAGACCTTGATTCTTTGATGAAAGAAAAGTAAGTATAACATAAACAAGCAAATGAAAAAAGACTCCAGTCACATTTAACATTGTCCTCAAGTTCTCCATTCTTCTAAAACAATACCATGTTCCCCCCAAAATAAGACAGGGTCTTATTTTCTTTTGCCCCACAAAACATGGCCTTCGGCTTATTATAGGGGGAGGGCTTATTGTTTTGTGTTTGCCGGGCAGCTGCTCCCTTGCAAACTGGCTCCTGAAGAGCCGGGCACAGCCTCAGGGGCGAAGCAGCCATGAGGTGACCATGCTCATGAGCAACCGCCTGGCAAACCTCCTCTCCAGCCAGCAGAGCGCCATTCACTGACCTAGGGGATATCCCTAAGGCGCCAAGGCACGTGGTGCTCTGCCCGCCACCCAGCTCCTGCGGCTTGGCACATTAGGGATACCCCCTAGGTCAGTGCATGGAGCTCTGCCCGTCTGGAGAAGGGGGTTGCACAAGCACCTGTTCCACCCCCAACAAGCATGCCTCCCAGCCCCACCATGTCCCGGCCCAGCTTTCCTTGCAGGGCCAGGGTGCCGCCACTGTGCTCCGTGCATAACCTCTTCTTCAGCTTCCAAACTCCAAAACTCAGCTGCCAATTCTTACAATAGCGGCCGCTCTAGGAATGCGTTCTATTGTTGTGGGCTGGCTGCCAGACAGAGAGTCTTCCAGACAGAGAGTCTTCCAGCAGCCAGCCCTGGCCCTGCAGGGAGACTTGGGCCAGGGCATGGTGAGGCTGGGAGGCAGGCTTGCTCGGGGCAGAACAGGCGCTCGCGCAACCACCCTTTCCAGTCGAGCAAACCTCCATGCATTGACCTAGGGGTTATTCCTAATGTGCCAAGCTGTGAGAGCTGGGGGACGGGCAGAGCGCCACGTGCTTTGGTGCTTAGGGATACCCACTAGGTCAGTGAATGGCGCTGTGCCCGGCTGGAGAGGGAGTTTGCCAGGCAACTGCTTGTGAGCGTGGTCACCTCATGGCTGCTTCACCCCTGAGGCTGTGCCTGGCTCTTTGGGAGCCCACTTGGGAGCAGCCACCCGGCAACTCCTGCCTCCGCTCAGGCAGAACACCAATCCCCAAAGTAGCAAGCAATGTGAACACCTTGCCCCCCCCCGGCTCCCGTGGCTTGGCGCCTTCAGGATACTGCTAGATCAGTGAATGGTGCTCTGCCTGGCTGGAGGGGGAGTGTCCAGGGGGCTTATGTTCAGGGGTGGGCTTATATTTTTGCCCAAAAATGTGGCAAGGCATTAATTTCAGGACAGGTCGTATTTTCGGTGAAACACAGTACTTTACATAAAGTCTCTGTTAATTTCAATTTTAGCTATTGCATAGCTTTTCTATAAGAGAATCTGTACCCAATCTAATCTTTCAGGTCTTCCAGTGATGCATCTATCACCACTAAAGTTGAGTCTATCTGCCTTATTGTTGCTGGTCCTCTTCTTCTCTTTCCTTCCTAGCATTACAGATTTATTCACAGAACTATGTCATTGGGTCCAAAATATAATATAATTTAAAGGCTTTAGACAGCTGTAAATCTTCAATTGCAACAAGATTTAATTATTTCTAAGCATTAACCAAATATGGTAAAGAACATGACTCAGAAATGTACACAGAAAATGGAAAGGAAATGTATAGGATTACTTATTGCAACGGAACCTATATTTATTGGATTGGGGTTTTCGTTCCCCCAAAATTATAAATTGAATTGCAGTCTATTTTATTGCGGTATACATTTATTCTTTTTTAGAAAAATCAACAATGAACATCCATTTATTAAACAATCAAGGAAGCTCCAGAGGAACTTGTATGTGATCACTGCATCAGCAGAATCTGCGGAAATGACAAAGTTTGAAGAATCTAACAAACTGGAAAGCAGCATTTTTCATAAAGCCCACGTCAAACTGAGCCTGAAGGTCTAATCTGAATAGTGAATTATGAAATTGAAGGAAAGAAAATGCACCTCTTCTCACCAAATTATTTTATCCTATAAAGCTGATCCAAGATTTTATTTTGTCTTTTAGGGTGCCAGAGATAAGAAGAAAATAATCACTATCCCAAAGGGATGCATCTTGGCATTCAAGGCTAAGAAATTATTTATAGAAGAAGGAACTGTAGGTAAGGGGCTTTTTTAAATCTAAGGCTTGTGCCAATGACTAATTTTCTGAAAATGTTACTCTTCCAGCCAAGCTGAAAGTTTCAAAGATCTAGCAGTTGGTCTGACGACAGGTAGAAGTGAGCTTGATAGATATTTGATATAATAAATTGCAGTTCTCATGTTCATCCATTTTCTCAAGAAAGACAGATGTTGGTATATTTTGAATTCAGCCTTCTATTCAATGGAGCATGGCTTCCTCAATCTCCTATTACCAGTTCCTTTACTCTCCACTTTGCAACTGCTTTTACTATTAGAGTTTTGTTTATATAATTCAATTGAAATCTTTCTTCCTATGACTTAAGTTATTATTTAATTCCTGAATTCTGGAATGAATGAGAGCAATATATGTTCTTTTCTTCATAACATACAGGTAGCCCATAACATAGAACCACAATTGAACCCAAAGTTTTCAGTGCTAGCAAGACAAGTATTAACTGAGTTATTAAGTTAACAACTGCAGTTGTAAAGTTAGTAAAAGTACTGTTAAGTCAATCTGGCTTTCACATTGACTTTGCTTATCAGAAGGTTGCAAAAGGTGATCACATAATCCCAGGAAAATCATAAATACATGCCAATTGCCAAGTGTCTGAATTTTGATAATTGGACCATGAGGATACTATAATGGCCATGTGAAAAACAGTCATAAGTTACTTTTTTCAGTGCCATTGCAACTTCGATAGAGTACTAAAAGAGGATTGAAAGTTGATAACTACCAATACAGGTAGTTACCCTCACCACCCTCCAGACCTTCACCACCCTCCAGACCTTCCGCGTAGCCCTCAAGTCCTGGCTGTCCCAACAGGCCTGGGGCTAAAGATTTCAACCCCACTCGAATTGTATGACTGTTGTGTTTTTAATGATGTATCATTTTTATGTCTGTGACTCGTTTGTCCTCCCTCCCCTTGAGTTGTGAGCCGCCCTGAGTCCCCCCAGGGAAAAGGGCGGCATACAAATAAACCATCTCAATCTCAATCTCTCAATCTCAGGTATGTGAAGAGTGCTATCATATCCTTTCCCAGTTTTCTTTAGCAGTGAGGTCTTCAGACATTCCCAGTTTACTTAATTCCCTGAGTATTACTTCCTTTTCTGAACGTATTTATTCTATCTGGCTATGTCTGGAAAGAAGGTGACTTTGACTGGACCCAATACTTAAAATAATGTTTGACCAAAACAAATAAAATCAAAATACTACTTTCCATGTTAAAATGTAACTTCTATTGATACAAACCAAAATTTCATTCCATTCATCTGGAATTCACCTCCTCCCTCCTGGGGATCCACTTCCTCAGTACATTCCATTATATTTTCCTTGCAATTAAAGTCAACCCCATCGCCATCATTTTGCTATATTGCTGCTGCCTCCTGGGGATAATTCATCCCTTTTTTCAAAAATGTGTTTGGCAGAGAAATTTGAATGTAAATTAAGATGTTTCTTTTTCTCAATGTTAGGTTTCTTTGAAAACTTAAAAATTACTGATTTCTTCTTCCAAAAATTTGCTTATGGTATTGTTAACTAGAATAACGTAAACAACTGAGTTTTCCTAATTTTTACTTTAGGTATTTCTTATTACTCAACTGATAAACTAGGAACTTTTGGTAAGTGTACTCCAGCCATTTTATTTTACTATTTTAATGAATATAACATGATATCTCTGAATTCTTTATTCAGTTACTGCTTCTAGAGTAGACATCATTATTTAGATCAGGGGTGTCAAACTTGTGTCCCATGGGCCGGATGCATCACGCACTGGCCACACCCACCCATTTTAGCGAAGGACAGGAAGTTGCAGTACATCATGTGACAACATCATGATGCCATGAGTTTGATACCCCTGATCTAGATGAAGGATCCAGAAGCCCGAAGCAGCACTCTTCCTCCAAGATTATTGTCATAGCAGCAGTCCTCTGTAGTAAGCAAGACTGAGAAATGGCTGTCTGTAAAATATTTTTGTTCTCTTTCATTTCTCTCTCTTATATGCATAGTTCATTTCAGAGTTCTTTGCCCTTATGCAAGTATGTTTAAGATGTCAATCCAATCCTAATTAAGCAATCACAGGAAATCTAAAGAGCTTGCTAAATTCAAAATGAAAATCCTGCAATACATACACACACACTGTGAACATCATAAGCATATTTTTGGGGAATGTAGAACTAGAGTTAACAAAGCATTCTGACTGGAATATTCAGCTTCCTTAATTCGTAGCCAGTATGGCTATGAGTGGACAGCAGGTTGGTTCATGTTAAGCATAAAAATTTTAGGAGAAAAATCCGAAGGCTCACTTCCTCTGGTGCTTGCATTTATGACTAGGTCCTTTTGAAATATTAATATTAACTGTCTTCATTTTTGCACATGAACACTGACCAAAATGTGCATTGATTTCTGCTATGAAGTTGAACTTCCAGGGAATTGATAATTTCCAGTAATGTAATTTTTTTTTAATGATAAATTTTTTAAAAATCCCAGTTTTCCACAAAATTCAATGTAAATGAAGAAATGAGTATACCTTTTACGTTCACACCAATCCTAATGTCCGCAACTTGGAAAAAATATTTTTAAAAAAGAAAAAAAGTTTACTAGTAATCAATAGAAATATTTTGTATTAGCTAGAAATATTTTAAACAGATAATATTCATAGTACTTCCCTAGGTAACTTGTACAAGTAGCTGCTAAAATTTAAAAGCTTCTATAGCCCTGATGCCGAATCTATGGCATGCATGCCACAGGTGGCACGTGGAGCCATTGGTCAGGACACACAAGGCTTGCCCTGTCAGCTGGCCAGCATGTGTCCTCTCATGCATGTGTTGGCCAGCTCACTTCGACCTTCTTTTGAGACCTTTTTTTGATTATTGGACGATGAGGATACTATAATGGCCATGTAAAAAATAGTCATAAGTTACTTTTTTCAGTGCCATTGCAACTTTGATAGAGCACTAAAAGAATGATTGAAAATCGATAACTACCAATACGTATGGTAGTGAAGAGTGCTATCATATCCTTTCCCAGTTTTCTTTAGCAGTGAGGTCTTCAGACATTCCCAGTTCATTTAATTCCCTGATCATTACTTCCTTTCTCTGAACTTAATTATACTATCCGGATATATCTGGAAAGAAGGTGACTGACGGAACACAATACTTAAAATAATGTTTGAACGAAACAAATAAAATCAAAATACTACTTTCCATGTTAAAAAGTAGCTTCTATTGATACAAACCAAAATTTCATTTGCCTTTTTGCAGCCAGCCACATTGCAAAATGAACATGAGTCAGCAGTGTAATCAACTTTTATTCTAAAATATTTTCCTGACTCCACACACAACAATCCTATTTCATGATCCAAAGGACTTCCTTTTTCTAACACAGAAAATTGCTTGGAAGCTATTTATTTTATATAGTTTTTTGAGTTCCAATAGTGTACATGTCTTCTCACTTTCTTGCTCCCGAACTATTAAACCATCCACTCCTTTATGTCCACAAGACTCAATCATCCAGGCTACAGGTTGAATCATGGCAACTGGACCAAGCTTTGTTAATTTGAGACATTTCATTGATCATCCAATCAACTTCATCAGTCAGAACAAAATTAGAGTCAGAGAGTCATTAGAATGTGTCAACTCTTGCCACACCAAATTCAGGGGTTTCTCAGGTGGTGCAGTGGTTAGAATGAAGTATTGCAGACTACTTTTGCTAATGTCCGACTGCCAGCAGTTCGGCAGATTGAGTCCCACTCACTCAAGGTTGACTTAGCCTTCCATCCTTCCAAGGTCAGTAAAATGGAGATCTAGATTGTTGGGGGCAATATGCTGACACTGTAAAACCACTTAGAGAGGGTTGTAAAGCACTGTAAAGTGGCATATAATTCTAAGTGCTATTGCTATCCAGGACAAAGGTGTCTAAAGGTTTAATCAAGGCAACTGAATCAAACTTTGTTAATCTGAGACATTTACATTCCAACGACTCTTCACCTAACTAATTTTGCTGTTATTGACAGAATTGCTTAAATGAGCAATGAAACATTTCAGATTAACAAAGTTTGATTCTGTTGCCTTCATTCTACTCTCTGCATCTACAATATACTCTGTGAACTACTAGGGAGGGCTGTCTTTACCCTCTTTCTCTCATATGTGGTAGGCTGTATTGCCTCTTATTCATCTGGAATGCACCTCCTCCCTCCTGGGGATCCACTTCCTAAGTACATTCCATTATATTTTCCTTGCAATTAAAGTCAACCCCATCGCCATCATTTTGCTATATTGCTGCTGCCTGCTGGGGATAATTCATCCCTTTTTCAAAAATGTGTTTGGAAGGAAAATTTGAATGTAAATTAAGATGTTTCTTTTTCTCAATGTTAAGTTTCTTTGAAAAATTTAAAATTACTGATTTCTTCTTCCAAAAATTTGCATATAGTATTATTAACTAGCAAAATGTAAACAACTGAGTTTTCCTAATTTTTACTTTAGGTATGTCTTCTTACTCAACTGATAAAATAGGAACCTTTGGTAAGTGTACTTTAGCTATTTTATTTTACTATTTTAATGAATATAACATGATATGTCTGAATTCTTTATTCAGTTACTGCTTCTAGAGTAGACATCATTATTTAGATCAGGGGTGTCAAACTCGTGTCCCATGGGCCGGATGCATCACGCACTGGCCACACCCACCCGTTTTAGCGAAGGACGGGAAGTTGCAGGACATCATGTGACAACTTCATGATGCCATGAGTTTGATACCCCTGATCTAGATGAAGGATCCAGAAGCCGAAAGCAGCACTCCTCCTCTAAGATTATTGTCATAGCAGCAGTCCTCTGTAGTAAGCAAGACTGAGAAATGGCTGTCTGAACATCATCAAATGAACTTGCATAGTTGAGGGACGACTTGAACATTAAACATTAAAACAAAAATTTATCAACTAGGTAACAATCAAATAACAATCAAAATAGGAAGTCAGAATTTTAAAATAATACTACCTATTTACTTTCACAAGAAAAAAGTATGCTATTATAAATCTATGCCCAGCTGTGAAATTACAACACAAATTCTCATTGGGAGAGAAAAGGAAACTTGGTATATTAAACCTAAATTAGGCATCATATTATATGTTTTTTTAAAAACACTTAAGGCATAGCCTTACTAACTACTCATTGACCTCCAAAAAACGTGTGGGGGGGTGTCGTGTGACTGGGCAACTTTTTTTTAATTTTTAAAGCATTTTTTACTACCTATTTGCCCAAAATGGTAATAAAAAATATTTTAAGAAGTGAAAAAAAGGTTCAGCTGTGCCATGTGATCGTGGCAACCTTTTTAAAAAAATTTAAAGCATTTTTTACTACTGGTTTGGGCAAATAGATAGTAAAAGAATTCATTAAAAAGTGAAAATAAAGGTTCTCAGGGTTGACTGGCACAGCTGATTGTCATATGGAACCTTTTTGTCCACTTTTAAAAGCTTTTTCTTCCTGCCTATTCGCCCGAAACGGCAGGAAAAAAATGCTTTAAAAAGTGGGAAAAAAGCTTCCAGTGATCAGGTGGCTCATAGCTGAGCTGCGTAATCCTCTAAATCTTTTTGTTACTACCAGTTCGCAGAACCAATGACAATCGTCGCTACCTGTCCACGCAAATTGATGCGAATCAATAGCATTTCACCCCTACTCTGACCCCAGTGACTGAGTCAGATTGGATCTTGCAACATTTTCCTGGGACATGTATATTTGCCTTAATTTGGGAAAGGCATATTTCAGGTCCCTGGTTTTAGGACAAGTGAAATATGGTAAATTTGTATATAAACTTTTTGAAAAGCTGGGTTTGGCATGTTGCTCTAAATCTAAAATATGGGATGACAACAGGAGTTGTTTATATGCAGAAGTAAGTAATGAAGAAAGTACAGATTTTTTCAAAATTTTTATTGCACTGGATGGGAAGGTCAACTAACTGACAGGACTGAGATTGAGACTGTTATCTCATTCTATTTCTTCACCCTATTGATGTAATTATTTTGCATTTCAGGTAAACGAGTTGTGCTTGAAGGTGGAGGTAAAATATTTTTGTTCTCTTTCATTTCTCTCTCTTATATGCATACTTCATTTCAGAGTTCTATGCCCTTATGCAAGTATGTTTAAGATGTCAATCCAATCCTAATTAAGCAATCACAGGAAATCTAAAGAGCTTGCTAAATTCAAAATAAAAAGCCTGCAATACATACACACACACTGTGAACATCATAAGCATATTTCTGACTTCATGTTTTATATTAAGACAGAGAGCCAATTAAAATAAATTTTTGGGGAATGTAGAACTAGAGTTAACAAAGCATTCTGACTGGCATATTCAGCTTCCTTAATTCGTAGCCTGTATGGCTATAAGTGGGCTGCAGGTTGGTTCATGTTAAGCATAAAAATTTTAGGAGAAAAATCCGAAGGCTCACTTCCTCTGGTGCTTGCATTTATGACTGGGTCCTTTTGAAATATTAATATTAACTGTCCTCATTTTTGCACATGAACACTGACCAAAATGTGCATTGATTTCTGCTATGAAGTTGAACTTCCAGGGAATTGATAATTTCCAGTAATGTAATTTTTTTTAAATGATAATTTTTTTTAAAATCCCAGTTTTCCACAAAATTCAATGTAAATGAAGAAATGAGTATACCTTTTACGTTCACACCAATCCTAATGTCCGCAACTTTGAAAAAATATTTTTAAAAAAGAAAAAAGTTTACTAGTAACCAATAGAAACATTTTGTATTAGCTAGAAATATTTTAAACGGATAATATTCATAGTACTTCCCTAGGTAACTTGTACAAGTAGCTGCTAAAATTTAGAAGCTTCTATAGCCCTGATGCCGAATCTATGGCACGCATGCCACAGGTGGCACATGGAGCCATTGGTCAGGACACACAAGGCTTGCCCTGTCAGCTGGCCAGCATGTGTCTTCTCATGCATGTGCTGGCCAGCTCACTTCGACCTTCTTTTGAGACCTTTTTTTATCATTGGACCATGAGGATAATATAATGGCCATGTAAAAAACAGTCATAAGTTACTTTTTTCAGTGCCATTGCAACTTTGATAAGAGCACTAAAAGAATGATTGAAAGTCGATAACTACCAATACGTATGGTAGTGGAGAGTGCTATCATATCCTTTCCCAGTTTTCTTTAGCAGTGAGGTCTTTAGACAGTCCCAGTTCATTTAATTCCCTGATCATTACTTCGTACAGTGGTTCTCCTCTTACCTCTTGGACAGGTCACAGTTGGTGTTGGTCGGAGGGCAGAGATCGACCCCTAGGCTCCGGAATTATGGGGTGCCACAGGGTTCGGTCCTGTCCCCCCTCCTGTTTAATATCTACATGAAGTCGCTGGGTGAGATCATTCGACGGCACGGGATAAAATACCATCAGTATGCGGACGATACACAGCTGTATCTGTCTGCCCCGTGCCAACTCAGTGAAACAGTTGACGTGATGTGTCAGTGCTTCGAGGCTGTTAGGGTCTGGATGGGGGTTAATAAGCTTGCACTCAATCCAGATAAGACCGAGTGGCTGGTGTGTTTCCCTCCCACTAATTGGCCAAGTTTTCCATCTCTCAGGCTGGGGGGGTCAAACAGTACGCCCCTCAGACAGGGTTCGCAACTTGGGAGTCCTCCTGGACCCACAGGTGACTTTTGAACACCACTTGTCGGCTGTGACCAGGGGGGCATTTGCCCAGGTTCGCCTGGTGCACCAGTTGCGTCCTTACCTGAACCGGGAGGCCCTCACAGCAGTCACTCGTGCCCTTGTGACCTCAAGACTGGACTACTGCAACGTGCTCTACATGGGGCAACCCTTGAAGAGCATTCGGAGACTTCAGCTTGTCCAGAATGCAGCCGCGCGAGCAACTGTGGGTACACCTCGGTACACCCACGTTACACCTGTCCTCCATGAGCTGCACTGGCTGCCTATTGGTCTTCGGATACGCTTCAAGGCGCTAGTCGTCACTTATAAAGCCCTTCATGGTATTGGACCTGGGTACTTGAGAGACCGCCTGCTGCCAATGACCTCCAATAGATCGATTAGATCCCACAGATTAGGCCTCCTCTGAATTCCACCAATCGGCCAATGCCGATTGGCGACCACCCGGAGGAGGGCCTTCTCTGTGGCTGCTCCGGCCCTCTAGAACGAGCTCCCCATGGAGATTCGAACCCTCACCACCCTCCAGGCCTTCTGCAAAGCCCTTAAAACCTGGCTGTTCCGACAGGCCTGGGGCTAATGAGCTTTTGTCCCCCCTCGAATGGTATGCTGTTGTGTGTTTTTAAATTGTGGTATTGTTTTGTTCGTTTTTTTCTTTTCATTATTTGTACACCCCCCCCCCCTTTGACTTGGGTTGTAAGCCGCCCTGAGTCCCTTTCGGGGGAAAGGGCGGCATAGAAATATAATAAATTCAATTCAATTCAATTCAATGGGTATTAACCAAGCCTTCCTGCCTATTGGAGACTGAGTTAACCTTTGGAAGCCACACCTACTGCTCTCCTCTGGCTTCCCAGATTAACCTCAGTCTTTGGCCTGAAAGGAGTGTTACTTTGTCTCTCCCTTCTTTTCGAAAACTTAGGAGTTTTTTCCCTTTCCATAAAGCATTTTTTTAACAGAGATTACTATTTAAAGATCAGCAGTTCGCCTCACCATCCTTCTGCTGTGCTCCGTGCCGCTTTTCAAGCTCCAGCTTGCCAGCACGTGCACAGACACCCCGTGCGACCGGCGGGCGCGTTGAGGGGGTAAAAGTCCCAGAGATTGCAGGGATGAAAGAAACGACTGTGCAGCGTCTGGAAGGGCCCAGGAAGGTCTGCGAGGACCGGGAAGCCACCAAGGATCACTGCGGCAACTTCCAGCAGCGAGAGAGGATCCGGATGGCTCCAGCAGTTGCCATCTTGGTCAGTCGCCATTTTAGGAGCACATGGGTGAGCACGTGATCAGCGTTCCTCTACGGACGCCAAAAGCGCTCACAAGGCACCAGGAAGCTGGAAGAGGCTTCCCTTTAGGCTCTACCCCGCCGGTGATCCGGGGGGTATTCCAGGGTTGTGCCTGCCGGCAGCTACAATTCAGCAGCAGAAGAGCAGAGAGGGGGATCCAAGCCCCAAAGGAACAAATCCGCTCTACAGCCGGTTGCAGGAGGAGGATGTTGGTGAGCACCGTAACTGTAAGTAATGGCGGAGGCGACCAGGAGTAGGGATACCAGGCCCAGAGCCCCAGGGGGTGTGGAGCCGGACGAAGGGACCTCCAGGGCTGTTTCCCCGGCTCCCAAGAAAGATCCCCAGTGAGGAGGGACAAGGTCAGGGCTCCCAAGAAGGTAGCCCCCAGGAAGGAGGCCAGGGGAGCAGGGCCTCGACCAGGGAGTTCAGGGTGACCATCAGCCCTTCCCCCTCCAGATCATGATCTCTCCGCAGGCCTTCAGCCTGGGCTGAGATCCGGGTAGCATCTCCAGCCTCACCAAGGGGTTCCCATAGAGGGCACAGCTCTCTATCGCCCCCCTTTCTCCGGCTCCCCCAGTGGACTCGAGAGCGGATCCCTTTGGTCGCAGGGCAACTAGCCCTGCTAGGCCTCACCTGGCTCCTCTATCCCCTGAACCCAGGGAATATTCCCAGCCACCAGAGCTCCAGCCTGCACTGCCTGACCTCACCAACAGCTTCCGGGACATGCTAGCTAGGGCTCTGGCCCATGTAATGGCCTCTAGTTTAAGCCAACAACCTCAGGGTTCCAGGAGCAGGGCCCCACAGGAACCTCCAGGGTTCAGCAAGAACGCCCCAGCACTTCAGCTGCCAATGAAGCCAGGTCTCCCTCCCCTTCCACAGCTAGCAAGACTTCCGACCTGGAGGAGGGAGAATTGAAGGATGTGGAGTTCTCAGAGGATGAAGATCCCCAGGTAGAGGATGATTCCACCGTAGCGGGCCTCTTTCCCCCGTCCTTATTTAGCTCCTTGCTCCGCAAGGCATCGGCCACAGCCAATCTGGATTCCCCCCCCCCGGATCCTAAGCTGGTAACAGAGACCTCTGGCAAGGGTAAGAGCAAAAAGAAAAAGGGACCCTTCCATAGACCCCCCCGTGGCTAAGGAGGAGATTCCCATGCCAGAGATGTTCATGGAGGTGCTTAAATTGCAGTGGGTAAAACCAGGGTCCTTCCCCACCCCAGGGGGAAATGAGAGAAAATTTTACAATCTCAATCAGACCTTTGCCCAAGCGCTCCAGGTACCTGAAGTGGACAATCCGGTAGCTACCCTGGCATCAGCTTCAACGGTCGTCGCAGGAGACACTGCCAACTGCCTCAAACCTGAGGACAAGAAGGCAGACATTGTCCTGCGCAAGACGTTCCAGGCTATCACATGGGCCATCAGGGCGGCCGCCTCCACTTCTTTCTTCAACAGGTCTACGGTCGTGTGGTTGGAGCAGCTGAGGGACAGGACTCCGGCATCAGAGGTTCCCCTCCTGCAGGACATTTCCCAGATGCTGGCGGCAACGCAATTCTCAGTAGACGCCACCTTGGACGGGGTAAAGTATGCCTCGCGTGCTATGTCTTCTTCAGTTGCTTCTAGGCGCCTGCTCTGGCTACATCATTGGCAGGCGGAATCCCAGATGAAGTGGCACCTAACTGGCGCAGACTACACCGGGGAGAAACTATTTGGGACGGTGCTGGACCTTATCCTTGTGGAGGATAAAAACAAGTGGAAGGTTCTCCTGACAACAACCAAACGTTCGGATTTCCGCCACGTGCCATACCCCAGGAGGAACCCCTACAGACCACCCGACGGGGACAACCAGAACCAGAGGTACCAAAACCCCAGGTTCCACAGGCAGGGGGATAGACAATTCCAGAACAGATTCAGGGGCCAACAACAGGGCAAGCGGCCCTTTTAAGGAGGAGGCGGTAGCCCCTTCCACAGGTTCAAGTTATCCGACTCCGGATCACCCCATCGGCGGTCGCCTCTCCATGTTTGTGGATGCCTGGGATCGTATCACCTCGGATGAGTGGTAACTCCAGACGGTAAGGCTCGGGCTACACCTGGAGTTCCGCTCCCTCCCCCCCAGTAGGTTCTGCACCTTTGCTTCCTCCATAGACCCGACCAAGAGGACTCTTAAGGCCAAGGCCATTAAGCACCTATTAGACATCAGGGCCATTGAGAGGGTTCCAGAGGGGGAGAAGGGCTCCGGATTCTACTCGAACCTCTTCCTAGTCCCCAAGAACTCAGGGGGATGGAGAGCCATCCTGGATCTTAAACTATTCAATTCCAGGGTGGTATACCGCAAATTTAAGATGGCCTCCCTGAAATCCATCTTGGAAGGCATCCGGCCGGGTGATTTCCTGGCATCCATCTACCTCACAGAGGCATACCTGCATATCAGGATTGCCCCGGAACACCGTAAATTCCTGAGATTATCCCACGAGGGGAATCACTTCCAATACAGAGCTCTGCCCTTTGGGCTGGCTCAGCCCCCAGGACATTCACCAAGGTGCTTGTAGCAGCAGCAGGTCACCTACGCTCCCTCCCAGTCCATTGGTTCTGCCATTTAGACGACATCCTCGACTTAGCCAGGTTGCCTGACTTGGCTGCACGGGACTTGGGTACCACCATCGACACCTTTAGATCCCTGGGTTTCTCCATTAACCTGGAGAAGAGTCACCTTGTGCCCTCCACCAGGCTCCTTCACATAGGGTTCATCATCGACTCAGTGGCTGGGGGGGGTTTTCTGTCCCAGGATCGCAAGGACAGCATCGTTAAGATGATCCACGAGGTTCGCAAGTCACGCTCTGTCCCTGTAGTTCTTCTTTCCAGGCTCCTGGGGAAGTTCATCTCGTGCATAAGGATCGTGCTGTGGGCTCGCCTACACGCCAGGGAGCTCCAGTGGTTCCTGCTGCCCCACCAGAAAGCCGGGACGAGCGACGCCACCTTCAGGATCTGGGTGTCACCCCAGGTGCTACTATCCCTTCGCTGGTGGCTGTCCTCAGCCTTGAACAGAGGATGCCTCTTCAGAGAACTGGCAAGGATGACACTCACCACCAACGCAAGTCTCTTCGGCTGGGGGGCCCACCTGGAGAACCAGATCGCCCAGGGCCGGTGGACCCCAACAGATATGAGAAACAACATCAACTGGTTGGAGCTCAGAGTCATCCACCTGGCTCTCCGACACTTCAAGGGCATAGTAAACAGACATCACATCCTAGTCCTGACAAACAATGTAGCGGCCAAGGCCCACGTGAACAGACAGGGTGGCACCCACTCCAGGGCTCTTCACAACAAGGCGCTGCGGCTGGGAAACTGGGCAGAGAGGCACCCGCTGTCCATCAGAGCGGAACACATCTCCGGAACAGAGAACCATCAGGCAGACTGGCTTAGCAGGGAGATGGTGGACAGCGGAGAGTGGCAGCTCCACTCCTCGATCTTCCATTGGATCTGCGAGAGGTTCAGACATCCGACGGTGGACCTATTCGCGACCCCGCAGAACGCCCAGCTGCCGGAGTTCGTTTTGAGATTCCCGACCATGGGAGCCATGGACACGGACGCTCTTTGATGCAGATGGCCACCAGGTCTTCTCTACGCCTTTACCCCCCTTCCCCTCATCCCCGGGGTCCTGAGGAGGGTGGTAGCGGAGGGAGCAGAGGTGATAATGGTGATTCCCTTCTGGCCGTGCCGACCCTGGCTGGCAGACCTAGTGGACCTGTCCACAGCCCCTCACTGGAGAATCCCAGCGGGGGAGGTAGCTCTGCACCAGGGGTCTCTGGAGCACCCGGACCCGGAGTGGCTTCATCTGACCGTCTGGCGATTGAGCGGGAACAATTAAGGGAGGCTCAATTTTCCGAAGAGGTCATCAGGGTAGTAGAGGCATCCAGGAGGCAGTCCACCACCCGTATCTACAACGCTTCCTGGGTGGCCTTTGCAGACTGGTGCCGAGCTAAGGGCCTCTGCCCAACGGCGGCCTCGGTTCCGCAGGTCCTGGACTTCCTCCAGGAGGGCCATCAGAAGGGCCTAGCCACCAGTACTCTTAGACGTCAGGTCTCCGCTCTTTCTACGGTTCTGGGGGTGGTGGTGAACGCTCCTCCCTTGTCCCAACATCCGGTACTTAAATGGTTCCTCAAAGGGGTGGCAAATCTGAAACCCTCAGTGGTCCATCGATTCCCCACCTGGGACCTACCCATGGTCCTCCAGGCCCTGACGGAAGCACTGTTCGAACCTTTGAGGGAGGTCTCCCTCCAGCTACTGACCCTTAAGGTCGTCTTCCTGGTCACCATCACTTCGGCCAGAAGAGTCTCGGAGATCAACGCTCTCTCCAGTAGGGCGGATCTTTGCACCTTCCTAGATAACAGGGTCATCCTCAGACTCGACCCTTCCTTCATGCCCAAGGTCAACTCCCCCTTCCACAGGGCGCTAGAGGTCATTCTACCGGATTTCTGTCCCCATCCTTCCGCAGAGAGGGAGAAATCCTGGCACAAGCTGGACGTCAGAAGAGCCCTGCGCATATACCTGAAGCACACGGCCTCCTTTAGGCATTCAGAGGCCCACTTCATGTCCTTGCAACCATCCTCCCAGGGAGCCAAGGTCTCCCCGGCCACCATCAGCAGGTGGATTACAGCGGCCATTTCACAGGACTACAAGGCACGTGACCTCCAGGTCCCAGAGGGTATCACAGCGCACTCCACTAGAAGTGCGGCCACCTCAGCTGCCTGGTCCATCCAGGCACCCATAGAGGAGATATGCCGAGCGGCTGCCTGGGCCTCTCCGTCTCCCTTCATTAAGCATTACAGACTAGACGCCTCTGCCTCTGCGGAGGCCTCATTCGGCAGGAGGGTTCTGCAGGGAATCCTGGACTCTCAAAGGAGCTCAGGCCCGTCTAATCTCTCCCAGGACATCTAGCTTTGGTATGTCCCATGATTACTCCTCCCACACCTTCTCTTCGGAAACTGGCAGTTGGACTTACCTGAACTGCATGTTTCGAGGAAAGGTGTGGGAGGAGTCACTTCCCCCCTCCCTTTAGGGCGCCCCGCGCCTGGGGTCCTGAGCAAGTCCAGGTTCAGCTTAACGGTTAGGAAGGATATGAGTTGGCTGTTCTTGTTTATCCTTCCTTTCAGATGCTGCTACAATCCATCAGTTAATCTGCGAAGCCAGAGGAGAGCAGTAGGTGTGGCTTCAAAAGATTACCTCAGTCTCCAATAGGCAAGAAGGCTTGGTTAATACCCATGGTTACTCCTCCACACCTTTCCTCGAAACATGCAGTTCAGGTAAGTCCAACTGCCATTTCATTGATCATCCAATCAACTTCATCAGTCAGAACAAAATTAGAGTCAGAGAGTCATTAGAATGTGTCAACTCTTGCCACACCAAATTCAGGGGTTTCTCAGGTGGTGCAGTGGTTAGAATGAAGTATTGCAGACTACTTTTGCTAATGTCCGACTGCCAGCAGTTCGGCAGATTGAGTCCCACTCACTCAAGGTTGACTTAGCCTTCCATCCTTCCAAGGTCAGTAAAATGGAGATCTAGATTGTTGGGGGCAATATGCTGACACTGTAAAACCACTTAGAGAGGGTTGTAAAGCACTGTAAAGTGGCATATAATTCTAAGTGCTATTGCTATCCAGGACAAAGGTGTCTAAAGGTTTAATCAAGGCAACTGAATCAAACTTTGTTAATCTGAGACATTTACATTCCAACGACTCTTCACCTAACTAATTTTGCTGTTATTGACAGAATTGCTTAAATGAGCAATGAAACATCTCAGATTAACAAAGTTTGATTCTGTTGCCTTCATTCTACTCTCTGCATCTACAATATACTCTGTGAACTACTAGGAAGGGCTGTCTTTACCCTCTTTCTCTCATATGTGGTAGGCTGTATTGCCTCTTATTCATCTGGAATGCACCTCCTCCCTCCTGGGGATCCACTTCTTAAGTACATTCCATTATATTTTCCTTGCAATTAAAGTCAACCCCATCTCCATCATTTTGCTATATTGGTGCTGCCTGCTGGGGATAATTCATCCCTTTTTCAAAAATGTGTTTGGAAGGAAAATTTGAATGTAAATTAAGATGTTTCTTTTTCTCAATGTTAGGTTTTTTTGAAATATTAAAAATTACTGATTTCTTCTTCCAAAAATTTGCATATAGTATTGTTAGCTAGCATAATGTAAACAACTGAGTTTTCCTAATTTTTACTTTAGGTATTTCTTCTTACTCAACTGATAAAATAGGAGCTTTTGGTAAGTGTACTTCAGCCATTTTATTTTACTATTTTAATAAATATAACATGATATCCCTGAATTCTTTACTCAGTTACTGCTTCTAGAGTAGACATCATTATTTAGATCAGGAGTGTCAAACTCGTGTCCCATGGGCCGGATGCGTCACGCACTGGCCACACCCACCCATTTTAGCAAAGGGCGGGAATAGTGTACATGTTCTCCTGTGCGCTGCTTGGGGAATCCAAGCATGGGTTAATTTTGTCCATTAACCTAGAGACTGAGTTATGTAATTGTTGACCACGCCTTCTCTGACTAAAGTAGTTTTTTTACTCAGTCCAACCTAAAGAGGCATACAAACCTTTTCTCTAGGATATCAGACAAAATTAACTTCACACCTTTGTTTCTGGAGGTTTGGATTTCTGGATTTCATGTTTGACTGAATATTTGTGGATTTGACAGGGCACTTTATCTGTTCGATCCGGCGGGCACCTGTTACGCTGGGCTAGATTGTTTCCCTTGGGAGCTTCTGCGAGTTCCCTTCTGGCTCTCATGGCTGGGGGAATCTACACGTAGCAGGACTGCAGCTGCGTACAAGAATTTATCAACTAGGTAACAATCAAATAACAATCAAAATAGGAAGTCAGAGTTTTAAAATAATACTACCTATTTACTTTCACAAGAAAAAACTATGCTATCATAAATCTATGCCCAGCTGAAAAATTGCAACACAAATTCTCATTGGGAAAGAAAAGGAAACTTAGTATATTAAACCTAAATTAGGCATCATATTATGTTTTTTTTAAAACACTTCAGTCTAATGTTGCCTTTACATAGCCTGACTAACTGCTCATTGACCTCCAAAAATATGTGGAGAAATGTATGAGGACAAATTATGCTCTATAAAGATCACTTGGAAGTGGGAGATAATTCCAATATAATCTACCAGATCCCCTGCATGGATTGCCTGTAGAAACTAACTACCAAATTGCAAGAAGACAAGCAAGCAGTCATATGAGGAGATCAAAACTCAGTCATCTCACATTACAATAATCAATAATAAGCATGGCTTGGTGGGCGTGGCTTGTTGGGGGGTTTCATGTGACTGGGTGGGCGTGGCCAACTTTTTAAAATTTTTAAAGCATTTTTTACTATTTATTTGCCCAAAGTGGTAATAAAAAATGCTTTAAGAAGTGAAAAAAAGGTTCAGCTGTGCCATGGGATTATGGGAACCTTTTTTTTTTTACTTTTTAAAGCATGTTTACTACCGGTTTGGGTGAATAGGTAGTAAAAAAATCATTAAAAAGTGAAAATAAAGGTTCTCACAGCTGATTGTCATATGGAACCTTTTTGTCCACTTTTAAAAGCATTTTTTTTCCTGTTCGCCCGAACCGGCAGGAAAAAAATGCTTTAAAAACTGGGAAAAAAGCTTCCAATGATCAGGTGACTCACAGCTGAGCTGCGTGATCCTCTAAATCTTTTTGTTACTACTGGTTCGCAGAACCAATGACAATCGTCACTACCTGTTCATGCAAATTGGTGCGAATCAATAGCATTTCACACATACTGTGACCCCAGTGACTGAGTCAGATTGGATCCTGCAACATTATCCTGGGACATGTATATTTGCCTTAATTTGGGAAAGGCATATTTCAGGTCCCTGGTTTTAGGACAAGTGAAATATGGTAAATTTGTATATAAACTTTTTGAAAAGCTGGGTTTGGCACGTTGCTCTAAATCTAAAATATGGGATGACAACAGGAGTTGTTTATATGCAGAAGTAAGTAATAAAGAAAGTACAGATTTTTTCAAAATTTTTATTCCACTGGATGGGAAGGTCAACTAACTGACAGGACTGAGATTGAGACTGTTATCTCATTCTATTTCTTCACCCTATTGATGTAATTATTTTGCATTTCAGGTAAACGAGTTGTGCTTGAAGGTGGAGGTAAAATATTTTTGTTCTCTTTCATTTCTCTCTCTTATATGCATACTTCATTTCAGAGTTCTATGCCCTTATGCAAGTATGTTTAAAATGTCAATTCAATCCTAATTAAGCAATCACAGGAAATCTAAAGAGCTTGCTAAATTCAAAATAAAAAGCCTGCAATACATGCACTCCCCCCCCCCCCACACACTGTGAACATCATAAGCATATTTTTGGGGAATGTAGAACTAGAGTTAACAAAGCATTAGTTCAACTTCTGACTGGAATATTCAGCTTCCTTAATTCGTAGCCAGTATGGCAATGAGTGGGCAGCAGGTTGGTTCATGTTAAGCATAAAAATTTTAGGAGAAAAATCCGAAGGCTCACTTCCTCTGGTGTTTGCATTTGTGACTGGGTCCTTTTGAAATATTAATATTCACTGTCTTCATTTTTGCATATGAACACTGACCAAAATGTGTCATGAATTCTGCTATGAAGTTGAACTTCCAGGAAATTGATAACTTCTAATAACGTAATTTTTTTAAATGATACATTTTTTAAAAAATCCCCGTTTTCCACAAAATTTAATATAAATGAAGAAATCAGTAAACCTTTTATGTTCACCCCAATCCTAATGTCCGCAACTTTGAAAAAATATTTTTAAAAAAGAAAAAAGTTTACTAGTAATCAATAGAAACATTTTGCATTAGCTAGAAATATTTTAAACGGATAATATTCATAGTACTTCCCTAGGTAACTTGTACAAGTAGCTGCTAAAATTTAAAAGCTTCTATAGTATACCAGTGTGATTAAAATAAATTATTTTGTATCTTTCTCATTATTAGAACTGGAAAAGAATATTCTTTTCCCCAATATGTTTTGTAGAGTTTGATTGAAAGTCTATAACTTCATTTGAAGCGTGGGATAAAGTATTCTAACAATAGCTTAGGCCTATCTGTTTTGTTTACTGTGGGCCTCATGGGATCATTCAGAATAATAAAATAGTCAAAAGAATGTATATCCATTTTCCCCTATGGGTCTTCAGTTCCTCAATAGAGATGTTGTCTGTTTGGAGGATGAGCAGACATCAAGAAAGAGTCACAATGAATTGTATAATGTTGAATGAGGGTTCATCAGAATTAAGCAGATACTTTGGATAATATTGACATGGGTTCTTTTAACAATACCCAATTTGGTGGGCTCAAGACACAAGAGATCCAACAACACAGGTCCCTAGACAAAACACAATGCAACTGCTTGCATTCCCACATACTATTATTCACTACTAACTCTTCTGCAGTTACTGGTACTCTATATTGCTACTCCAACTACTACTCCTTTTGAGTACTGCTAGAGGAATCAGGAGGGTTGGCTAAATATTAAAATCAAAGCTGAATGCTGAAAACATAAAGCCTTTAATATATGGGCAGTTCCAGTGATATGCTACTCAGCTGGAATCATCAACTGGACTTTGGCTAAACTGAAAAACTTGGACTGGAAAATTCGCAAACTTTTGAATATGTATCACGCTTTACACCCACAAATTGACAGGTTGTACCTGTCAAGAAAATTTTTAAAATTTTTTAAATGTATGTGAAAAGCGCTACTGAACTTAAATCAATACTCAACACAGTTCAACTGTTCATCAGTAACATCAAAATGAACTTTGGACTTGAAAAATGTGCTATATTTTCCATGCAGCAAGGAAAAATGGAAAAAAATAGAAGGAATAGAACTACGAAATGGAAGCCTAGTGAAAGCATTAGCAAAGGATGACAGTTACAAATACCTAAGCATATTGGAAGCAGATAACATCTTGAATGTAAAAGTCAAAGAGTCAACGCAAAAGGAATACATCAAGTGGGTCCACAAAATATTAAAATCAAAACTGAAT
The DNA here is from genome assembly GCF_051295495.1 of Thamnophis sirtalis. NCBI lineage: Eukaryota > Metazoa > Chordata > Lepidosauria > Squamata > Natricidae > Thamnophis > Thamnophis sirtalis. The sequence continues at coordinate 94,859,199 of NW_028261384.1, forward strand.
GCTGGAAATATAATTAATGTCATTAATACATGAGCAGTTCCAGTGATACAGGACTAATCAACTAGACTTTGGAATAATCAACTGGACTTTGGCTAAACTGGAAAACCTGGACCGGAAAACATGCAAACTCTTGAATATGTACTACGCTTTACATCCACGAAGTGACAGGTTGTACCTGCCAAGAAAAATAGGGGGCAGAGGACTATTGCAAATCCATCAAACTCTAGGTAAGAAAAAATGAAGTTTGAGTGATTATGTGAACCAAAGTACAGAAAAATTGCTGCAGACTGTGAATATGGAAAACAGTGTAAAAACAACACAAGCAAAGACAGAATATAAGGAAAAACAGCTGGGTGACAGATTGAATAGATGGAAAACCAACGCTTTGCATGCACACCACTTGAAAAACATTGAAGGAAAATGTAACGACAACTTGACATGGACATGGCTTAAGATTGGAACCATCAAGAAAGAAACTGACGGTTTAATATTGGCTGCTCAAGCACTACAAACTAATGCCATGAATGCGAAGATACAAAAATCCATTGACAATCCAAACTGCCGGCTTTGCAACAACAAAGTTGAAACTGTTTCACATTTAATATGTGAATCAGAGGTGGGTTCTTCCCGGTACGGTACGCCATGTAGTGAACATCTGGCGTACCAGACAGGATTGGTAGGGATGTTGGCCTGGCCACGCCCCCGTACTGGCGAAAGAAACAGCTGAGGAAGGAACAGGAGCAGAGGCTTCGGCTGTTGGAAGAAGAGCCCATACTTCATTCTCTTTGACAGCTGCCTTGCTTGCCATCGGCAGAAATCAGGGGGAGAGAGGGAGGAGAAAGCCAAGCTTCTGCTAGGAATGGCCTTCTCCTCCCTCTCTCCCCATGATTTCTTTTTTTCGACGCTCTCACCGAGGAAGAAGGCAGGGATGCTGGCTTCCCTTACCGCTCGCCACCACCACTTCTGCGGCCGCCAGCTGCAGCTTCACCTGCCCTGCTTAGCTGAGTAGCTGGCCAGGAAAGTGGCAAGTGGGCAAGTGCCAGCCAGTATCCCAGTATCCTTCCTCCACGAGTGTGGCCAGGAAAAATCAGGGGGAAAGAGAGGGAGGAGAAAGCCAAGCTTCTGCTAGGGATGGCCTTCTTCTCCCTCTTTCCCCCTGATTTCTCTCCGGCTGCACTCGCAGAGGAAGGAGGCAGAGATGCTGGCTGGCACTCGCTTCCCTTACCGCTCGCCACTGCCACCACTGTGGCCCACCAGCTACAGCCCTGCCTGCCCTGCTTAGCCGGTCAGGAAAGCGTCGAGAGGGGCGAGCGCTGGCCAGCATTCCTGCCTTTTTTGTTTGAAAGCTGCGGCAGCAGGGAAACAGAGGCTTCTTTACCAGCCTCCCAGCTGATCCAGCTCCCCTTACACACATGCCTCATGCTGCGGCAAGCACGATGTGTGTGTATGTGACATGCATGCCTTCCATGGTGTGCCCAACACTTTCAGGCACCCACCAGGTCACTTGCCAAGTGGCAGAGAAATCAGGGTTCAGCAAAAGGGAAAAAAACTGATCCAGTCCCCCTTACACAGACGCCTCATGCTGCGGCAAGTGGGATGTGTGTCTTCCATGGCATGCCCAACACTCATCCGCCAAGCGGCAGACCAATTGGACTTCAGCAAAAAAAAAAAAAAGCCATTTGAAATTAGCCTTCTCTGCCGCTCTGCTAAAAAGGTGGGAACTACAGCCAGGAGATAACAGGACGACTAACCATATTCAGGTAACCCCCAGAGCGGAAAGATGCTGAATTGGGGGAATCTGTGAGTTGGTTTGTAGGACACGGATGGCCATGATCATAGGATTTGTTGGGTGTCAGTTTTAGTTCATAGAATATATCTACAAATATAACTGGAAGTTGTGTGTGTGTGTGAGAGAGAGAGAGAGCGGGGGGGGGGGGTGAATGCAGCAAAATTGCACAAACTGATTACAAAGCTAGACACAACCAAGTTGCCAAATTAATCCACTGGTGATTATGTAAACAATACGACTTACCTGTATCCAAAAAGTCATGGGAGCACAAAGTTGAAAAAGTTACTGTAAATGACAAGGTGAAAATTTTGTGGGACTTTTGAATACAGATGGATCGTCATTTGGAACACAACAAGCCAGATATCATAGTTATAGAGGGCCAAAACGTACAATTTATTGACATCATGTACCAGAAGATGCCAGAGTCGAAGAAAGAGAATTGGAAAAAATTATGAAATACCGCGATTTGACCATAGAAACTACCTGATTATGGATGAAACATGTAACAATGATATCCATTGTCATCGGGGCACTTGGAACCATGTCCAAGAATTTTATAAGATACATCAACAAATTGCAGCTTCCTGCAATAACACCAGCGGAACTGCAAAAACCTGTGCTACTCAGAACATCGTATATTTTAAGAGGTACTTGGTTGATACCTAGGATGCAGGGGTGGGTTTCAAATTTTTTTACTACTGGTTCTGTTGGCATGGCTAGATGGGAGGCATGTGACTGAGTGGGCCTACTTGACATCACTCACGCATAAGCACATGAACATGCACAAGCAGTCATTTGCCCCCCACTTAGCCACGCCCACAGAAGCACAAAAATTAGTTTTGCCAGCTGGGTGACTGGCAAAGAACCCTTAGTTTTCCCACTGCCCCAGCTCTTGGAGGAAGGAGGCAGGGATGCTGGCTGGCGCTCACCCCCTCGCCACTTTCCCAGCAAGCTAAGCAGGGCAGGCGGGACCTGGGCTGCAGCTGGCAGGGAGGGGGCAGTAACGCTCAGTCCTGCAGGGGCAGTGATGGCAAGTAGTAAGGAAAGCAAGTGCCAGCCAGCATCCCTGTGTCTTTCGTCCGAGAGCCAGGGCAGCAGGGAAACCTAGGCTTCTTTGCCAGTCTCCCAGCTGATATGTTCCATCCAACCCCCCTTCTACACACATAAACACACACAGACACACACACCAATTGCCACGGCACAAAGAGAGGAAGAGAAATCAGGGAAAGAGGAAGGAGAAGACATCTCTAGCAGCTCAGCCTTCTCCCTCTACCCATGTTTTTTCCTCCTTTCCACGTGCCATGGCAAGCGCAGTGTATGTGTGTGCATGTGTAAGGGGGGGGGTTAGATGTGACAGATCAACTGGGACGCTGGCAAAGAAGCCTTGGTTTCCCCACTGCTGTGCTCTTGAACAAAGGAGGCAGGGATGCTGACCGGCACTCGCTTCCCTTACCACTTGCCTTTTCTGCAGCATCCTCCTCCCCTTTGGATCACCCTGCAGCAGGGGAAGAGAAACGGAGTGGGCACTTGAGTAGGAGACTTAGGATGTCCCCTTGCCCTCCCGCACCATTGCCACCACCACCGCCACCACCACTCTCAGCTCCAGCACAGCATCTGCATTTCAACCAAGGGCCGCTCGACCACCCACCGGCCAGGCCGGACTGGGTACCAACGTCAGAAGGTAAGTGGGCATGGGGGACTGCAAGTAAGGCCATGTGGAAGGCAAGGAAGCATGGCAGAACCGCAGGGAAAGGGGCAGCTAACTAAGCCGTGACTCGCAGGTTTACCTGGCAGACAGATCAGGGATGCAGCACTTCAGACAGGCAAGCTGCAGAGCAGAGATTGGGTGGGGTGGGGTGAGCGAGCAGTGACCAAGGAACCGGTATGGGGCGTGGCTAGGCCACCATTGCTACTGATTCAAAAAGCGGTACATCAGATTTTTACTACCTCTTCTGGCATACCAGACCGGACCGGTAGGAACCCACTTCTGCTAGGATGCTGGCAGCAACTCGTATCAACCATTAGCACCAGTCAATAGTATTTATGATGCATTTTTGAATGTGCAGTTGACTGAGTTTCATGTTTAATGAATAAAGTATATTACTACTACTGCTGCTGCTGCTGCTGCTGCTGCTACAACAACACATCAAGAAATTGTAGCTTCCTGAAGTAACACTAGTGGAACTGAAAAAACTTTGCTGCTCAGAACATAATGTATTTTAAGAAGATACTTGGTTGATACCTAGGATGCCAATCAACCATTAGCACGTCAATGGTATTTGTGACCCATTTTTAAATGTTCAGTTGTCTGTGTTTCATGTTTAATGAATAAAAGAGATAACAACAACAACAACACTCAACACTCATTCAGAGACCAAATTGTAAAAAATATAGAACTTAAAACACTCCGCAATGATACTATATACTGGCAATATTTATTACTGTGCTCAGTTAAAATAATATCCAAATTTTTATTTTTTAGATTTTTTTATTTTGCCTTTTTCATATACAATTTAAGACAATGAATATATCAATTATCCCTTTCCCTCGTATTTTACCACATTTTTTCTTCTGGGCAGGATAAGAACAGCAAACATTGATTTTAATATTTCTGTCTCTGTTTGGGAAGACAATAGGAAAAACCTTAGAAAGGAAGTTGAGGAAGAATATGAGCCATTTTCTTTAATGTCTTCAAACCTGCGTGGAAAATTTCTAACTAGTTTTGTGGTTCTAATGAAGAAAAGTGAACCTTTGGAAGAACTGGAAGAACTGGAGCTCCAGGTAAAGAATTTTCTGTTGTTAATACTGTGGTTCATTTCCTTTACTTCTCATAGTTCTACATAACTAGCAGCTGTATATGATCTATACAAGAGTATATTGTTATATAATTGCTGACCTCTTCAAAGATTTCTCACTGAAGAAGTCAATAGCTGAACTTCCAAAGAGTATGATGACTAGAGAAGACATGCTTTCAAGGTCCCATGAGATGACAATATTTAAGGAAGGGGACTTGGAGCTCCACAGCTATCTCCTTCTGGGATGGACAAATAACACCTGGTGAAAAAGTCCTTGGTATAATCTGGTCCTGAGTCATGTTGGCCTTTAAAAGTAATAACTAACACCTTGAATTGTTCCCAGAAATAATTAAGTGTTAGCCCATGCAGTAGTGGTGTAGGTTCGGTGAATCATACCCAGAACTGTGCACGGCATTGCATTCTGGACCAGTTCTATTTCTAAATGGCCTTCAAGGGCACCCCCATATGGAATGCAATGCAGTAATGCAATTTGGAAGTAATTAAGACATAATTAAAAATGCAAGTAGAAAAATAGAAACCACTTTGGTGGGAAGGTAACAGTGTTTCAGGTGCCTTCGGCTTTGAGTCATGCTGGCCACATGACTACATGACTTCAGAAAGTACTGGCTCTTCAGCTTAGAAATGGAGATGAACACTGCTCCTACAGTCAGAAAACGACTAGCATGTATGTGCGGGGAAACCTTTACCTTTAAGGTATAAATTACCAAGGCCTCCCAGTCCAGAATTGGCTCACAAGATGAATTTTTCCAAAGGCGCTAGAATGGGCAGAAAAAATAATTGTGAGAAACAGGAAGAAGAGCCCATAACCAAGACAAAGATATCTGAGTCTAGCGCACAACTGTAACCTGAGTAAGCATCTCAGACAAGAGTTATGAGGTCTCATGAAGATAAAAGAAAAGGAGGGGAAGCACACTGATACTTGCAAGCTTAATGTCAATTCTTCAAGGTAAACTAAAGTGATGAATTATAGTATTATTTCTGTTCCTATAACTTTATAATAAGTAGCATTAGTATGCACGACTTTCCTAGTCTGGTTACCTTTTTTGGAGTATTGGGTTTTGAGACCTAAACAACTGCCAGGTTTTTCAACTCTCAGATATCAGCTATACACATTACTGTTTCTCTCAAAAGAGCATTTGGGGGAAGCTCAAGAGCATCTGGCAGGCAGGCAGGAGGAAGTTACACTGTTGTAACTGCTGCCAATTGTCAATTACCAAAAGTCACAATAGCCTTTTGGCCTAACACCAGAAAAGATTTTGAAAATAATGGCTTATGTTTTCTCTGTCACAAATGTAAAAAAGCATTTTTCCCTATGATTCTTAAGCTTTGCTTTATATTTTAAAGATTCATTTAAATTCCCAGTGGACAGTAGTATTCAGATTCAATTCTCACATTACACTAACCCATCCATATACATGTGTACCACCAAATCCATCTGTAAAATATTATTTTCTTGTCTATTTCTCCAACTCGAACCTCTAGCTGGAACAGGTTCTTGAGGACCCTGAACAATTCAGAAGGCTAAATATGGCTAAACCAGAGTTTAAGAATCTGATGGACAACTTGCAAGATGTCAAAGGAGCAATTGATACTGAACTTGCTGAGGCTACCCTCTATTTTCTTCAGGCTCTTGCTGGTAAAAATAGTTTCTTTCAAATTACAGTGGACATTAACTTTTAGCCTAAGAGCTTAAAATTAGAGGACAAATGCATCTTTACAAAATTTCCCCTTACCTTCTCTGAAGATGTTAAGAAGTTAAGAAATACAAAACATAATTAAACAAAAAAAATTAAGATGTTTTTGTACAAATATCTATCTGTTGTTTAAGTGATTACAAATAAGACTTATTAACTGATCAGAAATGAGACAATCAATTACTTATTTAGCTATAATTCCCTGGCCAATACATTAGTCAACTTTGCACTGAGGCTGAGAAGCTACTAGTATTATTTTCAACCAAAACAGAAGAAAGATCTTAAAAACAATTGCACCATGACCCTATCAAAGCTAAAGCCACCATGTAAGAGTAGGGGTGGGGGTGAGAGATTTCCAATATCATTGACCTTGTTTTAAATAAATCCTACACATAATAGGGTGTTATGTTCCAAACAGATTTAACATCTTCATCTGGAAATGCATAGCTATGCCAAAATCTGCTGAAGTCTATTGAAGCAACAAGGGAATCATTGTTTAGTGATCCTAATTGCGACTTCAATTCACTAATTAAGTGAAGCAGTTGTCAGTGAAAATCTCTACCATGCTTATAATCTTTCTTCAGCTTCCCTTTGCTTTATAGACATATTGTAAATGTGAGGATTAGTCAAAAAGGTATTTATCACTATTGTAATTGCAAATGGTTGCTAAATGAGGCAAGTGCTAAACAAAGACTATCTATACATTTCCATAGGCCCATCATTGGGCAGACACTGCTCATACATGACATAAAGAAATCTGAAGACTTGTCCCCAAATGGTTTCTTAATGGGTAATCTTTATTATAAATGTTATTGTAAATGTTGTATCTAGGATTAAATTGAACAACAAAAAATTCAGAGAATATCAGGGAATGCAATTTTAAATATGGGTGGAGTCTACCAATAGTGCTAATTCATAATGGCTTTACATACTGTATGAACACAGCTATGGCTTATTTAATAAGTCGTGATTTAAATAAATGATGGTTAAGAGCCAATAAACTTCGCTGATAACTTGATCAAAATTTATTAAATGGTTTTTCCCTTTGTGAATTCACAATGGCTGAATTCACACACAATAGTAAGCTAGAAACATAGGAGTCTGTCTTAAAATGAAACTGATGTAACTGACCACTGAAAGGTAAATTGCCAGAAATCATAACTGCTGTGTGATTTAGTATAGTTAATCAAGTTTCATTTATTTATGCTGGTTATGCATTCCAGTTTAGAATTTGCTGTAGAGAATGTAATGATTATTAATTTCAAATTAATCTAAATTATCTCTTCCAATTGAGAATAAACAATTACTGTATTTTTCACACTGTAAGGCGCACTTCCCCCCCCCCAAAAAAAGTGAATGGAAGTGTCTCGTGTCTTATAGAATGAATATTGCAGTGGAAGGAAGGGGGGCTGTTGCAGCAACAGTTACAACCACCTGTCCCTGCCGCCGCTGGTCGCCATGGGGGACTGCTGGAGCCTTTACTGCTGAGCAGCTGACTGGTAGTTTGGATCAGCCTCCTGGAATCCTCAGCTGTTCTAGGCAGCACGGATTGTCACCACTGATCGCTGGCACCATTCACTGCCGCCGAATGGTGATGGCAGTGATTGGCAGCATATGGCAGCAGTGATCAGCGGCAGCGAACAGCAATCCCCACCACCTAGAACAGCTGATATTCCAAACGGCCAATCCAACCATCAATCAGCAGTGAAGGCTCCAGTGTTCTCCAGTGGCAGTAGCAACTCAGCTCAGTTGACCAATAGTGGGAGCAACACAGCAGAGCCCTGACAAGCCACGTTCTGCGGCTGCAATAACATGCTGAACTCGACCTTGTTTGCTTCAAGTACACTAGCCAGATGAATAGCGGGGATGCTGGGAGACAGAGGCAGATTTTTTTTCTTGTTTTCCTCCTCTAAACTAATGTGCATCTTATGGTCCAGCGCATCTTACAATGCGAAAAATATGGTACTGCTACATAAATTTTGGGCAGTTATTTTTTATGTACCATTTCCTAAAACAGATCTATTTTCTTTTTCTATAAAATCCAGAACTGACAGAGGTCCAGATAATGCTATTGGTAGAATCTATGGAAAAAAAGATTGTATCCCAGCAACTGAACCTGGTAAGAGAACTTCTAAAGCAAAAATAATTTGCTTTCCTTGATATTCATTCTTCTCTGAGGCATTAAGATATTACACATGATTTCCCCCACTTCATTGGTATCAAACTCAATTGCATCTCATGACATCATGTGATATATCATGATGCCTTTGCGGTACCTGGGTGAGCATGGTGTGGGTGTGATGCATTCAGCCCATGAGCCACCAGTTTGACACTCCTGCTCTAGCTGATCTAAGAGGCTAAATGTACAAGGCTATGTCTTCTGCTTATTTATTGTAGAATAACAGCAATGCTAAAGGAACTTTGGGTTCCTATTGTATTTCTATGCTAATAAAACATTGAGGCATATAGAACAGGTTGTCCTCAGCTTATGGCTGCAATTGGTACCAGAATTTCTGTTATTATGTAGGGCAGTTACCAAGTGAGTCACACTCAATATTATGGCCACTTTTAATGACCAACTTTATCATCACTTTTGCCATGGATGTTAAGTAAATCACTGCAGAAGTTAAGGGAATCTAGCTTCCCCCATTGACTTAGCTTCTTGGAAACCAGCAGGGGAAATGGCAAATGATCACATGACTCCAGAACACTGCAAACATTGTTAAATACATGCCAGATGCCAAGCACCTGATCTATAATCGTATGTGTGGCAATGCTGCAATATTGTAAGTACAAGGACCAGTCCTAAGTCATTTTTCCCCAGTACTGTTGTAACCTTAAAGGATTGCTAAACCAATGGTTGTAAATTGACTACCTATATATACTTTGGCTACAACTGATATAATTTATTGATATGCAAACTGTTTCAAATCCAAACATTTTGAGATTGAAATAGATCTTTTTACTGTTACCATACTGGTGTTTCATGCTTATATTTTCAGGATCCTCAAAGCAGAATTGCATCGCTTCCAGTAAGACTGGGGCAATTACAAGGTTATAGCATTGCAAATTTGAAACTTACCACGAATATAATGCCATATAAACGCTGTATTTTATTTTGGCCTCAATTGATTTTCAACATGTGTATGTTACTGATCAAGTACTGCAAATTCTATTTTATTTGTTTCTTGTTTCCAAAGGTTGGAGGAATCCTAGATAAATATTTCTGGAATGAAAAACAAAATTTTATTGTAGAAGTCCAGGAGTTACCTGAAGAGGAATGGGATATAACTGAAGCATTAGTTAAAGAAATAAGTGAAATATCCATTCAACGAAGTGAATGCACTGTTACTGGATCTGTACACCCTTCAGCCCTCCCTTCAGCCCTCCCTGCACTGTATGTGGCTCTATTTGGAATTGATCTTCTATCTAAGGAAAGTTTTTAAGTCATTCTTTTAAATCAGAGTACGTTTGCAGATAGAAAAGAATCGTGTACAAATGCAGCAGTCTAATATATTCAAAAGGAAAGTTGTAATCTAACAGCCTTATTTGAAAGGAAGCTTGCCTGAGAATATCAATTTATATTATTAACTAGATATTTAGTACTTGCATTCAATTTTCCATAACTGCATTCACACAAAACTCTAAATCATTTGTAGTTTGGTTTAGTGGATTGTTCAAATTTAGATAGGGCCAGTCAGAAACCATTACTGTGATTAAAATAATCATTAAACATAAGGTTAAAAAAAACTAATTTAAAATTAAATGTCCTTAAATATATTATTAAATCGAAACCATAAACATATTGCCCCATCTTCTCATTTTAGAATATGACATTTCAGAAATGGATAAAGAATTGCATTTTAAATCTAGTTCTTATTAATTCGTTTTACGTTACTTCTGTCACAATCCAGGAACCTTCTCCTCAACTTATGTTTGGAAGAGAGGACTTGTACAACTGTTACTGGCAAATATAAAAGAACTATAATAAAATTAAAATAAACTGTAAAACTCCTATAGTATGAACTACATAGCTACAGAAATCATTTATCCTCATATTTAAACATTCCTTCAGACCGAGATCAATATCACAGCCACTAACTAAAATTACTTCCTCTTTTTTTGCTTTTTAAAATAATGTTAAATTTTTGTGGCTTTAACTAGTCACATGAAAAACATTTCTCACTCTAACATTTATCAATAGGTCATGGAAGCATAACTATCAAGTAGCTACATTTTTATAAAAAAGCAACTCCATGGGGTGGCTGCATAACCAGAGAGCTTGGAGCAGGAGGTTGAAGACCTTCCAGTTTCAGTCCTGCTTTCACTGTTTCTTTCCCCTTTTGTTTCATAGTCTTATTATATTTAATATACTGTAAAAAGGGAAACAAAATTTCATTTTAAAATTATCAAATTATTTCAGATAGGCTTTGAAATAAAGGAAGCAGGAGACAGAACCTACAGAGATTCTGTATAGCACCATCCTACTGCTCCCTCGACACAGCACTTCTAACGTAAGGGGAGATTGGCTAGTCACAAGTTGGGTATATTTGTTCTCTAATGTGGCATTACTTAAGCTAATGATGGTAAGTGGATACATTGCATTGTCTGGATTTGAAAAAGAAGAAAATAATAATAAAATGGCTTTCCTATATAACCTTTCAATGCAATAACGGACCAGTCATGTACTACTTATACTGTGATTTGAGTTTCTTATTTGGATCACAAGTTGAATGAAGCTTGGGATAACTTATTTAATGAAGGATTACTGAATAAACTCAATTGCTTGAATTGTATTTTGGCTTATTATGATGCAAGAATCAGCTTATATATTACAATCTGCATGTAAAATTGAATTATGCATGTAGCTTCCTGCCAGAAGTTAAATATAAAATCATAAATCTTATCAAATTCCTACAGAATTAGCTTAAGAATCAGCACTAATTTGCAGACAAAAGAAAAGAATGTCCAATTCTATGTTCCTTTTCAGATGTATGTTCACATATGTATGCAGATGCCTACTATTCATCACCTCACACATTGAAAAGTCTTCACAAAAAATTATGTTACTCAAAGTAATAATAAATTTAAGCTCCATAAAACTACAAGCTCACAATTCACAAAGAATCCTGCACAAACTCAGTTTCAGGTTCACTGCAGCAGGCAGTTGATGGAAGACCTTTCCCCTAAGATAGCTAGCAGGCAGTCCTTTCCAGAAGACTGAGTGAAGGACATGGCAAGATGTGCACAAGAATGCTTCCCTCCTCATGCTATCAAAGTTGGATTCATTTTCCTCCTGCCCCCCAAAAAAGGTTATAGCAATTAATATCTGATACTTTCAGCAGCAGAATATCCATTAGTATCATAAAACATTTCAGTTTTAAATTAAATAATAAAATGTAAATAAGTTCAGAATACGTCTAGAGAAGAAGGGGGAGAGGAATGAAAGTAAAGAAGCTGTTTGATTGATTTTCCATTTTTTTCTTTCTTTTTAATTTTTTTTTATTTCCAGTATCAAATTCTAAAAAAGTTTAAATGCTTACAGAATACAATTTGCAATTATTATCAGTGCCTAGCAAATTTAAATTATAATCTGCAAGCATATGTATTCAGTTCCAGTTTGATGTAGAAATTAAGAGACCAGGCTAGAAATCAGGAGACTGTGAATTTTAGACTCACTTTAGGCATGAAATGTGCTGGTGACTTTAGGGCAGTCATTTTCTCTCAGCCCTAAGAAGAAGGCACATCAGCAGGTTATTCAGGTCAGAAGATGAGCGAGCAACAGCACAGGTCAGGAGAACTGGGTGAATGGCACAGGCCAGGAACACTGCATGGGGGTACCTTCCTTCTTTCCTCTTCCAGCAGGTAGGCGAGTGATGATTGCTGGGTGGGATAGAGATCAATGGATTGCAGGCTAGCTGGAAAATATTGAAATGAACATTATGCAACTTCAGCAGCAGCCAGTACTACTGAACCAGCTACAACTTTCATACCCTCAAGAATCATAAATCCCAGATTTTTGACACTTTTCCATTTGAGATACCTTGGTTCAAAAACTGCTGCATTGTTTCACCCAGTTTCATGGCAACAAGATGAGGGGAAATCTAACACATAAGAATTAAGGAATATGCACCCCCCCAAAAAAAATTATGGTATCGTTTTTATTAACTTTTTAGTATAAATAATAGTTGTTATAGTTTTGGTCAAGTATCAATCTGAAAATTTTATGTATAATCCGTGGATATTTTTCTGAGTTATTTTATTTCTAATAAAATGTTTTAAAATATTGACAAATTGGTTTTGCAGAGACTACAGGTCACAAAGAAAAACAGTACAGTATGCAGGATTGAAGAAGTTGTTAATGGGCTATATCTCAAACATTACAACAAATCTTTGGCATAAAATTCTTTGCTTTTGGGGAACAAGTGAATTTATAAATTCCTTAATTTACTAAATTTATTTTAAGAATTCTAGAATTATATATTTAAAACCAGCTAGTGTAGTCATAACAATTCAAAAAAGTAGTGCAAGATCAGCAGATGTGTAGAAACCTGGTCTATAGAATTGCCAAAACTCAAACACGACTAAATGAAGAATAGCATAACCATTTAATGAAAATAAGCATAACGGGTGACATAATAGCAATGTTCGGATATGTCAGTGACTGCCACAAAGAAGAGTCAAGCTATTCTCCAAAACACCTGATGGCAGGATACAAAACAATGGATGGAAACTAATCGACAGAAGTAACCTAGAACTAAGGAGAAATTTCCTGAGAGAACAATTAATCAGTGGAAAACTTTCCTCCAGAAATTGTGAATGCCCCAACACTGTAAATTTTTAAGAAGAGATTGCATAACCATTTGTCTGAAATTGTGTAAGGTTTCTTGAGCTGAGGGTTTCCTGAGCAAGGGGTTGGACTAGAAGACCTCCAAGATCCCTTCTAACTCTGTTATTCTGAAGAATATATAAGAAAGATGTTAATCACTGTAGTCATTTCTTCATGAATCAATGAATAAAGCTTCAATCACTTAGCTTAAAATGCTCCTCCCTGCAATCCGGATAAAATGCATCTTATTTTGACACAAAAATGATAGTATTCTCAAAAGCATTTAAAAGATTGCAATAAGCCTAAAGCTCTTAGGAATGATGGATTTCAATCCCCTACCAGCAATTCTGTTTTATATCCCATTAGAAAGCAGACATGGCAGGGGCTGAGCAATGGGAACATTACGTTGGGGGCTTTTAAGAATTTTCCATAAGGGAATGTGTTTCTCAACTCTGGCAACTTTTAAGTTGTGTGGATTTCAACTCCAAGTTGAAGTCTGTAGGTCTTAGATCTAGACTCTAGAGGGCTAAGGCACTGGGCTAGAAACCGAGAGACTGCACCTCAAGCTTGGGTGAGTTTATGCCACATCCCCCTCGCCCCCCCCCCCCAGTATCTTTCTCCCTTCACAAAGTTGTCGTTGTGGAGGAAAGAGGAGGAAGGAATAGTAGAAATGCCGAGCTACTTATAAGGCATGATAACAATAAAATAAAAACTTAAAAATCTTCAAGTTGCCAAGATTGAGAGGCACTGCTAATGAGATCTCACAAGGACAAATTTAAATTTTAAATTTTGGGTTTAGACAATTTAGAACTACGCCACCTATGGTCTGACCTAAGCATAGTACATACAATTGTCTGCTACAACGTCCTACCTGTCAATGACTACTTCAGCTTCAACCACAATACAGGAGCACAAAATAGATACAACTTAAGGTAAACCGCTCCAGACAGACTGTCTACTGTTGACCTCACCCCATTCCTAAGAGGTCTCTAAGGGGCGTGCATAAATGCACCAACCGTCCCTGCCCTAATGTTCCTTTTTATTCGTATCCATTTCATATATTCAAAATCATGTTTATATTTATATATGTTATCTAATACATGCTTGAAGAAATAAATAAAATAAAAATAATAAATAAAAAATAAAAGCGCTATCGCCCCTGCCCGCCTTCCCCCACTTTACGCCTTAGAGGGAACACCCACCCGCTTCGCCAAGAGAGCGGAAGTGAGCGGAAACATCCATCTCCCTTCCTTTTTTTTAAACAACGGATCTCCTTCCCCGAGGATGCTGGGAAGGCAAATCCATCCGCGTTGTTTCCTCGGCCCGCCCCTCTGCGATCGGCTGCTCGAACTTGTTTCTGCTTTCCCGACGTGCCCTGCGCCGCGCCCCGCGATTGTTGCTCTGTCACGGTCGCCGCCGGTGCGTAGAAGACGGAACCATGAAGCAGGAAGGCGGGTCGAGACGTCGCGCCGGATCCGAAAAGGCCAAGCTGCCCCCCGCCGAGCCCCCACAACCGCCCCCTCCGGCAGCCGATGTGGAGATGCCAGAGGAGGCGCCTCCGGCCGAATCTGCTTCGGCGGAGAAATCGCAGCGCGAGCTCGACGCCGTCACGCTCGAAGGTAGGGAAGATGGTTGGGGGGAGGGGGCAGAGTAGCATCGCACGCGTCGGAACGGCAAAGGCCAGAGAACTGGAAAGGGGCGGGGCCTGGAATATCCCCCCGTCCCTATTCCCATCGAGGTTAGGGGCGGGTAGGGCTGGGGTGGGGGGTGCTACCCAAAGTTGCAGGGGCTGCAGTTGGTCAAGTTTGGGGGTGGAATTGCGGTTTGGAAAGGGGGGGTTAATAGAGTGGGATTGTTTCTTGGGGGGGAGCAAAAAAATAAATTACAGAAGTTTTAAAGCTACAGAAGCGTTTGGAGAAGGGAGCCTAATTTGGGGAGGATGTGAGGTACTGATAATATAAGCCATAATTCTTCATGTCTTGCTTAATATACTATAATTGCTTGGGGTGAAACGGGTTGCATTACTGCTTTTAGACCTTGACTTAATTCCTTGAGTTGAAAGCTAGTGATATTGGGTTTTTCTGAGGCTACCAGATCTGGCCTATGAAAATCTGCATCTGTTTTCTTGCGTGGCTTTTATATTTGTGTAAACCTGCTGAAACGCTATGAACTCCACTGAGAAAGTACATAAAATGCAATCTAATTAGAAGATGTCTTGCTCAAAATTCTGGTTTCTCACAAGTTTTGTGTTGGCAAAGAAACAGGTTTGAATTGCTTAGTATTACAGTGTAATTTATTCTGTAATAAGGTTGTTGAAAAATACTGGTCTAAAATAATCTGGCAAAGCCCACCTTGGATATATTTTTAGTACATTTTTATTTAAAGGGTGTGGTAGATGGTGGAGTCTTTGTTACTTACCAGCTTAGTAACATATTACATTTTAATGGAGATGACTGTCTTATTGGAACAGTAAAGTTTAATGGTTCACAAAGTGGAATCTAAAAAAAAAGATATAGAATAAAATCAAAATAAGCCACATGTAATAAAAATGCAAGAAGCATAAGCAATTGTATTTTTTTTAAAATAGTAATGATTAAAATTTTGTAAAAGTGGAAAATATTTTATTTTGATACCAAAATACCAGAATATGGGTATTAGGTAATTTTTTCTGGAAAAACATTTTGCAGCTAAGGTCCAATCCCTGAAAATTGGTTCCATATCAGATTAATCAGCAATAATGCCAGCATTCAGTTTTCATCATCCACAGATAACTCCTGGAGCTCCCACACTTCAAAATAATGTTGACTTTTGCCCATTTGTATTTTATTATTTTTCATCTAGCAGTGAAGTCTTCAAATTAGCCTGTAGCAATACTGAAATGCCAGTGTAAAGCCTTAGAGCAGGCTGGCTGGGAAGTTCTGGCAATCCGCACATCTTAAAAGTGTGGACTGCCAGAATGAGATTGAGGAACACTGGTTTAGGAGCTACTGAAATCTGCATTATAATCCAGAAACCAGTATCCATCATAGTCACTGCAAACATTTTTCCATACTATAAACAGTTTTTATAGGCATTTGAGTAAGTTTGCTATTAGTTTAAAATAGCATCAGAATTATTGCTTAGAATCCAAAAAATACATGCTAAAACAATACAATATTGTTATGTAAGTTTTTGTTGTATGAATATTAACCTGCTGTAATCAGTGCTGGCCATTTCCTGCTATAATGTTAAGTCATCTTTATTGAACTTACTTTGTTTATTATCCATTGCAGACATCAAAGAACATGTGAAACAACTTGAGAAAGCCGTATTAGGAAAGGAACCCCGTTATGTTCTGCGTGCCCTCAGAGCTTTGCCCTCCACTTCCCGTCGCCTCAACCCCAATGTGCTCCAAAAAGCCATCAGTGGCTTTTTTACATCTAACAGTGCTGTGCGGGACTTCCTCATCAACTTCCTGGAGGAGGCAAGTTAAGAGGAAGTTGAGGTGGGAGATAGGCTGGATATTCCCACTGAATTTTAGGAGGATTGGCGTGTATTATCTCTGATTGTCAGAACCAAGAACAACATGTGAAGTTACTTTTGAATAGTTCCTTTACTGTTGTTCACCAACAAACAAAATCTTGTCAGAATTTTAAAAACTACCTGTAATAACTAATACTTTCTGAAATCCAAGGGAAGGTCCCATCTTGTTCTCATCTTGCCCATCAGATATTTCAAACTCCTCAGTCGCTCTATCATTTGGAAAAGAGCAGTCCCTCTTTTCTGCTACTCCAGATTACATTCCACCACACTGAAACATTTAAGAATAATTTAAATGTTGAATTATGGAAGTTGGAAAGATGATCTTAAGCCATAAGTAAATTGGCTTTTATGAGAAAGAGAGTGAAATGTCTATTTTTATTTATTTCTTTTCCCCCTTCCTTCTCTCTCTTTTTCTTTTTTCTTATCACACTAAAGCCTATGGACACAGAAGTGGACCTTCAATTCCGACCCCGTACAGGGAAGGCAGCTTCCACTCCTCTTTTGCCGGAAGTAGAAACATATCTTCAATTACTCCTGGTTATCTATTTGATGAATAGCAAACGCTATCAAGAGGTACTGGACTGACGTTCCATATGTATTGTTTCCTAATTGAAAGCAAATATTTGCGAAAGATAAGATAGACTTAGAGGATGGAAGAAAGAGCAGGGAATTAAAACAGGAAAATTAGGAGTTATCTAATACTTTCCACACATACCCGGCTAGCGGTATATATAGGAGATAGTAAATGTATTAGCAAGAAACAAATGTATCCATTACAAGGATATTGCATCTTTTGAAGATTTGAACCCATAAAATTGGATCAGATTGTAATCAAATAACTAGTAATAATTTTGCAGAATTGTCTTTGATACTGGTCCTATCCCCTCTTCTTATTTGTTGGGTTTTACCACACTTCTTCATTCAACATGCAAACTGTTTTCCCCCAAAGCTAATGTGAATGAATTTTGCTTGCATATGTGCATAGGATTCTCATGTCCGAATGAATATATTATTATTTATTTATTTATTTTTACTAAAATGACTTATGAAAGATTTTAAAAATAATCTTTTGCATATCTGATAGAGCTGATCCATACTTAATGATATTATATAAAACTTCCTTTGGAACCTTACATGCTTTTTACATTATTTTCTTTCTTCAGGCCCAGAAAGTTTCAGATGATTTGATGCAGAAAATAAGTCCTCAAAATCGCCGTGCCCTTGATCTAGTGGTGGCCAAGTGTTATTATTACCATGCTCGTATCTATGAGTTCTTGAATAAGTTGGATGTGGTCAGGAGGTAAAATTGGAAGCATTTGGGTGTTACCATCATCTCCTCACCACCACTCCTTTGCACTTTCTTGGTGACATAACCTCTCTTCATTTCTTTTTCTTTTAAAGTTTCCTTCATGCTCGTTTAAGGACAGCAACACTCCGGCATGATGCAGATGGGCAGGCTACTCTGCTAAATTTGCTGCTCAGGAACTACCTTCATTATGACCTTTATGATCAGGCAGAAAAGCTGGTCTCCAAATCAGTATTCCCTGAGCAGGCAAACAATAATGAATGGGCCAGGTATCTCTACTATACTGGTAAGAGGAAACAGCTGGTCCTTTTTGATATAAAATATCATACTCTGTGCTTGATTATAGTTATTAAGGTTGTGCTTATAATTATTAAGGGTGTGCTTTTGACCATAAAAGCAAAACAGAACGAGTTAACATGTATTAATTTATCGTTAGTAAAAGCAAAATAAATTATGTAAACTAAGATTTTCTATACTCTTCTCCTTGAAGAATAGAATATCCTCCTTAATCGTCTATATATGCTCGCTCTTTTTTTTTTAAAGGTAAAAATTAGAAACATTTAAAAAGCTATCATTCTTATGATGTTTAATAGATTATAAGTGCCATACTTTTCTGCTACTGTCAGATGTCCACATTACTTTTGGATTTATTTCAAGCAATATTGGGCTTAAGAGTACGATAACTGGGAAGGGAACAATTATTTTGGAGTGTTTACTTTCCAATTTCTTTTAAGTTTTGTGAAGCCTATATTTATATTTGCTCAGTAGTTTCTCGACTACTTACTATAATGGTGTCATAAATTTATTTTAGTTAAACACATTCAATTATAAGAAACACATTTCCAAGGAGGTAATTTACCTTGAATGTAATAATAAAAATAAGCAACAAAGAAAAACTAAAAATTCTAATGTAAATATTTATGCTATGTAGAACTACACAGAGGTGCTTGTCTGTTCACGTAAAATACAGCTCATTTATTGGATTGAACATGAGTATTAAACAAAAACATGTCAGGTTAAGGTGGTCTTGAGCCCTGGATTATGTGATGCCATTAAAGCCTTTTTTAATGAAACATTCTAAAAACATTCAGAACACAGTGGCTAGAAAACTGGTGGCATGATTCCTTGCCATTTTGTAATGTAAAATACAGATAAATTATAGTATACATCCTAAAATAAAATTACAACCTACCTACCGTGGTCTCAAATCACTAAAACATTAAAAATAACTACAGGTAATCTTCAAGTTACGAATGTAATGGAACCTGCCAATTGCATTCGTAACCCAAGGATTCTTTGGAGTGAATCATATAAAATGAACATGAAAATTCCCTGCTTTTGCCCATTCAGTCAGTAATTGAATGCGTAGGTCATTAAGTGCACATGAGATATCTCAGGGTGGGGAAGGCCATCAGGGGCCTACTGATGGAACAGATCATCTACTTAAGATCACCCTTGACCTCTACCGACCCACTGAGATAATTCATGCTCTTCACAATTGCTTCCTCCCACCCATCCTACCACACTAGATCTCCACAGACACTGGGCCTGTGGAGACTCAACTTGCAAAGATCTAATGTACTGTCTCCTCTCCAGCCTCTCTGCCATGGTTTCATTGCCTGCTCCAAAGCAGAATGGTGAGAGCAGAGGGAGAGTGGGACGAGCATGCTCTGCTTGGCTTCTCTGATTCACCGAGGCTGTCCACCATTGCAGAAGTGGCAGGCAACCTCAGTGAATCTCCCCCAAAGACTTTCAGTCTTGGCATGGAAAAGTATTTGCATACTGACAAAAAGCTTTGGGGCAGCAAAATCGTATTGCTTCAAACCTCCTGTCCGCTTGCAAATACTTTTCGTGCAAAGATTGGAAGCTTCTGGGCACCATGATCTCACACGACTTCAGGCACCCATTCTCTGCAAAAGCAGATGATCACAGCCCCCAATGGCTTCTAGTCTCAATGCAGAAAAGTGTTTGCAAGCCAATGGGACGCTTTGAGACTGTGATTTCACCGTGATCTTGTGGGAAAATTCAGAGGTATAGCTATTGTCATGTATAATAACCACAGTGGCTTCATTTGCCTGACGCTATACTGGGATTAGATAATAGCAGGATTTACTGTGTTAAAATGTTCCCTAGACTATTACAGAAAAGCCCACATTTGATTGAATATTTTTCCTTGAGGAAATATTCTTGATTTCTATTTCTAGTTTAGTAAGACAATACAAATTCACACCACAAAGGGAAGCAGGGGGAAATCTAACATCTCAGAGTAGCTTTATTGTGAACATTTGCCCTAATCTTTCTTAGCACTAGTTTTTTTTTCCTTTCCAGGCCGTATCAAAGCCATCCAATTGGAATACTCTGAAGCTCGGAGAACTATGACAAATGCGCTGCGGAAAGCACCCCAGCATACAGCTGTTGGCTTCAAACAAACAGTGAGGGCTTATTCCTCCAGAAGTGCTGTGGCCTGGGGATGCATGCATTCTGTGGCTACTAACTGAACAACTGCTGTATTATTGTATCCCTGATTTAGGTTCATAAGTTGCTGATTGTGGTGGAATTGCTACTAGGGGAGATTCCAGACAGACTGCAGTTTCGGCAGCCATCTCTGAAAAGATCTCTCATGCCCTACTTCCTTTTGACACAGGGTAAATATTATTGAGGGTCATACCTAACAATTCTTTGAAAAGATGTGGCTCTTGACTTTTAGTTAAGTACTTTTTAAAAAATTGGAGTGTAAGCAGAAAAATATAAAACTCTTGAGTCCCTCGTGGAGGAATGCTCAGCAAGTGCAGGTAAACTTGCTCAGATGCTTGGGGAACCACGGAAATTCATGCTAGTCCTCATGTAGTCACAATTGTTTTAAGTAGTACATTTGCCTAGACTAATGTATTGATAGTGCCGATTTCTGGAGTTTAAGATTACTTGTTTTTCATTGTTGCTGGCAATGGGAAGCCAGCAGACTGCAGTAGCATCCAAAACAGAGAAAGTGTTGTTCCTGCTGCTGTAAACGATTCTACACACGTTATATGGAAAAATGATGAAGTATATGAGGGGCTGATTGCATATATACTTTGCTTTACTCTGATAGTGACTAAAAGTTGCCCAGGTATGTCAAAGAAACTGCAATTTTTAAAATAATGTCATGATTATGTCTGCTACAATGAAAAATATCTGATGATTAAGTTTCTCATAGTTATAACTATTCATTACATTGCTTACATGAAATAAAAGGTCAAGTATTAAAGCGCAGACTTTAATAAAGGAACCTCAAGAACAAGTGTACATAGATTGCAGGTGCCTAAATCCTTCACATAGTGTTGTTTGTTTGTTGTTTATTAGTTTTGTATGCCGCCCACACCCGAAGGACTTTGGGCGGCTCACAATAAACAGGGAAAGGGAAATAAATAAGACAATACAAAGAATTTAAAAATGCACAACATTCACAATTGAGGCGGGGCTGGATATTTCAACAGCGCCCAGCCTGTCGGAACAGCCAGGACTTGGTAGCTTTACGGAAGACCGGGAGGGTAGTAAGAGTCCGGATCTCCACGGGGAGCTCATTCCAGAGGGCCGATGCAGCAACAGAGAAGGCTCTCCCCCGGGAGGTTGCCAGCCGACATTGGCTGGCCGATGGAACCCGGAGAAGGCCAAGCCTGTGAGATCGAATCGGTCTTTGGGAGGTAATTGGCAGGAGGCGGTCTCTCAGGTACCCAGGTCCGATGCCATGCAGGGCTTTATAAGTAACGACTAGCACCCTGAAGCGTGTCCGGAGACAATGGGTAGCCAGTGCAGGTCGCGGAGGATAGGTGTAACGTGTACCCAGATGTAACCTGGGTGCACCCACAATCGCTTGCGCGGCTGCATTCTGGACTAGCTGAAGTTTCAAACACTTTTCAAGGGCAGCGCCATGTAGAGCGTGTTACAGTAATCCAGTCTTGAGTCTTCATACAGCTCTTCAACTTAACCCACTTTTGTATCCTTTTGACAGCTGTTCGAACAGGAAATCTAGCCAAGTTCAACCAGGTTCTCGATCAGTTTAGTGATAAGTTCCAAACAGATGGAACATACACCCTCATCATCCGGCTAAGACACAATGTGATTAAAACAGGTAAGAGACCCTTAATTCCTTGTCGTTTTCCTTCTGGTGGTAACATAGACTTTAAAATTCTATCTAGGAGAACCATCTCCTAGTGACAAGTTCTCATTTTTCTCTTTCTGAAGAGAAAAAGTTTGAACTAATTCCTGCTTTTATGAATGCCCCCTACAAATAGAAAGAAAAATCACAATTACTTGTCTTTGCTCTTCTTTTTTGACCTTTGTGCTGAGAGATAGAGATAGAAATATATATACAGAGACATTGGTTTTCTTTTACCCTTTCAATGCAGGTGTTCGCATGATCAGCCTTTCGTATTCACGCATCTCCTTAGCTGATATAGCTCAGAAGTTGCAATTAGATAGCCCAGAGGATGCTGAATTCATTGTTGCCAAGGTAAGGGACTGTACAATTTACAATCTTCCAGACATCCTAAGCAATTGGGTTGCACTTGAAATCCATTAGGTACCAATCTTTGTGATAAGAGAAATTGACTTTGGCTATTTGGAAAATTCCAAAACATAGTGTTCAAAATGCTGATTGCTTTAGTTTTTAATGCCTGGCATCACATGTTTTTGGCATTAATATCATAGAATTGAATAATATTCTTTCCTTTCCATTAGCAGATCACATAAATCTTATTTTCCCACACAAGCTGTGAAAAGCTTTCTCTGATACTTCTTTGCCTTGCTCTTCTAAGTTGCCATTGGAGGGCCACCTAACTATTGTTGTGCCTTGATTCCCAGGCTATTCGGGATGGTGTGATTGAAGCTAGCATCAACCATGAGAAAGGATATGTTCAGTCAAAGGAGATGACTGATATTTATTCCACCCGGGAGCCTCAACTTGCCTTCCACCAACGTATTTCCTTCTGCCTGGACATTCACAATATGTCTGTCAAGGTAAGGCAAGGATGGTCAATGTTTAAGGACCCACTTCAGCCTCCTAGTCGTCCAATGATGACGTCATTTAAAGGAGAAGCATACATTTTTCTCACACACTTTGTGGGTGGGCTTTTGGAGCATCAGGGATGGTGGTCTCTCAGAAGCTGACTGCCCCCACACCACAAAGATATTTAAAAAACCACAAAGTTTAAGATCTCTAAAGGTCTATGTAATATTAAGGCATTATTTTCAGATGTGGAGAGGCAGGGAACTCTCCAATTCTGGGAAGACATTATGGCAGACAATTCAGTTCCTGTCACTAAAGACAAAATAAGAAGATATATGTAGGATTTGGTTTCAAGTGGAGGGCTAGAACATTTCCCCTTTCAATTGTTCTTTTATGCCTTTGCCTCTGCTATTGAAGACGAATATGTGGAATCTTTCTGTGAGTTTTCTTTTTGAAATTTACCTTTAACTTATCAGTGTTTGCTCTTTTCATTTTCTCTCATTTCTAGGCTATGAGATTCCCCCCCAAATCTTATAACAAGGATTTGGAGTCTGCAGAGGTAGGTTTCCTGTTAATCACACAGAAAGCTCCTTAGTCAGGGTATTGTTTTGCATAAGATTAGGACTGGCAGTCTTATTGAGCTAGGTCCTATTGGGCATTAGATTACCGAATATTAAATTGCTGAAATTGTGTGAGATTTAAATACAGAATGGTTTGTTGTAATATCTTAAAACTTGAATTGTGAGATTTCAAACATTTTTTAAATTAATGTTTAATTTTGATACCATCTAGAGCAATGTTTCTCATCCTTGATCATTTTAAGATGTGTGGACCAATTTCTAGAATTTCCCAGCCTGCATGGCAGGCTGGCAATTTTTGGGAGTTGAAGACTCAGTTGGCAAAAATTGAGAAACAGTTATCTAGAAGAGAGATGGGGAGAGAGATGGAGTATGTGTGTGTATCAACCAATTCAGATCAAATATCTCAGAAATATTTAAATGCAGTTCTCTTGCAGTTTTCTCTCTCTGCAGTATGACAGCCATATGAGCAAATTTACAAGGGGTGAAATAATACCATCTTTTAAACCTTGTTAAAAGCTTATAGATATAATTTGCACTGAAATTCAGTTTTGATGTGTAGCAAATAAATGACACTAAATTGTACCGTGACCTTTATTTTCCAGGAGCGCCGGGAGCGTGAGCAGCAGGATCTAGAATTTGCCAAGGAAATGGCAGAGGATGATGATGATGGTTTTCCTTGATGCTCTGTAGGGATGGCATATTTGTTTGCAACCTTTTTTGTTTATTTTGTTTTTAAATGCAAAAATTTATTGTCTGAAAACCAGAACTTGCCTTCTTTCCATATTCTGCATGTTGGGGGCGGTACAATATATATATATATATCCTCTAGCTGCTGCAGGAAGAAGACCCAGGACCCCAGATTAAAGGGTTTGTCCTTGCTTCTGAACTAAAGATCACTGTGGTTTTCAGTCATAAATGTTTCCTATAATGGGCCAGGCTAATCCAATATTGTCTTTACTGGAGTTTTACTCCAACTGGCAAAGTAATTTCAGTGACAGATCTTTGTTAAATTTTGTTTAGGACTTTTAAATAAAAGTTTGAGGAAAATAAAATGCTTCTTAAATGGAACTCATGTTTACTCAGATCTAACTGGAGCACTGGCAATATAGGAATTCAAACTATTTTTTTTCCCTGATTGATATTGGAATGCCTAAAAATATCATCCTATTTGATAAGAAAAAATAAGTGTTACACGCAGAGGAATACAGTCTGAGCACCAATTAATGAAAGAAAACATGGTTTTTAAAATAAAAATAAATATAGAAATTAGATAATTTTTCTTGCATTTCTCTAGTTTTTGTTACCTTGAGTAATTGTTTCAATAGCAGTAGCACTTAGACTTATATAACGCTTCATAGTTCTTTACAGCTGTCTCTGAGCAGTTTACAGAGTCAGCATATTGCCCCCAACAATCTGGTTCCTCATTTTATCAACCTCGGAAGGATGGAAAGCTGAGGCAACCTTGAGCTGTTCAGAATCGAACTGGAGTGAGCAGTGAGTTACCCTGCAGTACTGCATTCTAACCACTGGACTACCATGGCTTGTAAAATTATTACAATATATTTTACTCAATGACAAATTAACCTCTTGCAGGAGGACTCTGACTGGCAGATTGCCCACTTAGTGAAATACATCATAAGCATGTGGCAGATAATAATCAAGAAATATATTAATATAATTATGGCAAGAAATCAAAAGATAGCTTGAAAGGTGGAGACATTTATAGCAGTCTTGGTAGGATCATCTGCAATTATCAAAATTCATTTGTTCATTCAAAATACATTACTCCAAATAAATGACTATTTTAAATGGTACCAATTCCAATATCAAAGAAAATATTACGATAGCAAAAAATTATCAATCCATTTATCTGGAGTGGAAAAAGACCATTTTTTTTTTAAATGCGAGGTTCAAAACACAGATCTTGATCTTCCAAATTTAAATTTTTATCATAGAGACAGTTACCTCATGATGAGTGTAGGGCAAGATTTAACAGGTGGAAGGTTATTAAAGAGATCCAGAATTAAGGAAAATACAATTACATGTGCAGATAGAGTTTATTCAAACTATGAATAGATTAAATTCTTCATTAAAAATGACAGCATTTGAAATGCTTATACAAAATCAATGGCATCGTTAGAGCATATATAAATTCCTATTCCAATATGACAATAAATAAAAAATTGATAAACTACACAACAGTGGGGGAAACTACATGAAACCTTTAAAATTCACTCCAATTTACAATCAAAGAAAATTTATATATAATATTTTATGAATGATATACAACTTAATTTTCAAGATAGATAAATCATTAAATAGGAAATAGTGTAAATGCTGTGAAGGAACATTTTACTATGTGGTAGATATGGTAGTCCTCAATGACCCATTGCTTAGCAACTTCTCAGAGCTATCTACAATTCAGTTCCAGAGTCCAATGGCTGCACACATGCCCCCCCCCCCACAATGATCACATTTTGGGCATTTAGCATCACATGCACAAAAGCCCTTTTGCAGTGTGTATACATATACACACACATACCTATAGAGAGTACTATCCAGATAATTTTAGAAATTAAACTTGAAATCATATTTTAGCTAGGTATAGTTCCAGCATATATGTATAAGAAATATAATTTACTGAGATACATGCTCACAGCTACAAAAATAAACATTGCCCAACACTGGTATCAGCGTGAACAAGATCCGATTAGAATCTTAATTTGAAAAATATGCAACAATTGTAAAACTAATAGTATTTATCCACAACAGAAGTTTTGTTTAAAACCAAAAATTCAAGCAAAAATGGTTTCTATCTAATCAATGCATCACACAGCAAGGCAAATAGAAATATTTACAATACGGGTTCTAAATATTGCAAATTTGCAAAAGTATAAACAAAGATAGAAAACGCATAACTGCTTTTTCAAGCAGTTCATTTTTTTCCTATCTTAATATGAATAATATATAACAATACAATGAAGACCTTAGTATTAAGTATGAAACTCAAAATTGTAAACATTATAAAATAATTGAATGTGTTTTGCTGTTGCCAATCAATGCCATCGTTAGCTCTATTTGTTCAATTCAAGTAACTACAGATGGGGCCAAAGTATTGGCACCCTGCACTTTTCCCAAAAGAATTGCAATTTGCTATAAAACAAATTGAAACAAATTGGAATCTATCATTGACTATTTCATAATCCATAGAGTAGACTTCTGTTGTATGACTCTTGTAAGTAACAAAACAAATTAAAATGGCATGAACAAAATAATTGGCAACTACAATCAACCACTTTCTGTAGCTCTGAAAAAGACTTCTAGACTCCTCAACTGGCAATTTGTCCTATTCTTGTTGGGCAAAGGTGTTTTAGGTTTGATGGATTCTCCCAACAGCAAGTTTTAGTTCTTTCCATAGTTGTATTATTAGGTACTCTTAGACCACTTCAGAGCAGTTGAATTTTCTGCCATTCTTGGATCCTCTTGGATGTATGTTTTGATTCATTATCCTGGTGAAGGACCTGTGACCTGCAATTGAAACAGAGCTTTCTAACACTGGGCATTATGTTTTACTCCCAGAATACCTTGATAATCTTATAATTTCATTATGCCCTGAACATATTCAAGGCACTGCTGCCAGAGACAGCAAAGCAACTTCATAAAATTATGGAATTGCTCCTGGTTTCACAATAGGGATGGTAAAAACACTTGTTCTGTGAATATAGAACTGCTGTGGCTCACTAAAAACCTCTTAATTTTATTTCATCTGTCCAAAGCACATTCGCCCAGAAGGACTGGTTTGTCATTGGTTTTAGCAAACTCCTGGGTTTTTTGTATGTCTTCCTGGATCCTTTCAGCGGGATAACAATATATGGTGTAAATTGATATTGTTGCATCTTGATCTTGAAGTTCAGCCCAAGTTTTGTTCTTTCTTTCTCCACCTTCAACTCTCCTTTTGTTCAATTTGGAAACAATTTTCCTTTTGAGACCACATTTAGAGAAGTTAACTACAATCCCATGGCTCTTAAACTTCTTGTTTGTTAGCAGTTATAGTCACAGGGACATGAAACTCTTTGGAGATGTAGTCTTTATCTTTAATATGCTTGATCATTAGCATTTTCCTTTTGTCTTGAGGCAACTTTTTGTTCATGTTCATGATGACACAGTGACAAATTGCTGAGTAGTTTTTCTCATTCAGCTATGCTGAGAGATTGATTATGAGATTGAAATGATACTAAATGATATTAAGTAAATAGTCCACTTGACATATCACATTTAATATCTTTTAACTTCTAAAGATATCAATAATTATCCATCCCAGTTTTATTTTTTAAAACTTATTATTTTTATGACTATGTCATCATACATTAAAATCTAAGTGTCAATAGATTATGGAATACTGAATTAGGTTTAGGTTAGGTTTATTAGATTTATATGCCGCCCTTCTCCCAAGGACTCAGGGCGGCGTACAACATTAAAAGAAACACAATACAAAAGTTTTTTAAAAATTAAATAGAATATCCCAAACCCAATTAAAATTGACAATGACATTTTTTTTAAAAAAGAAAATCAAAATTAACAGTGATCAATAATTTGTTTTGTTTTTGTTCAGGCCAGGCTGGCTTGCTGGAAAAGCCAACTTTTTAGGGCGCGTCGGAAGGACCAGAGGTCAGGGATTATACAAAGCTCCAGGGGCAGCTCATTTCAGAGGGAAGGCGCTCCCACAGAGAAGGGTCTCCTCCTGGCCGACATTGTCTGGCCGACGGCACCCTGAAGAGGCCAACTCTGTGGGATAGCACTGGACGATGGGAGGCTACCAGTGGCAGTAGGTGGTCTCGCAGGTACTAAGCCATGGAGCGCTTTAAAGGTCATAATTAGTACCTTGAATCGCACCCGGAAGACAACCGGCAACCAGTACAGGCCACCTAAAAGGGGTGTAACATGGAAGCACCTAGGTGCCCCCATGATAACCCACGCAGCCACAGTTGAAGCTTCCGGGTGCTCTTCAAGGGCAGCCCCATGTAGAGAGCGTTACAGTAGTCCAGGCAAGAAAGGACGAGAGCATGAGTGACTGTGCACAGAGTATCCCGATCCAGGAAGGGGCGCAACTGACGTACCAGGTGAACCTAGTAAAAGGCCCCCCTGGTCACGTCAGGTGTTCTTCTAACCCCCTATCATCAAAGATGGAACAAGATGCACAAATTGGGATGACAGAAACCACAGGTTGAGGGATTGAGCTTGAGCCTATTCCTCCCCATCCAGATCCGCACAGCCTCCAGGCATCGGGACATCACGTCAAGGGCATCGTTTGGGTGGTTTGGTGTAGAGATGAAAAGTTGGGTATCATCAGTATATTGATGATACCATACCCCAAAACCACAGATGATCTCACCCAGTGGTTTCATATATATGTTGAACAGGAGGGGTGAAAGAACTGACCCCCTGGGGCACCCCACAAGTGATGTGCCTCGGGGTCGATCCATCCCCTCCAGTCAACACAAACTGTAACCGATCCGACAGGTAGGAGGAGAACCACCATAAAACGGTGCCCCCACTCCCAACCCCTCGAGTCGTCGCAATAGGATACCATGGTCGATGGTATCGAAAGCCGCTGAGAGGTCAAATAGGACCAGGACAGAGGAGCAGCCCCTGTCCCGGGCCTGCCAGAGATCATCGACCAATGCCGTCTCTGTGCTGTATCCGGGCCTGAAACCCAACTGAAACGGATCCAGGTAGGCAGCTTCATCCAGGTACTGGGGAAGCTGATGTGCTACCACACTCTCGACAACCTTCACTACAAAACGAAGGTTGGAGACTGGATGATAGTTGGCTAAAGAAGCTGGGTCCAGGGAAGGCTTCTTAAGGAGGGGCCTCACCACCGCCTCCTTCAAGGCGGTGGGAAAGAACCCCTCAATGAAGCGTTGGTAATCGCCTGGAGCCAGCCTCATGTCACCTCCCGGGAAGCCAAGTCTAACCAAGAGGGACACGGGTCCAGCACACAAGTGGCAGCACTGAGTCTCCCCATAATCCTGTCCATGCCCTTGGGGGTCACAGGATCAAACTCATCCCAAATGGTCTCCACAAGATTCATCCCCGTCGACTCGCTCGAATCTACCCAGTCAGAGTCCAAGCCTGTCCGGATCTGAGCGATTTTATCCTGCAGATGCTGAACAAATTCTTCAGCCCTACCCTGCAAGGGGTCTTTCCCAGCTCCTTGGTTAAGTAAGGAGCGGGTCACCCTAAACAGGGCGGCTGGGCAGTTATCTGCGAACGCGATAAGAGCAGAAAAATGTTGCCGTTTTGCCGCTTTTATCACCACTAAGTAGGATTTAATATGAATTCTTACTAGTGTTCGATCAGATTCGGACCGGCTGGCCCTCCAACCACTCTCTAGGTGTCTTTTCCGGCGTTTCATCTCCCGGAGCTCCTCGGTAAACCAGGGAGCTACCCGGGATTGACACCGGATCAGAGGCTGCAAAGGCACAACACGATCCAAAGCCCCAGCGGCCGCCCTATCCCAGGCTTCCACTAGGGCTTCAGTCGAGTTGTGAGCAAGGGATTCAGGAAAAGTCCCAAGCTCCATCAGGAACCTTTCAGGGTCCATCAGGCGCCTGGGGCGGAACCATCTAGTTTGTTCCGCCTCCCTGCGGTGAGGGAAGTCAAGCCTGATGAGGAAATGATCCGACCATGACAAGGATTGGATAGAAATATCCCCTAAATCTAGATCATTCATCCACTGCCCAGAGACAAAAATCAGGTGGAGCGTGTATCTCTCATTATGGGTGGTGTCTTGAATTAACTGAGTTAGATCCATAGCCGTCATGGTAGCCATGAACTCCCGAGCTGACTCAGATGTCTCGCCAATGAAAGGCAGATTAAAATCCCCCAGGATCATAAGCCTGGGGAAATCAACCGCTAATCCAGCTAACATATGCAGCAGCTCTGGCAGGGCCGATGAAACATAGCAGGGAGACAGTACTAGCATCTGTGCGATGCTCCAGCTGCTCCTGGAGGATCGCGCAGGCGCTGTATGCGTCCTGTGCATGCGTGGAAGCGCAGAACTCGTCAAAACTGGGTAAGGAGCGTGGGCGGGCGCGTGGCCTCTTCGCCGTTCCTGGAAGTTACTTACTTCCGTGTTCGCTGACCAACCGGTTCGTAGGGACCGCCGCGAACCGGTTGAAACCCACCCCTGGTGGGCAGGGACTTGATTTTGGTAGGTGTAGAAAGAGAGTGCAGGGGAAATGTTGCCAGTAATTGAGGAAAATGTTGCAGGCAGATATCCAGAAGAGTCTAGAGATGTACTCTGTGCTGGTCCTCCTGAATAATGCTCAAGGAAACACCAACTTAGTATTATAGAGGCATTGTAAAGAATAGAGCGCCAATGACCTTAAGGCTAAGGCTTGAAAAATGGGTCTCCAATACACATACAGAAACATACATAAACTTGGGAACTTTTATCTGCATTTAACCTGGCAAACTAAAGTCATTGTCTAAATGGCTATGAGAGTCAATCTTGATTCCTTCTTTTTGTCGTCAACATTTTTATTGAATTATAAAGTATTATAAAATACAAAGTAAATAGAAAAGCCGGGGGTGGGTGGGAAAGACAAGTGAAGAAAGATAAGAAAGAAAAAGAATTGACTTCCACCACACACTGTTACAATAAAATAAGGCATTAACACCAAATCACAGCTTTTTGCTTTTTCATAATAAGTCATTTCTATAAAAATCTTATCAGTTTAATTGGTAAAACCCAAAGCCAGAGTTTCATTCTTTTCCACATCAAGCACGAAGTTCAGAAGCAGTCTCCATGTGGAAACAAAAGTAGCTATGTTCTTTTCTTTAATCAAAGTGGTCAGTTTTGCCATTTCAGCCAGCTCCATCAACTTCTGCAACCATTTGTCCATAATAGGAATCGAAGTTTCCTTCCATTTTTGTGCATACAATACTGTAGTCTTGCTGCTGTCAACATATTATATTCCGAATTTTCCAATTTTTTTTCTCTAGTTCTTTTTCCATTAAGCCCAAAAGGAAAAAGTTCTGGTTTCATTTTTTATCCCCATTTTCAAAATTTTCTGTATTAAAATATGCTTCATCACATGTTCACCATAGATGATAAAAGCACACTCTGCTTTTACACTTCCAACATTCATTTGATATACCTTTATACATCTTAGATAACTTATCTGGGTTTAAATACTAATGATACATCATAAAAAAATTATTTTAGATTATAATTTAATGTGAATTTTAAACCCTTTGTCCACATATTTTCCCATTGTTCAAGCATCACATTATATCCAAAGTTCTTTGCCCATTGAATCATACAATTTTTTACATGTTCATTTTCCAAATTCAATTTCAATAACATTTTATAGATCTTAGCAATAACACATTTATCATTGCCACATGATGAAATTTCCAATTCATTTTTAACAAAATCAAATCCATAACATTTTTTATCCAATATAAATCTTTCTTTCAATTGTTGATAGGTAAACCAATGGCAAACATAACCTTCTGATTCAAGTTCTTCCCTCGGCTTTAATATTGGGTCACCAGTTGAAAGTTAAAATTTCACCACATTTTCTTGACTCCTTCTATGAAGATGCGATAGCCCAGATTAACCCAATAGCTGAGCTTCCAATCACTCCCAGGCTTGGATAGAAGTACTTCTTCTTTAGCATGCCGTGCTGAACCGTGACAGCTCCTGGGTGGGGAGAGGGGCAAGCAGGGACAGTGACAGGGCAACTTGCTCCAGACAGTCATTGCCACAAGGCTCTTCCCATTGGAAGCATCTAGCCCAGAATGACTTCCGCTTAAGCTGTCATTCGCAGTGGGGGAGTGCTGGACAGTGGGTTCCACCACAAAACCGCGGATGACAAAATCGCGCTAGATGAAAGCGCATACGTGACGTCATCACAGTGCGACGAAAACATCGCGCTGTGATCGATAAATGTAAAAATAAAACGAAAACCTTACCCTAACCCCCCCAAACCTAACCCTAAACCTAACCCTTAACCTAACCCTAAATCTAACCCTAAACCTAACCCTTAATCTAACGCTAAACCTAACGCTAACCCTTAACCTAACGCTAAACGTAACCCTAACGCTCTAAACCTAACCCTAACGCTCTAAACCTAACCCTAACCCTTAACCTAACCCTAAACCTAAACCTAAATCTAACCCTTACCTTTATGTGAATCGGCTTGCTTTAATTTTATTTTTATTTAAATTTTTAATTTTTTCGTCGCGCTGTGATGACGTCAAATGCGCGCTTTCGTCGAGCGTGCTTTTGTGGACCGCGGTTTTGACGGGTCACGGGACAGTGAGGCAAAGAAGTGTATGCAAGAACTTTCACCTCCTTTTTGGAGCTTTGGAAACCAGAGCGAAAGGGCCCAGGTCTGGTTTAGTCACACAGACACCAGTGCAACCACAGCTGACAACTTCAGTGTAGCCAATTCCAATTGTCCCGGTTTCTGCCTAGGCAGGTTTTCCCCAGTCTCCCAAGTGGCATGGCTTTTCTTAGTGACCAGGGTCATGTGCTAATGATTTTAATAAAACTATGAAAGGAGGAAGAGGTGGATGGTTGCCCTAATATTAAGCAAGGAATGTGTCTAGGGGAGAGTTATCTCTCGAGTTGTGCCAGGTTGAATTACCCTACAGCAAGTTGTCCCAAGGTAAGTTGGCTGCATCAAGCTGTCTTAGACACCATTTGGAATTCTTCATCTGGTCACCATATTGCAAAAAAGATGCTGAGATGCTAGAAATAATGCAGAGAGGAGCAACAAAGACAAGGGGTCTGGAGGCTAAACTGTACAATGAACAGTTGTGGGAACTAGGCACATTTAATGAAGACAAGGACTATAGGTGACATAGCAATCCTCCAGTATCTGAGAGACTGTCACAGAGAAGAGAGGATCAACTATTCTGCAAAGCACTTGAGTGTAGGGCAAGATTTAACAGGTGGAAGGTTATTAAAGAGATCCAGAATTAAGGAAAAATTTCCTGATGGGAAAAACAACCAGTGGTCTGGCTTGCCTCCATATGTTGTGGGTGCTTCACCCCTTTTTGAGACAAGTTTGGCAACCATTTGTCTGGAATGGATAACATTGGCTCGGGCAGGGGTTGGACTAGAAGACCTCCAAAGTCCCTTCCAACCCTGTTATTCTATGCTCTATGTTAGAATTCCTTAGGAAAAAGTGAAGATAACAATACTTTTGGCCAAACCTGTATGTTTATCATTTTAGAAATATTTAACATTGTTAATAAACATTTTTTCTTTTTAATCTTTAGAAGTTTAACTAATGTGAATCATCATGACATTAACAATTTCTAGTTTACATATCTTACACAGATACTCCTCAACTATTTGCCTTCCGTTGTTTTTAATTCTACAAAAAAGAACTATCTTCTTATTTCATTATCATTTTTATTGTGGAAAATTTAATACAGGTTTTTCAAAAAGCATTTGGAAAGTCACACATAAAATATACTTAATATTCTTCATCATGCATAGATATCTGTTAAGCTTTTCTAAACATGCGCAAATTACAGTTTAAAAACAAAGCTTAACTATGCTGGCAATTCCTAAGCAGTAGTAGATGAAGATAGCAGATAAGGTAACTAGATGGTATCTAAAATGTTCTTGGAATGTTCTTAGAAATGCTAATGGATTATTACCAGACACAGGACATCAAGCATTGTATTTATCTTCTACACAGTTACTAGGGGTTAAGAGCAACTCAGTTAACTAACCATCATGTTGGTTTCTGTTTTGTAAAAGTAGTTTGCATTTATATATTTAGTACATTTATATGGCTCCCCAACACAAAGGACATGTCTCTCGCTGCATATAAAACCATTAAAATACAAACAAAAACTAGACATACCATTCAGGGGTAGGTTGCTACTGGAATTACTTCTGGTTCGGTGCACGTGCAATTTTGCGCATGCACATATGCAATTGCACAGAACAGGTCTGTGCATGCACAGAACATTAATAAATGAAAATATATATATACTGCACCGATGGGGGAACTAGTTCAGAGGCATGCAGGCCTGGGTTGCTGCCAGTTCCAGCAACCCAGGCCAGCAAATCACTACTGGTTCGACTGAACTGGTCCGAATCAATAGGAACCCACCTCTGATACTTTTGAAGCAAACTAAAATTATTAAAGAGCAATCAGGACTAAAATAAAACTCACTAACAGAGAACTCCACTCATCCTGGTCCACCCACCCAGGGGAATAGCCAGGACTTAACTGCCTTTCTAAAGGCCTTACAAGGTCAAGCCAACCATACATTGAAAAGGTTAGGCGCATGTTTCTTGGGTCTCATGATAATGCTTCGGGAAAAAAGACCTGGAGTATGACTTCTCTGTTGGAGCGTATATAATGGGATGGTACTCTTGGGTGGATAGGACCGTGACCCGTCAAAACTGCGGAGGACAAAATCGCGATCGATGAAAGCGCGCATGTGACGTCATCACAGCGCGAAGAAAAAAATTAAAAATTGAAATAAAATTAAAATTAAAGCAAGCCGATTCACATAAAGGTAAGGGTTAGGTTTAGGTTTAGGTTTAGGTTTAGGTTTAGGGTTAGGGTTAGGTTAAGGGTTAGGGTTAGGGTTAGAGCGTTAGCGTCACGTTTAGCGTTAGGTTAAGGATTAGCGTTAGGTTTAGCGTTACGTTAACGGTTAGGTTTAGGGTTAGATTTAGAGTTAGGTTAAGGGTTAGGTTTAGGGTTAGGTTTAGGGTTAGGTTTGGGGGGGTTAGGGTAAGGTTTTAGCTTTATTTTTACATTTTTCTATCACAGCGCAATGTTTTCGTCGCGCTGTGATGACGTCAAATGCGCGCTTTCGTCGAGCGCGATTTTGTACTCCGCAGTTTTGTGGTGGAACCGGATAGGACCCCTGTCCTATCGTAGATTATAACCAGCATCTTGAATTGTATTTGAATATCTACAGGAAGTCAGCGCAGATCCAGAATATAGGTGTCACATGGGCATAACGATGAACTTCCATAACTACCTGCTCTACTGCATTCTGAAATAACTGATGATTTTCAAGCCCTGTTGAATAGTGTCTTGCAATAATCCCATTGGGAAGTGGCTAAGGAGTAGTAATCATGATTAAGGCTGCCCAATTCAAAAATAGGCACACATGGTTCACAGGACGAAGTCGTGTAAAGTTTCCCTTCATAATTACAGGAACTACGAATCCAGGAAGATCCACATACTGTGTGCTGAATCTTGAGTGGCAGAGTGCAATTCTGATGAAATTTCTCCAGTTCCAGGACTCAAGAGGTGCAAAACTCACAGCGGGTCTTGATAGAATTTTGCTGAAGCCTTAGTTGTATGCTTACCTGGGGTTAATATCATATATTATTTAGATACATAAACCAATAATGCTGGAGAAGCGGAAATAGCCACTAATGACATCACAACTATTTTGTGACGTTGGAAGTTACCCTAATTTGTTAAGTAAAGATCTAGAAGTATAATTCTCCAAAATAGAATTCTCTGAACTAAGATCATATCTGAATTTTATAGATATTTTCTATTAGGTACTGGCTTCAACCAGTAGAGACCCTGCTTAAAGTTCAGTTAGCATTCCCCATTTGTTCTGAATTAGGAATTATGTTTAAATGGCATTTAATTAACATAACAAACCAGGATCACATATTGGTTTATTAATGTTAAAACCTTAATTAAAAATTAATGGAAACTATTTAGTTGTGAATGAAAGTATGTATGTGGCCAATTTGTATAGATTGTATTTTGGCTATACATACTTATTGGGTAAAAGGCTATTGCTTGACAACATAATGGCAATCCCCATCCTCCTAAAGTTTATCCAACATTCCCAAGTTTTGCTAATTCTGTACATTAGAAGGTTCCCTGTGACTTCACACACTTCCTTTCCCCTACATCCTGGCCAGGAAGGGAATTTGAGATTGTCCTCGATTTCCCAATCTGGACTGATTAGTTCAGGGAGTCAGTCATCTAAAAGGCTTTTTCTGATGACACTCTTCTGTGTAATAAATAGTGTTGCTGATACTAGACGTTTTATAACTGCCCTCAAGGTGGCGCTTCATTTTAGAAAATATTTAAATAGGGAGGAAGAGGTTGGTTTCTCTCATGCAATGTTGCACAATATGAAAAACATTATTCAACATGTAACTTAGGCATAGTAAAGTAATCAGCCAACTCTACATTTTCTATACCTTTGGGGAGGTGGGCACTGTTTTTATTTCAGGGGTTGCAAATTTTACAATCCGAGTTATTTCATTCTCTGCTCCCTGCTGAAATTGAGGCATTTCTGCCAAAAATATAAACACAACCATGAGATAAGTCTTCCTGTGTAAGAGTGTAAAGCAAATTCATATCAATGGAATTTATTCAATAAAAGCATTGCCTGGAAGAAGAAGAAACCCTATTTCCAAGGCATCTGACATCATCTGTTAAAGTGCAATATTAAACATTCTTTTAAACATAATCACCTATAAATGCTAATTATTTCTTCAAGAGCTTGCCTTGCCTTGTAGCAAATAATGGGATCATTATAGTTAAATAAAGGTGAAAGCATAAACTGATACCTGAACAGCAAGAGTTTTAAAAGGTGTGATGCCAGCTGTGGAATGAGTACGACATTTGAATTCTGCTTCAGGCAGCCAAATATTTTTGAAACTGCATTTTGTTTTAATGTGGAAGAGGAAGGAAAGGGTGAGAGCATTCTCCTTAAAAGCCACCCCATTCTGGCATCTTTCACATTATTGCAAAGTTGAAAATAGACCTCCAACCACATTGATCAGGGGTCCCTCTATCCACTAATTATCCTCTGCATAATTCCTCTGCTACTGTGCTATCTGCCATTCAAGCTTGCCATGGTAAAGAGAGAGAAAATTCTTCAAATACCAAGTGTAGGAAGCGAAACCAGTCCTTTCTGCTGTCAATGGGGAAAGTAATAATCCATGGTTACATAGCAGATCTCTCCAAAGAGAAATGGCACAAGGAGAGAATTGGTACTTTTATATTTTTCTTGTCACAAGCCGGTGGCAGTTGACAGCAAAGGAGCAACAGTGGGTAGGAATCCTCCCAAAAGATCTTGCTGAGGGATCTCTCAGCTCTCTAAACCTAGAGAGGACCTAAAGCCAGAATCTTTGGTTTTCTTCTAAGGAAATAGTTTTGAATGGGATAGTTACCTTTCCCCCCTGAACTTTCTGCTTGAAGGAAAATTCCATTCTAGGAAAGGAAACCTGATTCATTTAACTACTAACACTGCCAATTCTTTAAAAGTACAGTATTGCTTTAAGATGACTAACTCTAACCTACACAAACATTTTCTAAATGGGGCTGGGGGGGAGAAACCCAGATGTCAAATACTTTCACCTCTACAAATTTCATCATCTTGGCAATTCCTTCAAACTTAATTTCAAAATTTTGTTTAAAACACAAGGCTGCAAAACTGTCTCCCATGGGGGTCACAATATCATTGGATTCTCCTCCTTGAGGTTAAAAGAATATCCAGTTGGATTCCAAGTGCCATCTTTGAGACAATTATTGATAGAAGCTATCTCCCTCCCTAGTTCACTACATCTCCCAAAAATGTAAATCACACTGAAATAAGTAGGATGGAAATACTTATTTTTACAAACAAACCCAAGACACAAGTGTCAGTAGGCCAATTGGCTATGCTAATGCTTTAATTATCATTGGCATTTCTGTGCCCAAAAATGCTTGAAACAATTTTGGATAAGAACATATTGACTGCATTCACTTACCTCATTAAGCAGTAATTTTGGCTTAATAAACACACTGCACAATAAAACTGTATACAATACAGTATAGTACAATGCAATAAATAACAAAGAAACCAGATGATTTGGATTTGAATATAATAACCTGATCTGGTTCACACAACATATTAAGACAATAACTGTTTCTCAAGCCAGTTTATTCTAGTTGTTAAGGCACCAGGCTAGAAAGTGGGAGTTCAAGTCCTGCCTTAGCCATGAAAGTCAGCTGAATGACCTTGTGCCAGTCATTCTCTTTCAGCCTAACCCACCTCACAGGGCTGTTGCTTTTGGAGAAAATAGGAGAAGGAGGTATGTTCGATAAAGAGGAGGAAAGTGTATTTGATATGTTCACTGAGTTATTTATAAAAATAATGAAGGTGAGATATAAATAAATAAAAATCACGTAACCCTATTTTAACTAGGCTAGCGAGCTACAGGTAGTTCTCAACTTACAGCAATTTATTTAGCCGCTGAACAGTGCTGAAAACAGTGCTACAACAGTGCTGAAAAACATGACCAACAACTGGTCCTCACACTTCCAAATGTTGCAGCATCCCCAGAGACATGTGATCAAAATTTGAGTGCTTGACAATCAGCATGTATATATCCCAGTTATAGCATTCTATGGTTATATGATGACCATTTGCAATCTTTCCAGCAGGCAAAGTCAGTAGGGAAAGACAGATTCGTTGAACTATTTTGTGATTCACTTAACAACTTTAATGATTTCCTTAACAACTGCGGCAAAAAGGTCATTTTAAAAAAGCGACTCGCTTAACAAGCACCTTGCTTAGCAATACAAATTCTGTTCCCTATTATAGTCATAAGTTGCTGACTATCTGTATATGTCTCCAATCACTGAGAATAGAAAAGAAACAGTGTTAGGTTTGTTTTTTTAATTAAAGGGGTTCGTTATTTGTTAAATCATAAATATTCAAATATGTTTCAATATGTAGGCTGACATACAGTCAAGATCTAGCCTAAATCTTCCCATACATATTGGACACTATATACAATATAAAGTGGTATAGTAGGAGCACACCTTAGCCAAATATACAGAAAAAAATAAAGAATTGCTGTCCTGCAAACTGTGTTTAGCTTTAATCCACCATACATTTTTTAAGAAGAATCTTCATCAATTGGAATTAGTCCATGTTGCCTGCTAAATTGATCTGGTGCTGACTGGGGATATTATCCTGTTTTATTACATTTTAATCTATTCTAGAAAAAAAAATTCTCTGGGAAGATTATAAAGGTATATGGCGATCTATTACAAGAATACTACAGGAGAGAGAGAGAAACCCATTAATCTCTGTCCAGCTTAACTGATACTTTTACAGGTCCATCCAGTCAAGAAGGCACATTGGATGGATCAAAACCATTTTGAGACATTCTGGAGATGAAGTCTTCACATTTTAAGAATTGCCAAGATTGAGAAACATGGGTATAATTGTATTGTATTGTATTTGGTTTATTTGTATGCTGCCCTTCTCCAGGAGGGATTCAGGGCGGCGAACAACTCAGGGGGGAAAGGGAACATAAGCCACAATACACATAATTAAAATACACGAAAATCAAACAGCCATACCAGTCGAGAGGGGAGGGAAACTCATCAACCCCAGGCCTGCCGGCACAGCCAGGTTTTGATGGCTTTCTGGAAGGCCTGGAGAGAGGTGAGGGTCCGGATCTCCACGGAGAGTTCATTCCAAAGGGCCGGAGCTGCTACAGAGAAGGCCCTCCCCCGGGTAGTAGCCAGATGGCATTGGCTGGTGGACGGAACCCGGAGGAGGCCGACCCTGTGAGATCTAACGGGTCTTTGGGTATAAGCAACATTAAAGATTCAGTCTCTAAACAGAATGTCTGAATATGACCATCATGATAGCAGAAGAAACCAAGATCAATTTAAAGATTTTGTAAGATTAAAAATTAAACAGGAAGCTAATACATTAGAAAGCAAATGAGCACTGTTTATAAGAATGTCTCTTTGCCCAAATAGGCATTCTCGGGAAAGAAAACAATAACTGATAGCAATCCCAGAAAAACATTGGAGAACTTTTATAAAAGACTGAGCTGGAAAAAAACATTTAAAACTAAGGTTTATGACATTCATATTCACGACCATTGCATGCATGGTCATGACATCAGAATTCAGATGCTTGGCAACTGACTCATATTTATGATGGTTGCAGTGTCCTGGGGTCATGTGATCACATTTTGTGACCTTCTGACAAGTAAAGTCAATGGGGAAGCTAGGTTCACCCAATAATCATGTTACAAACTTTACAATTGCAGTGATTCATTTGACAACTGGCAAGAAAAATAATAAAATAGGGCAAAATTCACTTAACTTCGCAACAGGAATTTTGGGCTCAACTGTGATTTGAGGACTACCTGTGCTTTCAATCCAACTCTTTATCAGATGGTAAACTAAGTTTGGAAAAGTAATAAAGATTATGTGTGAATCTGCAGAGAATCATGGAGTTGAAAAGAATATTGGAGGTCTAGTCCAAACCTTTGTTCAATGCAGAATTCACCAGAGCATCTCTGACACATAAATATTTGGTCTCTGAACATCTTCAAAGGAGAAAACCTCACTTCAGGTAGCAGCCTGCTCTACTGCCTCACAATTTGTATATTCAGGAAGTTCTTCCTGCTTTCCAGTCTGAATATACTTCCTTGTAGCTTTAATTCACTATTTCTTATTCTGTTCTCTGAAGCAATAGAGAATTAATCCAATTCTTTTTCTGTTGGTAGTTATTGATTTATGATCATAATGGAGCCTACCAGTAATGGTTTTTTATTACCTTCACTACTGGTTCAGAACTGGGAGTGTGTATGCATGGGCGCTTTTCTCATGTGCGGAGCTTCTGTACATGCGCAGAGCATCCGTGATGACGTCTGGGTGGGTGGATGGAACCTCCCGCCATTACTGGTTCACCTGAACTGGGGCAAACTGGCAGAATACCACCTCTGGAGTCTACCCGTTACAGTCGTAAATCATAATGGTTATGCAGCAGGTCATACTGTATCCAATACAATTTTACAACCTTTACAAAAGTTGTCAATCAGTGCTATGGGCTCTAAGTGAACTCATTTACTATGTGGCATTTTTGCTAAAAATGTAAAGTAAACATTTGGTTTTTGGCAAAAATGATGTAACTTGCATTCAGATGCCTGTAGGATGCTGTAGACCATGGGTGTCAAACTCACCATATTACATTGTCATCATGTGACGTATCACAGCATTTTTCCCCCTTTGCGGAGCTGGGTGGGGTATGGCCTGCATGTGATTCATCCAGCCTAAAGGCCACCAGTTTGATACCCCTGCTATAGATGGTCACAAATTTGGGCTGTTTGCCAAGCATCTGAAATATGGTCATGTGATCATGGGGGAGGACAGCTGTCAGAACTTTGGAATAGCTTGTAAGTATCTTTGGGGGATCCATTGTGACTGATAGCTGAGCAACTAACTGTAAATTAAGGACTACCTATATATGCCAACTCTTCAGATATTTGTAAACTACTCTCTGACCTCCCCACAAATCATCTCTTTTGTGGATCAAACACATCCAGTTTCTTAAGCTATTCCTGATGGGATTTAAACACCTGACTCGTCACAAATCTAATAGCCTTTCTTTGAACTGGCTGAATTTGTCCATCTTTTTTTTAAAAAAAAAGTGATACCCAGAACATAACATTGTATTCCAAATCAAGTCTGATTAGGGCCCAGTAGAATGAAACAATTAATTCTCATGATATGGACTCAATGCTACACCATGGTAACATTTACCATTTTAAGTAACTGTAACAATCCTAGATGCTCTTATCAACCCTGGGGTTGATCAGACACCAGATCTGTTTCAGATGTATCAAGTTTCCCCATCTTAATCATGCCTTTTATTTGTACTAGGCAGATTCAGAATCTCATTTCTTCCTGTTAAATTTCATTTTAAGTCACTGCTTGAGCCTGAC
The DNA here is from genome assembly GCF_051295495.1 of Thamnophis sirtalis. Lineage (NCBI taxonomy): Eukaryota > Metazoa > Chordata > Lepidosauria > Squamata > Natricidae > Thamnophis > Thamnophis sirtalis. The sequence continues at coordinate 94,901,489 of NW_028261384.1, forward strand.
TAGATCTAGATTTTGCCATACATTGGGTAGGGCTATTAAGATTAATGAGTTTTTTGTTTGCCAAGCCCTATTCCCATAAGAGTGCTGTAATTCTGGAACCAATCCATGGCTCTAGAATAAATAAATAAGGGAAGGTGTAAAGGAATATATGAGGAAAGATGGGTCCAAGATCTGAGAAATAAAATGGCTCTGGAAGGTTGGGGAAATACACGATCTTGTAGTTATAACCTCTCTTTAAATTAAATCAAGAGAGAAAACTTTTTTAAAAAATAGAGTAGCATTTTGTTACTGTGTTTATTTTCCATAAAATAATACTTTACCTTCAAAAATGAAGTTTATACTCCTTGTTGGTTTTTTTTAAAAAAGAACAAAATCTTCAATAATTCCAATACAGTTTTAAAAGATCACAGATGTTGTTCCAATGTTGGAGCCAGCTGTGATTTCTTTAAAGCTTTAATGAAACAATCCCAGAATTACCTGGGAAACAATTTCACTCGTGGGAAATAGGCTCCTGTTGTAGACCCTCATCTCCCACCCTGTGACCCTGATCAAGGACATTCGGTGGATTTTGAATTTACCGTAATTAGCGCATAAACAAAAAAAAACCGTAAGAGTCATAGCCTAACACCACTCCTCTCAATTAGCCTCCAGTGCCCTCCCTCTTTTTCACCGTCCGGAGGAAGTTCCTGAATATTCTCTCTATAAATACCCCCAATGGAGAACAGTTTGATTCACAGCAATCCAGGCACCAGCTCGCCAGTGACCTCCCGCATCACAAGTGCGTCGTTTTCAAAGAAAAGGGCGGAGAAGGATGAGTTCGGCACGGAGTAAGTAGCATTCGGGGCAGGTCCTTCCTCGTCGCGGCCGGGCGGGGCTGGAGACGAGAGGGTAAGTTTCCTCGTGGTGGCACCTTGCTCAGGCGAAGGTAGCCTTTTTGGCGTCTCTCGGGGCGAGGGCTCTCCGGAGCGCTTTTCCGCCGCCTTTGGGACTATTGCCCACCTTTGCGGTTGAGGAAAGGAAGAAGGACGAGTCCCGGCTTATCTTCCCGACCGCTCGCTATTCCTTAGCACCGCCTTCAGGAATGTTTAACAAGTTTTGAAGTGGCCAGATTGCAGGTCCGGGTTTGATTGTAGGAGAATAAAACTCTTAACCGGTTAAATTGTTTTATTTCCAGAGGTCAGGACTGGCCTTTGTGCGTTTAAGAAGGAAGGAAATTATGGTATTTGCCTCGAAGTTCTCCCAAAAGTTCAGAGAAGACGCGGCTTCGTTTTCCAGCCTACTGACATTTTCACCTTTTTCAAACGAGCTGGGCAACCGGGTTTCGAAAAACCCGCCGTAGCTCTTGCGGGGACTCGCGTCAAGCGAAGCCAAAGATTGCCACGTGATAGAGACGCCCCCGACTTGGAAAGGTTGGGGAGATGAAAGCGGCAGGCTCGTATTTTAGGCTGAGTTCCACTGAATTTGCTGCACGTGCTAGAAGAATGATAGACTAATTCTGACGGAATCCGTCTTCCACCCTCTTGCGCTCATAGTTTCGTCTTGGCTCGAGCTATGAGGAGTTGAGCGGCGTCCCTTCAGATTGGAGCTGTGAAGCTCCAGCTCCACTTTTCCTTGTTTTAACAGAAAAGCGGCAGAGATGAGGCAGTAAGTGAAGACTGTGGGCTGGAGCTGATAAATGATAATTGATCATATTATAGCTATCTAATGGTTTCAATCTTTTATATATTAGTTATCAGCTAGATATTTTAGTGCAGTTCATAGAAGTGGTCCAGTTTGTTTTTTAAACGACCAGTCTCTCCTGACCATTGTATATTCTTTTATTTTCCCAGGTGGTCTTCTTCTTGTCAGTATTGCACTTTCTTGGTTAATGTGCTTAGCTGCACCTCATGCAGAATTTTCTGGAGATCCTGGTTTACATCAGTTTGTTTCGAAAAATAAGGAGTTTGCCATCCGGATAAAGGCTGATCTCCTTGCATTGAATAGGCTTGTGGTAAGTATATGCTGGGTAAAGAGATCTACAAAGAGATACATATAGTTTGTCAAACAAGTTTCTCAAAGTTATTTTAAAGAAGTTGGGGCTATGTTATCAGCATTTATGAATTGGCTTTTGAATCAATATGTATTAAATTGCTGTATACCAAGTTTCTTTCCAACAAAAAGTAAAGAATCTGTAGTGGGAGAGGGAAACAAGTAATCTATAGATTCCTTAGGATATGTTGATGAAAATATTTGCCAGCCATATTGGGTAAATTCTCTACTGCAATGATGCAAATAAAGTAGATATAAATCTTGGTAGTTTTAGTTTTTTCTTCCAGTATTGTTTTAACGATATTTTTAACCTGGAGATTTGCATTTGGGACTAGATTTCCAAGCCAGTATGATTATTTACTATGAAAGCCTAGACATTTATGAATTTGAGGTGTAATGTAGCTAGATGAAGTCCTATTTTTAAATTAATCTAAAATTTATAAACTCCCTATTATATTGAAATGATACAGCAGAATCTCAGACTAATGGAAAATGTTGAATAGTGGAAGGGGAACAAAGCTGCCAGATTAAATGTATTGAAGTAATAAACTTGAAGTCTTTTGATTTTCTTCCACTGAAATGTTACTTCATAGAATCCCAAAGCTAAAAAGACCCTTTAAATCACTACTTAAACCAATGCATAATTTTAAATAACAAGGAAGGATTTGGAGAAGAATCTGAGTAATATAAAAAAACTTATATGTGATAAGGTAGCACAAATGTGGCTTTAAACCATTACTAATTTTGATGGTGTGCTTTCAGTCTACACTTAGATGTACTAGTGTACTGCTTTACTACTGATATCTTCTGTAGAAGTTCTTCTTGCATTCTTGAACAAAGGAATTAAAATATTAATCAGTAGACCAGTTAGGATACCTGGTTATAACTATGACCATGCTACAGTAGAGAGTTTGCAGATGACATCTCTGTTAGTAGAAGATTCTTCATGTTATAAAACCACATGGGCCTCCAATGCAATTGTTGAATTTACCAACCCCATCCAAACTCTTGTGTGAGTGAAAAACTAGTAATCTTGCACGTGTCGAATTTCAACTTTTAGCAGCTGTAATGAAGAAAACCAGCAATTAAAGCCAGCAAACTACTGCAGATCATAGAGTTTAAATTTAGGAGTATGGAAAACTTGGCATGAAGAGTGTTACTTAGAAATACCTTGATGCCCATTGTGCCAATATACCTGCTCCTACCATAGTGACGTAATTGAGAAACATGATAGATTAAAGTAATTAGAGCATTATACATACATAAAACCAAATTCATAGTTGGCTGAAATTTTCCCATAAACTACCTGGAACATCATTCAGATATGGGTTCCTTTGCTAGTACTTCCCATAAATTACAGCTCAGTCTTCCAAAAAGCCTTAATCTTATGCATTTCCTAGCATAAAATTATCTACTAAAATTACACAAATGTTTCTGTCTGGTGCTTCCAGAATACATGTAAGATTGTGCCAATTCAGAGTGTCAAAACTCAAAGGAGAAAATTCTTTGCAAACAAGCCAGCAAAGTTTGGCATTCTTGATGCATTCTTCTTTGGGTGTTGGGAGGGAATATTTTGATTGAATCTGTCAAACAAATAAATATATTATAATTAAGATTTATTAAATACAAAGGGAGAAAATCCAACGGAGTGGAATTACCTGCTTGATGCTCCTTTGCAATTCTTTCAAATAGTTTTTTTCATTTGGATTGTGTGGATAGTGATTCATATAAGAGTAGCTTATGGTGAACGACTCTAAATTCAGAGGTAAAATTTAGTATTTATTTTAAGAATAATATCCTCATTGTAAATTGTGCCAAGTTATACTCAGTTTTAATGGGTTGAATCGAGGTTTCACTGTACTTAAGGTGAGTCTCAATGAATCCAATAGGATTTTTTGATAATTTCTCCACTGACTTCTGGTGTCTTCATAAAATCACTCAGATGTTATTGAAGTGATATTAAAGTTCTCATTACTGTTGTTTTGGTCCAGCAATGGCTGGATAACTCCAAAGGTGCTGTAAGCTATTAATGAAGAAATTACCTTAGTCACAGCTAACTTTAAGTTTGATTGGTTTTCACTATTTAGCTCTGTGGCTGATATGCATTCAACTTCCTATTTTTAGTAGAGCATAATTTGTTAATTATGAAGATGATGAATAGATTTGTTAATTATGAGGAAGATGAAAAGAACAGTCAAAATCTCTTAATTGCTGGAAGTCATATCCAACTGTACTCATTAGCTGCTGAGATTTCCATAGACATTACTCATGTACTTTAAAGCATTCTGCTTAAAGATTTAGAAACTTGGTGGGAAATTTCAAATAGTGAGTCTCAAGATAAGTATTTGCTGTGTCAGAATGCAGCAATATTCAGCCCTTTTCCATACTGCTATTTGCATATCAGCCACACAGAGCTAAATAGTGAAAACTAATCAAACTTAAAGTTAGATGTGACTAAGGTAATTTCTTCATTAATAACTTACAGCACCTTTTGAGTTATCCAGCCATTGATGGACCAAAACAACAGTAGTGAGAACTTTAATATCGCTTCAATAACACGTGAGCAATTTTAAGAAGACACCAGAAGATAGTGAAGAAATTATCAAAAAATCCTACTGGATTCATTGAAGCTCCCCTTAAGTATAGTACAGTGAATTCAACCCTTAAAATTGAGTGCAATTTGGCACAATTTACAATGAGGACAGGATTTAGGATTATTAAAATATTTATATTCATATAAGTACGTTAATATGCATTTTAATAAGTTCATGTCAGTATTAAACGTTATTCAGATTCTCTGAGCTTTGTTGGGTTTTGAAGTATAGTAAAAATAGGATTGTGGGAAGGGGAAGGATTTTGTAAAATAGTGCTTTTAGGGAGCAAAGATATAAAAGCACTCACATATGTTTGCTCTTTTTTTGGAATTCCAGAAATGTCTCTTCAGACAATATTTTCTTTTTTTCCCTTCCAGCGTAAAGCATTCAGCTTTGGCAGCAACAGAGAACTAATAACGATAGAGAAGCTTTTGGGCATTCAACAAGTTAATATCTCTCATTGCCAGCAGGATCCCTGTGACATGGTAAGTAACAACATCCATCTCATTGTAACTTAAAAGCATTTTCCCTCTCAATGGAAGAAGTACTAGGGTAGCAGCACATAATTTTGTAAGAAATCATGGCAATATTTGGGATTTTTAAGAACATTTGTGAGTGTACTCACAAAGAGCCTATGTGCTGTTTGTAAAATGGCTGCCTAGACTCAGCAAATTTAAGATATATGGATTTCAGCTCCTAGAATTCCCCAGCCTACATGACTGGCTAAGTGTCCTTCCTTATAAGTAAGCTGATAAGAATGTTTTTTAGTTACCTTTCTAATTTTTGGGGAGCCTTTTTTTACCCAGACTGGCTCTTTCTAGCTGCTGATAGTTTTGTCTGAGAAGACAGAGCATTTGATTCCAGCCACTAACTATTTTTAATTTCCTAAAAATGGTTTTGGAAACTATTTGGTTTTCAGAGGTGTACTTGTAAGCAAACTACTTTGCTTTATTATATTGCCATCTCTTTTTCCCCCCCTCTTTTGGCTGAAGGAAAATAAATGTCTTTAAAATTAGAATGAGGTAAGACAGGACCTGTGCTGGTGCACATTAACAATTTACATATGTACGAAGATACTCTCTGGGGCTATATTATCCATAATCATATATTATAAAGGAAACAAAGCAGAAATAAAGCAATATTGATTTTTAAGCCAGTAATGGGACTCACTCCTGCAAATGTCCACCTACCTTGTCTGTGCATAAACTCTCTTACTGATTCTATCTCATGTTTTTAATACATTCCCCATAACAATAATATGCACCCTTTGCTGTAGTTCCATGTAATATCAGTAATCATGTAAATCATTAGCTTGATTTCACTGGAGCTGAAATAATTGCATTGTCATTGGCCCATCTTTTTTCTAATCTTAATCTTAACCTTTTTAATGGGGCTTCCACTGACAATACACATGCATTAAGTGTAATATTTGACAACTTTATTATAAAGTGTGTAAGTACACAACTCCTTGATGGGTGCCTGCTTTAAATTTGGCCATTAGTTCTACTGGTGTCAAATTCATTTTGGCAATAATGGTTATTCCTTAAAAGGTGAACACTCAAACCCTAAACAGTAATGAAATAAGATACTTATTCTAATATTAATTTGCTTCTGCCATGCCCATGTCCTGGTTCTAAAAATGTGCTCTGGGCACATTTATTTTTATTTTTTTAAAGCAGACCTGTTTCAGAGTGTTCATATTTTACATATCTACCCAATATAATAATTTTGGGCTAGCCAACATCTCCAGAGAAGAATATTACAAAATAGGTTAATATCACTGATAACAGCATTAAGAGAAAATTCCCCTGTCTGTTTTCCCAATAAACATTTCTTAAGAGCTATAAATTCAAGTGTAGTGCATAGATCATCTACATCTATTTTATTGTTTAATTAAAATGTATGTTTATTCAAATCACATTTTTCTGGCTACCACTTTTTATAACTTTGTCAATTTTTCCACTATTAATCTATTAATTCCTAGTATATACTGGCTGGTCATTGCTTAAAATGGTAGAGAAATGGAGTCACTCTTTATGCTTTAGTTTATCCTTTATTGCTTAATTTAAAAACAGTAGAAATTGTCCATATTTATCCATATTAAGCCAATTCTAACATTTCATCCTGAAGAATGTCACTGTTTCCTTACCTTGTAATTAATATAGCTTTTAATTGTGGCACAGCAGAATCGGGTTTGTTTTCTGATTATGTATACATTTTATTGTGGAAATAACTTTTTCCATAATTTCAATAACCTTGTCTACTTTCTGGAGAACAGAGCTTGACTTGCCTCTCAATGCAGAAGTTGTACAATACCATTGAAATCAAAGAAATATTTTATTGAAATTTGTGTAAGAAAGGAATGCATAATAATTTTTGGTAATAATTTCCTATAACATTTATATCATGTAGGAAAGCTGCTTCAATCAGATACAGGCAGGCCTCCAAACCTACTCCGGCTATCTGTCATATATTCACCAAATCTTAACAACTTACGCTGACCAAGTACTTAATATTCAACTGGATATTTCCAACTTGTCCCGCAACATTCAACAACAGGTGAGGAGTTGCATAAATATTATTTAAGTCGGGAAAGGATCGAAGCCAGGTAGTGAGGGGAAACCACCCAGTTCTAAGGGGAATATAAGAAATGTTTAGTATATGTATGAATGTATGAATCTGCTATGATTTAGCAGGTCACCTACCTAGATATTAGCAATGTTCTCTTGGGGAATGTTGATGAACTATGAAGGTAAGTTTCTAAAAACTGCAGATATGGAGAGTACTTTAGATTCCATTTCCAAAGGATACATGGGCATGAATATAGCATCTGTTGCAACACTCGAGGGCTGTATCCTTTTCTGGGATCACACAATAGGTGTGAAAGGGGAAAGCCATTGGGATTTTCCTGCTATTGAACACAGGGGTTATTTTCATATTCCAGAGCACTTTTTTTAGTATCAAATCCAAAGTACTCTATGGCTTTAGTATTTGCAAGATGCATACTACTCAGTCCTCTTAGAGAAGCCATGTCCTTTATATGGATCTAAGAAGCAGACTGCTTCAGCACTCAAATACACCCCAAAGTGCTGTGCTTGCAGGAAGATTCTTTTAATTATTCCCCCACTTCATCTTTGGGAATAACCTCTGTTGCTATTACTTATTGTACAGTTGTATATTCTGAAGCTTTGCCTTTGTCATTTTGGAAGCATAAATTTCAAAGTAGTAAATACTTAGGCTTTTGCTCTTCACACTTTGAATAATCCCAGGGCCTGGTTTTTGCACACTTTTGTACTGTACTGAACTTTATTTTATATGATATGAGCATTTTTCCTGTTCATGCATTAATCCTAACACTTTTGTACTGTACTGAACTTTATTTTATATGATATGAGCATTTTTCCTGTTCATGCAATAATCCTAACATAGACAAACTGCTGCACTCTTTGAACTGAGGCAATCCTTCAAGCTTGCCTTATAAAATTGTTGCTGCAACTATGGTGGGACAGAGAATAGGATGCATGGGGAAGTGAATATATCTGAGTGCATTATCTTGCTTACACTCGCTCAGATATGTACTTATGAGCAAATCCCTTGACCCACTGCTCCTTGTGGAACAAAAAGTTTTCTCTCTGCTTTTCAGAAGGCTGGGACCATGTTTTTCCCTGCTGGGTTACATCCCATTGTCCCTTGCCATGACAAACACACAGTTTATTTATTAAAATAAGGTCATTGAAGAGCACTTGGGGATTTGAAAGTGACAGCATTGGCTGCAATAGGATTGATCCAAGAGTAACATGCAAGGCTGATTTAGATACTGTTGGACTTAATATGCAAATGTGAATTATTAATCTGAGATTCCTCAATTTCTTTAATCTTTGTTTTAGATGGAAGAAAGTAGTCTGACCAGTGTTGTCTATCCACCAGCAGAAAACGAGCCTAAATTTGTGGAAGTTCAAAGAGAAATTGGAAGCTACCTGGTTCTCTGCAAACTCCAGATATTTATGGATATGATTTTCCGGGCCCTGAGGCACTGTAGTACATAAAGGGAATCTATGGAGAATTCTCACTAAAGACTTGGAAGCTGAAATAGTTCTGTGGGGGAAAAAGGAAGTCCTAAGACTTGCTTTTGCCTGACAGGACTGCTTTGACGGGTATAATTCCAGCTTCTCTATCTTTGTTTTTAATTTATTTTAAATTTTTATACATCATTTTAATACACTGAAAGTAGGAGACAATAAAGTAATCCAGATAAATTTAGCTCTAAGAGAAATAAAAATATTAGCTGAGTTTGTACAACATGTTAGATTAGATTAAAGCGGAGCTGGGTTGCTAAAGATTCAGCATGTTGTGAAAAGCAAGCCATTGTCTTACATCGTGAACATTCCATTCTCTTAAGCCATTGTTTCTCAACCTCAGCAATTCTGGCTTTGAGGAAAATTGAAGTCTTAAGAATTTCTAAAGTTGAGAAACACTGGGTTAAGTTGTAATTTGTTTTAAAACAGACTGTAAATTTTTATAGATTAGCATTCACTTCAAATGATTATTGGTACGGTATTGAAAGAAGAGCATCTCACATGTATATAGTACGTGGAAATGGGGAAATTTGCCTTCAGATCTTTTACCATTTGAAAGGTTACTGCAGTTAAAACATCAGTTGTTTAAGACTGATAATAATTAACTTGTAAGAAAAAATGATTTTTTTTCAAATATCAAATATTTTGCAATGAAATGTATTCTTATGATGGCAAGTTCCCAGTTCACCCAGGCTCTTCTTTCCCTGTGGAAATATCACTGTAATCGGTTTTTAATAGTTTGTTATTATTTTAATTTATTAGCATATTTAATATTTATAGTGTCGGAATTGTTGAAACTTGAATTTGGACTTCAGTACTAGATATTTATTTATTATTTATACCAATGCTGTCAGATTAATGTAAAACAGTTGTTTAGATTTCAGCCATTCTTGAGTGCACAGTTCACAGGGCTATAGCCACGTGTGGCATATATGTTGAGGTACATACAACATTAAACTACTGTTTAATATTTAAACATAAGAGTACTAGCTGGTGGTAGCTAGCTGAAACTACAGGATGAAACATAAGAGAAGTTTGCAATTCCTGTCTTTACTAGTATTTGGGGCCTACGGTATAGTCTGTGGCCTTGCCATTTTTTTACCGAGGCTAAATAGACTGCAGGCAGACATGGTTTCTTTTTTAGAAGAGGTTCAGTTCATAACTTCCATCATCATCTATCATTAGCCACACTATTGTGCAGAAAATAATTGTGGTGTAAAAAGGTGAACAACTCCCAGACTGCTTAACCTTGCTTTATGTACAGTAATCCTGGTGCAAAATAAATTCCTGATTTAAGCAAACTAATAAACAGCACTCCCTCTGCCATTGTGTCAGATTATTTACCAGACAGTTTCTGATATCACCAAGCCACCTATGTTATGTCAACAGGTATCATCACCACCCTTTTAAGAGTCTAGTGATAGAAACAGACAGACTCATTCTAACAAGGTCAAGTGGTTAAGTTGATAGCATTTCAAGCTTTAAAAATTCATAAGTATAAAGTGTGTGTTCATTTGCTATAGAATTCTATGTAGAGGTATTATTTAATAATTATCTATGGATCTTATTTATGTTACAGTTGAATTAAGTTATTGTTTAAATGATTTGAACACAAAGGTAAAAAAGCCATTAGAGTTGCACTCAGTTCCTATCTACTTGAATACTATGTTTCTTTGTTTAAATGCAGTCCTTTGCCAAAATCGATTCTGATTTCTATGGAATCCCATTGGGTTCAAAATAGCTATTCATTTTGGGAGAACGTTATAGTAAATTTATGTGTGTGTTTACACATTTACGTTTACACATAATTCTTGTCATTCAATTTCTCCAGCTGCTAGTGTCTACTGTAACTGAATGAATTTGAAATGATATTGCTTGAGTATTGTACAGTGTCAGTATCTTGAATCTTGTTCAAAGGAGCAATTTTATCAACACCTTTGACAACTTTTATTTTCTAAATGCTGTTTTATATTTATATTTAATTGTGGTATAGCCATCACATTCCATTTGAGGTAAAATGTCAGTATTTCTATCTGTCAGTTCTTTGAAGAGATGAGAAATAAATTGTAAATGGTTAATCTAAGCTGTAACCACTTGTATGATCATGACACTAAGTATAATGTTACATTTTTATCTGTTTTAAATAAATTTTATATCATAGCAAACTCTAGTGCATTATTATTATTTTTCTAAGCTTTTTTTAAAAAATGAAATTGAATGAGGACCATATAAAGCTACAGTTGTAATTTTCAAAAATATGATTAATGTAATGGCTCCTGACACCTTGCCCCCTTCTGGATGAGATCTGTTCCCACTCTCCTGATCTTCTATAAGGCCCAGAAGATTTACTCTGCCAGGAGAAATTGGTTCACGCTGGAAGTGGTTGATGGATCAATAGCACCTTCCCCATGCTTCCTCCACCTCTCTTTTTACCATAATTTTAATAATTTATAGTTTTACTGATACTAGATGTATATAAAACCCAAGAGGCAGAATAAGGCCAGGATAGCCTAGTGTTTTTACTGATGTCAGTTTCTAATGAATAAATAATGCAATTGCACCTGGGCTTGGAGTAGTACAAAACCCAAGCATGGAGGTACTCTCAGTGCAAGTTAAATTCTTCAAAATACAAATACATGCCCATGCTCCATTCTAATTTAAATAAAGTTTTACTGCAATACAATGAAAACAAACCTCAAATCACTATTGAAAACCATGTAATAAGTGTCTATCATTTGCAAACCAAGTAGATTGTGAGATTATAATTTATCATATATGAATGATATATTGGAGCTCAAGAGCTCTCATGGAAGCTGCTAAAGACCAGATGATAGTAAACAAAATATGATCCTTCCAACACCCCCCACATCCTGTCACTAATTTTTTCATTGCCCCCATCATCCTGCCAGAACAGATAAAGCTTCCTCAAGGAAAAAACAGTCCAGTTGCCTTTTGAAAAAGCACCTTTGAGACAACTTTGACCTGCATAATTGAGAATTTCCATAAGCTTGCTACCCCAACACTTTCTCCAGTCACATAATTTAAAAAGTACAGTTAAGCAATATCTTGGATTCAATTTTGCTAAGGACTAGGGGAGGGGCTACGGGAGACACGATAGCAGTGTTCCAATATCTCAGGGGATGCCACAAAGAAGAGGGAGTCAAACTATTCTCCAAGGCACCTGGGGGCAGGACAAGAAACAATGGGTGGAAACTTATCAAGAAGAGAAGCAACTTAGAACTAAGGAAGTTAGAACAATCAATCAGTGGAACAGCTTGCCTCCAGAAGTTGTGAATGCTCCCACACTGGAAGTTTTTAAGAAGACGCTGGATAGCCATTTGTCTGAAGTGGTGTATGGTTTCCTGCCTAAGCAGGGGGTTGGACTAGAAGAACTCCAAGGTCCCTTCCAACTCTGTTATTCTATTGTATTCTAAATGTAAAAGATCTGTCTACCAATCGTAAAGAGAGAGAGAGAGAGAGAGAGAGAGAGAGAGAGAGAGAGAGAGAGAGAGAGAGAGAGAGAGAGAGAGAGAGAGAGAGAGAGAGACTATATTTTGTGTGTGTTTGTGTTTGTGTTTGTGTGTGCGTGTGATATTCTTACATGATTAATCATGTGACCAGAGTTATTTTGGAGCTAAGCCAGAGGTGAAAAGGTTGGGGAGAAGGAATCCAGTGGGCACTGTATTCACTGTATCCTGTCAGGACTGTCGTGAGAAAACATGACCCAATTTGTCCATTTGAGTTTACTAGGGTTAACTCTCTATGGCAGAGTTTCCTAGTTTCCATGTGCTCCTGAGCCTAGTGCAAGTCAAAGTTATGATACTATTGATTCTTTTCTTATTTTTTTATGGGGGAAGGGCTTGAGAAAGTTATTATGTACTATTTTATAAACCAGAAAAATCAAACCAGATACAGTATATCAGGATTATCAAAGTAATTCTAAAACTGGCTAGATTATTTTAGATGTGAAATTTAGTAGAAAATGGCATAGCAGAAAGAGGAAATTAAAGATTAAATGCTGATTGAAAACTTTGTCAACAGCAGATAAAAGTTTGGAATAAAAAACAAACAAAAAATCATATTAACAGTTTTTTGTCTTTTCTCTTGATGTGTAGGGCATGAATGGAAATGGTGGGTATGGGATCTGCTTCAAAATCTTCCACACATTTAACTATCAAAATACAAAGAGCAAGAGTGTTCTTAAAGACACGCACATGGCAATTTGAAGGTGCTCAGGATTTAACTGGATCCAAAAAATGAGGTGCCATATGTATTACCCACCCCTCTCTTAACCAACCAACTCCACTCTCAAGAATTAGGCTTCCCCTGACCCACTAAGAACTGGCAGACAATCAAAAGCATTTCTACTTACCGTATATACTCGAGTATAGGCCGACCCGAATATAAGCCGAGGCACCTAATTTTACCACAAAAAACTGGAAAAGTTATTGACTCGAGTATAAGCCTAGGGTGGGAAATGCAGCAGCTACCGATAAATTTCAAAAATAAAAATAGATACCAATAATGCCATTGCCCATTGAATAACATATACAGCCTGCCTGTGCCCATTAAATATACAGTAGCCATTGTAAAAATTTGCTCTGCATAACAAATTATTATCACACAATACCGGTGTATTCAATGAAATACTTCACTCACCTCATGATGCTGATGTCCCGCTGTGATGATGATGTCCCGCCTCCTATGACACACGGCACAGTGATTCCTATCATTGGATCACTGTACCAGAGGAGGTGGGACATCGCTATGTGGCTGCTTGCCATAACAAGGAGGAGGTGGGACATCGTTGCAGAGCGGCAGGAGGGGGAGGAAGGGGAATCGTAAGATAGCCCTGCATTACATTAGAACGTGAGGAGGGGGGATGGTGCAGTGCACGCTGCACGGCAAACTGACACAGAGGGAGGGGAAACTCAGGAGCGCTGGGCCATTCATGAGCGTCACCCAGCGGCATGGCCCCGCCCCTTTTTCTCCTCCATTTCGGGCAAATTTTTCATTGACTCGAGTATAAGCCAAGGCGGCTTTTTTCAGCTCAAAAAGTGGGCTGAAAAACTAGGCTTATACTTGAGTATATACAGTATATTAAAACATAGGCTGAAATCAGTGGTGGGTTTCAATTTTGTTTACTACCGGTTCGCTCGTGCACACATACACTTTCGTGCGCACAGTGCTTCTGCACATGCACAGAAGTGTCCAGGTGGGTGAGCAGAGCCTCCTGCCACCACCACTATGGCCCAGGATCTGGGCCAAACCAAGAGCAACCCACCACTGGCTGAAATTAACAAAGCACGTATCCCATTAAGAAACCGACAAACTCCCACTAACTTAAACATAACTAAAATAAGTCTTTGCAAATCATGGAAATCTTTTAGCCACACAAAGGCAATACCCAATGTCATCAAAAACCCAACATTCCAATACAAAAAAGATGAAGGATTAATATACCCTGAAGCAGGGGTTAAATTCAGCAGGTTCTGACAGGTTCTGGAGAACTGGGATTGATTTTTTTTATTAAGTTTGTATGCCGCCCTATTCCCGAGAGACTCAGGGCGGCTAACAATAAAAAGGGAGGGGATACAAAAAAATAAAATAAAATAACAACAATTTAAAATTCTACAACAGCCGTAACCTCAAATGGGGCTGGATAGTTCAACAGCCCCAGGCCTGCCAGAACAGCCAGGTCTTAACTGTTTTGCGGAAGGCCGGAAGGGTAGTAAGGGTCCAGATCTCCACGGGGAGATCGTTCCAGAGGGCCGGAGCAGCCACAGAGAAGGCCCTCCCCTGAGGAGTCGCCAGCCGACATTGGCCAGCAGATGGAATTCGGAGGAGGCCTAGTCTATGGGATCTAATAGGTCTTTGGGAGGTGATTGGCAGGAGGCGGTCTCTCAAGTACCCAGGTCCAATACCATGTAGGGCTTTAAGAGGAAATTTTGAGTAGTTCGGAGCCCCAGAGTGGGGTGGGAATGGATATTTTACAGTATCCTTCCCCTGCCATGCCCACCAAGCCACGCCCACAGAATCGGAAGTAAAAAAATTTGAATTTCATCACTGCCCTGCAGGATGAAAAAATGCATTTCTTCCCAGCAGCAACACCTCTGTAACCAAGTTCATAAACAAAGAACAAGTTTTTGTATAAATATTGCTGACTCTGCCATTCAATCTGTGACCACCTACAAGAGCAGTGCTCTTTGTTATGCTGCTGGATGAAAAGCATCCTCCATCTCAAGCATGTTGCCCAGTGTGTTTCTTCACAATTGGCTTGGAAACAGATCAAATAATTTTCCTCCAACAGTATAAAAAGGTAAAGGTTCCCCTTGCACATATATGCTAGTTATTCCTGACTCTAGGGAACGGTGTTCATCTCTGTTTCAAAGCCGAAGAGCCAGCCCTATCCGAAAATGTCTCCATGATCATGTGGCCGGCATGACTGAAGGTGCACAGAATGCTGTTACCTTCCACTAGAAGTGGTTCCTATTTTTTCTACTTGCATTTTTTACATGCTTTCAAACTGCTAGATTGGCAGAAGCTGGGATAAGTAACAGGAGCTCATTCTGTTACGTGGCACTAACGATTCAAAATGCTGAACTGCCGATCTTCTGATTGACAATCTCAGTGTCCTAGCCACCGAGACACCATGTCCCTTCTTCCAACTATAAACAAGTCTAATGAATCAAAGGAAGGAATAGAGAAAAAAAATTGGCATAATCTCTGCTGCCTTTCACTTTTTATGATTCTTAATAATTTAAATAGTCCTTTCATAAACAAAATATAATCTTCATACCAATTCATGCTCAATAAACATTCAGTTAAGAGCAACCAAAGGTTACAGTTAGGGTTTATACTAGGTTTATTTTTTAAAAGGCCTACCTCAAGTCCTGGATTTGGGCCAGCCTTAGAAAGACATTCTTTATCAAATTTGACATAACATAACCGCATTAGGCAACATGAATCATATAACCATGAGGAAGAAATCCTGAACAAATTCTGCCCCATACCCTTTATTCAGCTCCTTGTCATGCTGATAAGACTGTTTTCCCGAAAATAAAATCTATCCCAAAAATAAGACCTGGCATGTTTTCCATGTGCACCTAAGTCCTACCAGCCAAAATAAGCTCTACTTAAGAGCCTCTGCAGCCATCCAGCCAGCCACCCATTCTGTCTGGTTGCTCCCAGTGCTGCAGCCACAAGATGAAGTGGGTGCCTCACATGCTCCACATTGGCTTACCCCCGCAGCCAGGCCATCCATGCCCTGGAACCTGCCTTGGATGGCAGCATCAGGACTCATGTGCAGCAGGTGCCCACATGGCTGCGGGCCACTTCTGTTTGCTCATGGCAGGGCAGGAGGCCATGAAGTATGACAATGCCACTGATGCAAGGTGGGGGAGAAGAGATGCCCAATGTGCTACATACCGGCTTACCTCAGGGCCCCCGCAGCCAGACCATCCAAGCCCTGACATCTTCCTCATGGCAGCAGCACCAGCATCCATGTGCAACCGATGCCTTAATAAAATCATAAAACTCAAGCCAAGCATCAAAAGAAATCCAGTTGCTTATTAGGAGCTTCATATCAGCACAGACCAAGTGAGGCCAACTCTGACCTCACTTAATTTGTGCCTTGGCTCTGACCCTCTCTCCCTCTCTCCCCAAGGTGTGTCATCAGCCACATTCCCCAATAAAGCAATTTCACGGGTTGTAGAAGTCACTGCCTCTGGCCACTGTTGGTCTCTGTGGATATGACCTTGATGTTGCTGGCTGGAACGTGCTTTGTTTTGACTGAAATGCAAGTTCCTTGATGCAGTTGCGAGGCTCGATTCTCTATCCCTCTGCCTATGGCAACTCGAGAGCAGGTCAGGAATGCTTCACGAGTTGACAGTCACTACATGACCAGATCCAATTTTACAATTTTTTCAGCAGTTGTTAAGTGATTTTTTTTTTACTCATTGGCCGTTTTTCTCTGGAAACCCAAAATTAAATATCAGGAACCAGGGGGGGGGGGAATTAAATTGTGGTCACATGACATGAGATGCTGCAAACTGCCTTAAATCTAAACACTCAAACACTCAAAATGTGATCATGTGACTATGGGACCATAGGCAAATCATAACTTCAAAATTAAATCCCAATAAGCTTTCACGGGAGTCTGTTATAACTTTGATGATTGCTAAGCAACTGGTCATAAGTCAAAGATTACCTGTATAACAACAACAACCTATTTTAGAGAAGTGGGAAGGTAAAGAATGTGTCTACTACTTTCAGATGCGGACATATTCACATGCCCCTATGAAGAAAGAGGTTAGAATAATTCCCCCCTCCCCTTAGGGAATCTATGAAGACAGTAAGTTATGCTAAAGCAGGACTTTTTGTAGTCTTCCACAACAGTCTTTTTTAGCATAATTGCTGAAGATCGGTCAGTTGCTCACTATTCTGAGATTGTAAATACATAAAAATGACTAAGAGTAAAAACTGGTATTAATTTATGCCAAAATGAAGTGGAAAGTCAAACTGACATAATTAACATATTGTTAAAGTATCCTTGGAATCAAGAAATAGGCTGAATTATCCAAACCAGCTGCACAAAATTAGGACTTTGTTGGGGCTTGTTGATTCGTATCTATGGGTCCAGGTTCCCAGGTATCTTGCCATGACGTAGGAAGAAAACTTTATTCACAAACTTTCCCAAATTGCTACATTTCTTTGGGAAAACTTAATGTTTATTTTCTGGTAAACTTTGCAAGACCAAAAATGTAAGCCAAAAAGCTGTATTACATTTCTTTGGGGGAGTTTCATGTTTGTTTTGTTTCAGATTTACCAGAACAAAGATATAAACAAAAGGAGAGGTTTCTTTCATCAAAAAGCTGCTCTTGTGACAAGATTAGCCTACAGAAAGAGAAGGGGTAAAATGCAAAAATCGGATTGGAACAGATATCCTTTTCTAACCTGTTTTCTTTAAAAATGCAACAGTTTGTGTAATACTGGAAAAAAATGCAAGGCAAATTGCTTCATATTTCAGTGTTAAGTAACTGGAAACTGTGCTCACCACTTAATAACATATCCATCAAATATGTGTGTGTGTGTGTGTGTGTATGCGTGTGTGTATACATATACATATACATACACACACACACACACACACACACACACATATATATATGTATGTTGTATTTGTGCTGATGTATATATACATATACATATACATATACAATATACATATACATTTGTATATGTATATGTATATGTATATGTATATGTCTATGTCTATGTCTATGTCTATGTATATGTATATGTATGTGTATGTGTATGTGTATGTGTATATGTATGTATATGTATATATGTATATGTATATGTATATGTGTGTATGTACGTATACATATGCATGTATATGTATGTATATATGTATATGTGTGTATGTACATATACATATGTATATTTATATGTGTGTATGTATGTATGTTGTATTTGTGCTGATAAATAAATAAAGGGAGACTAGTATAGATCTATTTCAAGCTATTTAGCTCTCATCAGCTAGCCATACCCTTACTGGGATTGAACCTGTGCTATATTACATCTTAGGCAGACGTCTTAGCCATTAAGCCACAGGTCCTCCTCCTTATCAGCTGAAGCCAGGGAGGAAGGTATATATTTAGTGTCACAACCCATAGTAAGCCCCAATTATGGGAGGAAGCTAACAGCTTCCATTATCTGTCAATCGGCTCGTCACAAGAGTCCATCACGACAGAAACCCAATATTTTTACTGTTGCCTTTGTTATATTTGTATATAACAAAGGCAATATAACAAATATATTTGTATATTGTATATGTATATGTATATGTATGTGTATGTGTGTGTGTGTGTGTGTGTGTGTGTGTGTATGTATATATATATATATATATATATATATATATATATATATATATATATATATATATATATATATATATATATATATATATATATATATATATATATATATATATATATATATATATATATATATATATATATATATATATATATATATATATATATATATATATATATAATATAAGTGAATATCTATATATGTAAAGTCACAACCCCTGGCATGCCCAAATATATACACACATAGAAATAAGGTCTTTGTGCCCTGGTGGTGAACCTGTGGCATGTGTGCCAGAGGTGACACGCAGAACCTTCTCTGTAGGCACATGCTCTGTCATGCCAGCCCAGCTCCATTGCGTTTCTCTGTCGTATTTCTCACCATCATTTGCAGGGAAACAAAAGTTTGAGAGACTAAAAAAAAAATGTGAAACAGCATTTCAACTTAGGTGCAGTACATTTGCTGTGGCTGCCCCCATGGCCTGCCCCTACTCTTACAGCACCTTGTGCAGCACACTGAAATTTAGTGTGGAGGCCCAATGAATTTTGCCCGGCTGGGCAAAATGAAGCAACTGACATCCAGTCAGTTGCTTTTCCTGCAGAGCTGCCTGTGTTGGGATGCCCCGTCTCCCAGCTGGTCTTCGCCATGCTGCTTCTCAGTTTGTTGGCCAGAGGTCAGATTCCCACCACCCAGCAGCAGTTCAGGAGTTCCTCCCCCCCCCCCAGGAAGGAGGGAGAAAGAGGTAAAGAGAGAGAGGAAGAGAGAGAGGGAGGGAAAGAGAGGGAGAGGCAGAGAGAGTTGGGGAAAGAGAGAGAAAGAGGGAGGGAGGAAAATAGGGGGAAAGAGAGAGGGAGGGAAAGAGAGAGAGAGAGAGAAAGGAAAGGAGGGGGGAAAAGAGAAAGAGGGAGGGAAAGAGAGAGGGAGGGAAAGAGAGAGAGAAACAGAGAGAGACAGAGGAAGGGAAAGAGAGAGAGAAAGAGAGGGGGAAGAGAGAGGAGGAGGAAAAGAGAAATGATATTACAAAAGTTTTTCTTTATTTATTGTTGCTAAACATAGTATTTCAAAAAAGCAGAAAAAAATAAAGGGGCATAAAAGTGCATTTATCATGTTTTTCTTAGAACAATTAGCAGAACTCTGTCTTGTTTATCATTATTTTAGGTAGTAAAACCTCATTAATCAGGTTAAATTGCCATGTAGGCATTTTGCGATAAATAAGTGGGTTTGGGGCACTCGGTCTTTCACCATCACTGTTCTAGGGGGTTGTGCAGTGTAATGAGCTTTGTGTGTTTTGGTATTTCAATGATGGTGGATAAATCCTATTATGTCCTAAAGGCAGTGGTGGGATTCAGCCAGTCCGCACCACTTCGGGAGAACCGGTTGTTAACTTTCTGAGCAGTTTGTTGAACTGGTTATTGGAAGAAATCATTAGGGCAGAGAACTGGTTGTTAAATTATTTGAATGCCACCACTGCCTAAAGGTCATGTCCTGTCCTTCTTAAACCCATCAGCTGAATTGAAGGTGTTTTGTTAATGAATAGATTGGCTCAGCCTTTCTTAATGAGCACAAAATATCCATCTCTAAAGATTTGAGGCTGATAAGAAAGACAGAGGTGGCTTTCTGCCTTTAAGAACATGTTTTCTCTATTTTTTCCCCTATTTGCCTCTTTTAATATTAATATTAAGAATAGAGAATATTTTAATCTGGGGAGGGGGGCTTCCTACACTATTTTAAAAACTATGTATGCCCAGAAAGCAGTTGTTTTGTATTTTGCAACTCCCTAAAGGACAGCTTTCCCAGTTTATCTCTTGAAGTAATAACTGTGGAAAAGAATATGTAAGTAAAAGAACGAATACTAGAAGTAGTGCCTAGATCAGTGTTTTCAACCTTGGCAATTTAAAGATCTAGAGACTTAAATTCCCTGAATTCCCCAGTCAGCAGAAGTCCAAACAACTTAAAATTGCCAAGATTGTAAAACACAAGCCTAGATGAAAGACAGCAGCAATTGGACCTCCCTTGGAAATGTTAAGAGCATATGGCAGGTGCCAGGGTGGGATCCAACTAATTTAACAACCGGTTCATCCTAAAGATTGGGTGGGCATGGCTGGATGGGGGGGGGATGTCATGTGATTGAATGGAGGTGGCCATCTCAATGTCACTCATGGCAAGGCGGGACATTGCAGGCAGGCCAAAGTGGAGATGGCAGGAGCCTTAGACTTACCTTTGTGCAGCAACAGTGACTCTCCAACACCTCATCTCTTGCTGGGTTTCATTGCCTGACAGTCAGAATTTTAAAAAAAGTTTTTGCAGCAGGAAACGGCGGGTGGCTACTTCCGGCCTTTGTTGGTGCAGCTGGTCACACAACCCCAGCCCGAGACACTGGCCTGCAGCCATTGCCTCTTTTTCTATGCGAGAAGCCTGCAGCCCTTGGTCTTTTTCAGCACAGCCATTTAGTAATATGCAAATGATGTTCTTTAGCATCTCTGTGGCATGGGCTGGGCCCAGCAGTGTTGGTGGAAATATATACAGCTCTATACAGTACTATGTTTGTTTCATAGTACTGTATACCAGGTTCCTCTCTGATTATTATATATACCGGACAACTCATAATCTCTTGTCATTTCCTTACCAGATTCCTCAATGCCTTCAACTATGCCTTCTAATGTACTTGAAAAGTTCTTAAAAATTCAGGGAGATATTCAGAGTTGTACCTGCTTTGAAAAAAGTTTGTGCTGAACTGTATAGTGTGCCAAACATCAGCACAGAATGATTTTAAGACTTTGCATTGTGTCATAAATGGTTTTATGATAATTTTTATGAGATAAAATGTTCTATGCAAATTGCCAAATTTTAATTCCATATAAATTGTGGGGCCCCGACTTTGGACACCTTTTGTAATTTAGCACATTTGAAGCACCTTATTGTCCTAAAATACACCATTTTGCTCAGTTAAAGGGTACAAGAAAAGAGAATTTTAGTAATATACATATGTGTGTGCATGTGCATCAGAGGTAGTATTCAGCCAGTTCTCTCCAGTCCGGGTGAACCGGTAGCAGCAACTGCGGGAGGCTCCGCCCACTCCCCTGACATAATGCATGAGCATTGTGCATGCGCAGAAGGTAGTGTGCATGTACAGATACAGCAGGTCAAAACGAAACGCACATGCGCTCACATTTGCAAACTGGTAGGAAAGGTAAGTGAATCCCATCATTGATGTGCATATACACATACGGTATATACAGATGTCTGCACACACACACACACACACACACACACACACACACACACCTCTTAGGTCAAGAAGACATATCTCTTCTGCCTCCTATCCCCCTTCTAAAAAAAGACGTTTGTGAGACTGAAGTGGGTTATAAGTGACTGGCTTAAACTAACTTGCCCAGTGAGCTTAAATCACCTTGCTTCCCACCCTCTTCTTTTTCAATAAGAATTCGCAGTGATGTCTTCACTTTTTGTGACGTGAGCTTGTCTGTCCACAAATAACCTTCTTGGGTTTTCCCACTCTATTTTTCTTCTTTCTTCTTATGGAGGGGAAAAAAAGATAAGAACACCCCTCTGAAATCCTTATCATAGCAGTTCTTAAACACTGGGGTACCAGCAACTCCAAAAACATAAATGGGTTTATTCAAACCAGGGCTGGGTTTAGTCTAAGGCCAAATACAAGGATACTATATCACAGGGGTCAGCAACCCATGGCTCTGGAGATGCATGTGGCTCTTTCATCCCTTTACTGCAGCTCCCTGTCGCCAGTCAGCTCCACAACTGATAGGGTTAGGACAGGTAGAGGAAAAAGGAGGAGGCACTAAGAGGTAACTCTATGATGGGGGAACTGGACTTCCAGTTGCTCCAGAATTAAATGGGGGGCTTCCAGTTAGGACCTTTGTGGTTCTGTGAATGTTTAAGGTTGCCTAAATGTTTATAGCCTAAAGTATAGTCTAAAACAGTGGTTCTCAGCCTATGGGACTCTTTCACAGGGGTCGCCTAAGACCATCGGAAAACACATATTTTCCAAAAAATATGGAAAACATAAAATAATTTTATGGTTGGGGGTCACCACAACATGAGGAACTGTATTAAAGGGTCGCAGCAGTAGGAAGGTTGAGACCCACTAGTCTAAAGAATAGCCTTAAAAGCCTGGTGTCCTGAATGTAGTAAGGGCCATATTTCCCAGCTATATTGCCAGGAGGCCAACTATGCATTTATTTTTGATGTTTCTATTGTTTTTATTATTTTAAAATATTTTAGTAATATATTTTTTAATTGTAAGCTGCCTGTAGTCATTAACTAAGATAGCTATAAAAATTGGATGAATGAATGAGCACTAGCTAACAAAGTTTCCCAATTCTTCTAAAAATGCAAACCTTTGCATAGACAGGAGATGGCGCCAACAGTTAGTGTGACCCAGGGGTGCCATATACCCTTAGGTCAGCATTGGCACAGCCCTGTACCCCCACCAATAAAACTAATGATTTCACTGAGAATCAAATTGGATTAAAAAAAGAATGTACTTCTTAGCTTGAATAGCTACATTTGAATTTATATACCCCAGGACTTCTCAACTATATGAGGCTGCAGCTGCTTGTTGCAAACCTATATAGGAAAAAAGTAAGAGCAAAATTGATGGGTTTTCTCAAGCAATTACACATGTATTTAAGCAAGCCTGATTAAATTTTTAAAAGTTGTGACTGTCTCTAAATTGATAGTGATTCACAAAGGGTTAGTGAATCACAAAGCCCTGCTTTGTGAAATAAGGCATAATGTGACAAATATTTCTGTGGATGAAATTAAATGCTGGGAAATAATTTCAATATTCTGTTTACTGCTGCCATGTGTGTGAAATCCAGATGATACCTAAATGGCAACAAAGAGTTAGGGAATTCAGAACCTGTGCTGTCATGTAATATATAAATATAATATAATATAATACAATACTATAATATTATATTAATTATTATTGCATTATATTATATTTATTATATTATCATATATCATATATTACCTTATCTTACACTCTTATATTATCATATATCATATATTATTCTATTATATACAATTTACACACACATACTGAGGATAATATACATTATATGTATATATTCATATATTCATATATTCTTTTGAGGCTTTTAACGTAGTTGCATTTTTCCTTTTCTTGCATCCAAATCAATGATTTACCAAATTTTATTTTTAATATGCTTTACAAAGGAGTGAAAATAGATTTACATTCAGAATTTTTTTTATTTTTAAAAACTGGACTTTTTAAAAAGCTGACTTTTCATACAGCTCTTTAAAATACATTTACTATTTGTTTTTTTAACTTTTGCTCTTTCCTGGATCAAATGAATTGGCTAACTATAATACCTCCATCTCCACTTCAATTAGGAATTTCATCAAGAGATTCCATTGTGTCATTTTCATCACTTTTTAAAAATGCATTATGTTTATATGCTTGTGATGTAATGAAATATATAGCATTGACAAGAAATAACAGATGGGATTTTTTCCATATTATTCAAATTGATTATTAATTTTACTGTTTATACTCTCCACTGGGCCCAAAGGCAATAGGGACATCAATTTTATCCTTGGAATAATTACGCAGTAATTTAAACTGAAAAAGAAATGACCCATAAACATGCAAACAACTTTGTGGCTAAGTTTGGGTTTAAGTCAAGGTGGCAATAGTTAGCTGACCTTGGCTAAACTAGCAATAGCTAAACAGGGTTAAAACTTGGATAGGGGACCACTAGGGAACAGATAGATATGATGGGAATTGTAATCTACTGCATCTGGAGAATCCCAAATTGGTAGTGCTAGATTAGACACAGTAGAGAACTGAGTATTATATCATACTGGTTATCTCCATTGATCTCAGCTTGTTACTTCTATAACTTACTGTATTGCCGTAAAATGAATCATTGTAAAAGCCATTGGTTTCTTGGAATTATTTTCACTTCCTTGTTTGGTGCTGACATGGTTTTGTAGGTTAATTCTTCGATGTTTTCCTCATTTCCCCCTTTTTTGCACTCTCTGATGAGCCCTGCAGAAGCCTCACTTCCTAACTGAACTTGTTTTCACAAGACAGGGTAGGGTGGGGGTGCACATGAGCCAACTCATGACACGTTGAGACTGGAAGTCAGAAGAACTATCACTAAGATAATAATTGCATCATCTAAAAGTTTGCTCACAACTGCAAAAGCAGTGAATCCATTCAAACTAGGGTTATGGATGGGGGATAAGAACAGAGAAGTTAATAGAGATGCATTGGGAGTTTTCTCGAATGCTTTTTGCTCACCTATTGGCTTCTGCATGAACACTACATTTTGCTTTGTTTTGTTTGATAGATGTAATAAGTTCTGAGCAACTTATTTCCAACATTCTATTGGACTGGAAAGAGCAATAACAAGATAAGAAAACAATAAAATGACTTCTTGAACTCTTTCCAATCATTTATAAACATTAGCCATAAGAAGTGTTTCCATGTCTTTATTACAGTGAAGAAAATGTGAACATTTCTTATGGCCATGGTTTATAAATGGTTGAAAAGAGATCAAGTAGTGTATTGTGCCTGTGAGAAGGATCTAAGGCGAATGGATGTTGTATGTATATGTTTCTTCTCTCCCCCCTTTTTCTCAGCAAGTTACTGTACATCTGGCATGCGTGTATACATATATCTGAAATACATGTGAAAAACAAATGTCCTGATGAAATGCATTTTAGAATATTGGAGGAACTGGCTGAAGAGTATTAGTTAACTCTGAGGAATCCTGAGGAATCCTGGGGTAGTGTCAACGTAGAGTAAAGGTAGCATTTTCAAGAGGCTCCTGTAATGTTAGTCCAGTAAGCCTAACCTTCCCAGAAAGATGTTAGAGCAGGAAATAAAGCAGACCATTTGTAAGTATGTTGAAGGCAATGCTGAGATTCGTAAAAACCAATATGACTCTGTCAAAAATAGATTGCATGAGACAAAATCTCATCTCTTTTAACAATTTAACAATTGGTGAATCCAATGCTGTTGGTTACCTCTCTTCTGATTTTAGCAAAGCATTTGACAAAATTCCATATGGCATTTTGATTTGGATGGCTCTGTGGTAAAATAGGTCTATAACAGACGGGCTTACCACAATTAAAGAAGTAGAGTAATTAAGTAGCATTAATTACTTTACTTTGGCTTGGAAATCAATAATTAGTGGGGTCTTCAGGAATCTGTATTCTGATCAGTATTGTTCAATATTTTTTTATTAAAGTCTTGGATGATAGGATTGAAGGATGCTTGTATTTTGGCCCTTATCAAGATGACAGAATACAATTTCAGTCTAACCTGGATGGTTTGGAAGATGTGGCTGAGATGAATAATATGCCCTTTAATATCATATTAGCAAAATGTGAGATAGATTTAAAAAAAAATGATAGGGAAATCATGACTTAGAAACTGTATCTGAGAACAGCTTGAATGTGGACATTGATCAGTGACCACAATGATCAGGTAAACATTGATACCCCACAGTCACACGATCAAGATCCAGACACTTTGCAATTGGCTCACACTTACAATGGTTGCAGCATCCCATGGTTGTAAGTTGCTCCCGCTGCTGCTGCTTTTTCTCCCAAGGAGCCTAGTTATGGAGCATGCAATCCTGGAGATCTCATACTCCATAGTGTGTACCCATCTGCATTCCATAGCAGATATACACCTGCCTGGCTGCTTCATGCAACAGCATGGTGGCAATAACACGTCATTCTTCACACAGCAGTTACTACCCCCAGCTGGTCCATACTGGCTGGGGAATTCTAGAAACCAAAGACTGCATATCTTAAAGTTGACAAAGTTGAAAAATACTACCTTACAATATTAAAGATGAACTTTCTGTAGTATACAAATATTTTCTGGTTAATAACAGTAACTGAGACCAGAATTTTCATCACTAGGCCATGCAGTCATAAAACACTATGGCTGCATCACTTAGAAATGGCAATCTCAGTATTCCTGACAGTCATTGTTAAGCAAGGACTACATATCCTTAAGTAAGTCCCAGGTGGTTTACAAGGAGGACAGCAGGCAGGGAGGCGCAATGCAAGACATTGTGCACAAACACAGTGGGGTGGGGTTGCTAGGAGGGGAAGGGTGTGAGTGACATCAGAGCAATTAGCTCTGGTGGTTCCTTGGTGGTTTCTCCATTGACTTTGCTTGTGAAAAGCTGTAGAGGGAAGGTTACAAATGGTGACTGTGGAATGCTGCAACCATCAGGTGTCCAGATTGTAATCACAGGTCTGCTGGGATGGCTGGAAATCATAACTATTACTTACTAAGAGCCATGGCAGCACAGTGGCTAGAATGCAGTACTGCAGTCTACTTCTGCTGATTGATGACTGCCTGCAATTTGGCAGTCTGAATCTCACCAGGTTCAAGGTTGACTCAGCCTTCCATCCTTCTGAACGCCTCCAGATTGTTGGGGGCAATATGACGACTCCGTAAAACTGCTTAGAGACGGCTGTAAAGCACTGGGAAGCGGTATATCACCCCACTGTAACTCTGAATGGTTGCTAAAATAGTAGTAATTAAACAAGGTCTACTTGTATATCTACCTGTAGTCTTCGACGTATAAACATTTGTTTACCAACCATTTCAAGTTACAATGGCATAGTAACACTATGGTCATATGGTACATTTTTGGGCACTTGGCAGCCAGAATATATTGTTGCAGTGCTCTGGGTTCACATGATCACTATTTGCAATCTTCCCAGCTGACTTCAATGGGGGAAGCCAGATTTGCTTAAGAACTGCAGAGATTTGCTTAACTGTGGCAAAACTAAGTTATAAAATCAGGCATGACTCACTTAACAACCAACTTGCTTTGCAGTGGAAATTCTGGCCTCAATTGTGATTGTAAGTCGAGGACTACCTGTAATGTTTATGTTGAGGGCAACCATTAGGCCTCAAATATATTTCCACCTTTTTTTGTAAGCCTAAACTGAAAAGTTATAGATCAGTGGCAACTTGAAATTTCAGGCTACAAGACACATTTGTTCAAAATGTTAAATAAACAGTAGCACAGAACATCAAATCAGGCAGTTTGCTATATGAACTTCCATTTACCTTTCTAAATGAACTTCCCATTTATCTTTCCAAAAGAGCTAGTTCTTTTTCTTACTACAGTGGTGAAATTCAAAAATTTTCCCTAGAGATTCTGTGGGTGTGGCTTGGTGGTCATATGACCGGATGGATGTGGTTTGGTGGTGATGTGACCGGGTAGTCATGGCTGCACAATTGACTCATACACAATGTAAAAGCAGCTAGATTTCACACAAAGTGGCCCCTGCAACAAGCAGAAACCTCACAGACACAACTGATTGTCACATAGCTAACTGTCGGAACTTTAAAAAAAACCTTTTTAAGCATTTTTTTTAAACTACCAGTTCAGGCGAACACACCTGAACCTATAGCATTTCACCCAGTGGTGGGTTCCGAATCCCGTTGCAACCATACTGGTTGCAACGGGGCTTGGCGTCCACTAAATGAACGTGTGCAGTGCACACGCATGCATCCTTCCCTCTTGCGACGCCTCCGCAATGCTCCAGCTGCTTGGCAGAGTGTTGAGCAGGTGCTGTGAGCTCTGTGCGCGGAAATGCCGAAGAGCTCAAATATAGGTAAGGAGCTCAGGCGGGCAGGTGGGCCCTCCGGAGCACCGTACTGTAATGGTACCCGGTACTCCGGGCATGCACCGGTATGCCCGTACCGGGGCGTACCACCTGCAACCCATCACTGATTTCACCCCTGGTTTGAAAACCAACAAATAGATGCCAGTTCCTAAATTAATTGGTAGAAGACATATTGGGAAATAAAGAGGCTGGCTTTATTTCAATGTAGCTAATAAGACCCTCACTTCTGAACAAGGGGTTCCACTGCTGTTTCCATTGAAGTGTTTTTCCAATAATTAATTTAAATCTGCCTTCCTGTAACTAAAATCCATTATTTATATCAAGGACTCTGAAACATGAAAGAACAGGTCTTAATTTCTTATACATGACTTCCTGGTATTAAAAGAGTGCTATTATATTTTCCCAACATTTTTTCTTAATGAAATCAAGGCTTTGTTCATTCAATCTCAATTTCTTAGTACCTGGTTGACCTTATTACCCCTCCCAGAATCTCTTCCAATTTCCAAACCTTCTTAATATGAAATGCTCAGAATCGAACAGAAGGTTTGAGGGTGGTCTGACCTAAGTAGAATAATTACTTCTCATTATGTGAAAACCATTCTTCTGCTGAGGCACCGGAGAATTGCATTTGCTTTTAGAGACATGATGAAGAATTTAAAATGAAAATAAATTGGAGATTGGTTGAAATGAAGAAAGAGAGACAGAAAGATGATACTTTTAGAACAACTACATTAAAAGTAGATTCTTTACTCGTAATTCTTACTCATTTCGTGTATTTGTCTAGGTAGCTTTCTTGGTTAAAGGAAGTGCCACTGCATTTTTCTAGGTTTTTTTCACAATTTCTCAATTTAATCTGTGGCCCAGGAATTCCCCAATGAATTCTTGCTGAGCAGGCCTGACCTTGCTTGACTTTGAAACTTGAACACTACTAAAATACAAGCAGAAAACTATTTGAAAGGTCACCAGTTAGTATAAGAAACATTAAAAACAACAACACATAGTATACAGAATGGAAGAAATAGAGAGGAAAAAAAGAGACGAAAAAGGTGGGAACACAATGCATTTTAAGCTTGTACTTTTTCTTAGCAATTAAATGTGTTTTTATTTTCCATTTTCATACAGTCACATATATACTGTGCATAACCGGGGCCATATAACATTAAACAATAAACACAGCCATTCCTCTTGTCAACAATACCCCCCAAAATAGAAACCCAATGTACCTCTTCGACCCTCCATACACCCTTTCTTTCACCCCCCTCCAACTTTCCATCTTCCCTTCAACATTCCCCTCTACCCTACTTCCCCTCCCCTTCTACCACTCCTCTCTCCCAGTACACTCCCTCCCTTCCTTCTCACCCTCCCTCCCATCCTCTCTCCCACCCTCTCTACCCCTCTTTCTTCTATCCTTCTACTCCACCCTTCGGTGTATTTCTACTATCTATTAATATATTCAGCTTGTCCTATTTTTACAGTGAAATTAAAGAGCAACAGTATACAAGTGCAGTCACGTTACTTTAAAACCTAACACATACTATATATCCCCCCTCCCCCCTCCCACCCCACCTCCCTTCCCCCCCCCGACTTCCCAGAGCCCGTACACAGTATAGGTTTTTAACAAATACAGTCTAAAATATATTAAGACAAAAGAAATAAAAAAAGAAGTTAATAACATCTCTGCATTAAACTCAGCTTCTTCCTGTTGCACTAACTTTAAGCAGTTTAGATTATTCCTAATCTTAAACATAGGCTATCTGTAATTTCTTAGTCCCATATTTGTTTTGTATATAGTCAATCCATTTTTTCCAATCTCGTTTATATCTCTCATTTGAATGGTCTTTAAGATATGCCGATATTTTAGCCATCTCGGCTAGGTTTGTAACTTTCAGTCCATTCTTGAGTTGTAGGTAAGTCTTCCTTCTTCCAGTATTGCGCCACCAACAGTCTTGCTGCCGTTATTAAGTGCAGAACCAAATTAGTCTCTACCGCTGTAAATTCAGTACATATACCTAGTAAAAATAACTGAGGAGTACTTTATGCTTCTTTTAAAAATATTTTGCATAATCCACCACATTTTTATCCAAAATGCCTTAACCTTTTGACAAGTCCACCATATATGAAAATATGTAGCATCGAGAGAACCACATCTCCAACATTTAGGCTGTACATTTGGGTACATAGAAGCCAGCTTTTTAGGATCTAAATGCCATCTATAAAACATCTTATAAAAATTTTCTCTCAGGTTTTGTGCTTGTGTGAATTTCACATTTCTTACCCATATTCTTTCCCATGTGTCCAACATTATTGGTTCTTCAATATTTTGAGCCCACTTTATCATACAATCTTTAACTAGTTCTGTTTCCTAATCCATCTGTATTAGTACATTATATATCCTCTTTATATGCATTAAACTTTGATCTCTTATTTGTTTAAACAAATTATCCTCAACTTGGATAAAACCAGTTTTTTGGTCTATTTTCCACCTGGCCTGTAATTGGCCATACTGGAACCATGTTTGAACTACCTTCTCCTCTTTCAATACCTCTAAAGATTTTAGTTGTAGAACCCCCCTTTCCAAAGGGAGAAGTTGTCTGTAGGTGGTTCTATCCTGTTTTTGTGCTATATTCATATTTTCAATTGCATGTCTAGGAATTGCCCACATGGGTAATTTGTCATTTAGTTTATATTGATATTTTTTCCAAACCCGCAGTAAAGCATTTCTTAAGATATGACTTTTAAAATTCTTATCCAATTTTTTGTTGAATAACAAGTAAGCATGACAATCATATCCTGGGCGAAGCTTGTACTTTTTCTTAGGAAAGGGTTACTAAATATTTCACAACTTTTATACAATATTATTAATTTCTGAGAATGAATATGAGAAACTGTGAGCATTAAAAAAGCACTCTTACTGAAATTAATTTTTTTCATTACTGTTATTCCTACCTAGCTGCTTTACTTTGCTTTTTTTGCCCGCTATTAAGGTTTTGATTGCTTCATTGTGCAATTTAAGTACATTAAATGAAATATTGCAGCATTTTAATTCAGCGAATAAATTAAGGTCATTGTTCATTCAATATTTAGGAAGAATTTTCTTCAATTCCCCATTAAGATCCAACTTCACCCAATTACCCTTCAACCATGAACAGTAATATTGCTCTCTTTAGCAATCAAAGCTTTTAAATTTCTGGTTGGGCTGTCAGTTTGTGCATGTGTGCGTGCATGTGTGCACATGTATCATTTTTATGGATTTATGTTGTACTTTGTTTTAATCTAAATTATGGAGATGGGAATTGTATGTCACTTGGTCTATTCTGGTTAGTTTATTAGCTTTGTACGATTAATCAATGCAAGCATTCGAGGTTATTGCAGGTGGTAGCCTTCTTCGCCAATCCTTTGTCACTTAATGGAGGCAGAATTCTTCTATCGAGAATGCTACTATATAGGAAAGAGGAAAACATTGGAAGTTTGGTGACTATTTATATGTATCAAGTCTTAAAAGAGTGGCTCTGCAAATGTGGCCTCAATTATCCCAACACAACTCTCAATCAACTGTTGCATTTCTAGTTGCAGTACTGCTTAATAGTGGCAAAAAAATAAGTTACACAATTCTTCCATACATCTTTCAAAAGTCATCAACTCCAGGAAGTTGCATTGGCCAAGTATTAGACCAGTCATCTAATTTTTAAACATTTCATTCACAAGAAATCTGAAGAAAGATGCTAGTAAGCATTTTTGATTACAGTATCACTGCTGTCTTGTGTCAGCCTGAGTATATTCCCTAAAGTGTCATTGATGTTCTGCAGGCTTTCAAGCTCAACCACTGCTTCCTTCTGCAGCTAAACAGGAAGGAAACACAACTCATGGTCCAAGAGCAGCATGTTCTTCCTAGACTCAAAGCTAACCAGGTCAAAGGAGATCCCTTACATCAAGTTCAAACCGCAATTCTTGTTAAATTTCCTCATTTGGATTGGATCAGCAGTATTCCTCTTCTGGGATTGGCCAACTTTTTCATGTGATTAGACCACTGCCTAGTTGTCTCCTGCCAGCCTGCTTGCTGAGGCAAATATGATGATGACTTCATGCACCAATCAAATTGTGTACAATCTGACTGGAAACCCTTACGTAATACTTATGTAAGAAAAGTATTCCATTCACGTCTTAGGAACTGAACTGCAGTGGGGTTGCGGGTCGTAGGACTACATTCAGGAGAAATGATGACACCCATAATGTTCTTGAACAAACATACGTAGAAAATAAAATTGGACAATACTATTATAATAATCATATCTCATTTGTGGAAATATTACTAAGATTTTTATACTAAGAGGTACGAGAATAGAAAGCACAAGCCACAGGTTTAATTATAGGACCAACAAAAATATCTTGTGGGTATACAAGTGCATGTATGCACAGGATTAGAAATGCACTAGAATTCTATAGTACATCAGACTAGTGGTAGAAAAAACGCCAGAGATAAAGCAGAGAAGTAAGAAGAACAAACACTTAAGTCAGGTATTATGACTACTGGACCTACTGTATATTTTAAAGTCAGCTTAAAAATGGAAATTGGAACTTAATGCAATCATCACTAGGAAGATGTTAAAGTTGCCTGATTATACCTAATTTTCCGCAGAAAAAAAAGGAAAAGGAACAATTGAGCATCAACTCATTCTGCAAACACAAAGATTGGCTGCTATCTCAGATTATCATCGGAGGAAGCAGACAGGCTCCAGGCAGACAGCAGAAGTGAAAAGAACATGGCATGTACAATATTTGCAAAGATGAAGAGTCTTTTTAGATGGTGTACTTGGCCACAAAAGTCCATTAAAAAAAAAACCAATACATGTTATCTATAGTTATCACAGCTGCAAAATGACAACTTATAACTATGGGGGAATAAAACAGAATAAGGTCCTAGATAGAATGGGACATTTGCCACGGGACAACTCACCACAAAATTGCAGTGGGGGGGAGGGGGAGCTTGTCTTGCTTTAGGCTTGAATCTTTTCAAGTGAGAAGTCTCTGTGGCTCAGGTGAGCCAGAGCATGGGGTCCACGTGGACAGAAGGGCTGCTGAGATTCTATGTTCTGGCTCACCCCTGCCACGAGGACTTCTAACTTGAGAAAGTTCAAACCCAAAGCAAGTCAAGGCCCACTGCAATTCTCTTCCAGCAAGTTGTCCTAGACCCAGGCCTACGTACTTTGTGCACTGTGTCACATAACAGACTATACTTGACAGCAGGAGGGGCTATGATTCAATATGAATAACCCTGCATACTTTCACTAGTAGCCTGCCTGTTTTGTGACAGAATTCTTAAGACGATATGTTGAATAGACACTTCTTATTGGATCAACTCTATAAGACAATCACTTTTTGAGATGCAATGTCTTACTAGTAAATAATTACTTTAGCCAGTGTAGTATAATATTCCTCCCCTGCCAAAGAAAGAAAAAAAAATACATGAGGTGTATTGTGTTGCTCATATTTAAAATGAATTTTCAGAAATTCTGAAATTTCCAAATTGTATTGGAATTTGAGATTTTTTTTCAAGCCAGACCAAAAATCCAAAACTGTAATAAAATTTAATTTTGAAGTACATTATGCAAGTTTGGTACTATTTTAAATCAGAAAAGTTCTGTTGATATGTGAGTTCTACAAAAGGAAATAAATTTGACAACACTGGGAATTGTGCTATTTCAATACATGCTCTTATTTTGAATAAAGTATTCTGTTTAGTAAATCTTATGAGAGGGCATGGAGTTGTGTTATTCGTTCAATATATATGGTTTAGATTCAGGTTTATATGGACTTATATATATTGAAGGCTTGAACAAAACACACAATTCCATGCCCTCTCATAAGATTTACCAAACAGAATACTTATTCAAAATAAGAGCATGTATGTATGTATGTATGTATGTATGTATGTATGTCCAAGGTGGCGCAGTGGTTAAATGCAGCACTGCAGGCTACTGCTAGATCAGCAGTTCAGCGGTTCAAATCTCACCGGCTCAGGGTTGACTCAGCCTTCCATCCTTCCGAGGTGGGTAAAATGAGGACCCAGATTGTTGGGGGCAATATGCTGACTCTCTGTAAACCGCTTAGAGAGGCCTGAAAGGCCTATGAAGCGGTATATAAGTCTACTGCTACTACTGCTACTGTCTGTCTGTCTGTCTGTCAATCAGCAAATCCGGAAGCCTTGTGCTTTGAACATAATTCTACAATAGTCCTCAACTTGCGACCAAGTCCAACATTTCTATTAATAAATGAGAGTTGTTGAGAGAGTTTTGCCTCAATTTATGACCTTTCTTGCTAAGTGAGGTGTTAAGTGAATTACTGCATCTGTTAAGTTTGTCACACAGTTAAGTGACTTTATTGACTTCCCCACTGAATTTGCATGTCACAAAGTTGCAAAAAGTGATCACTTACCTCCTGCAACCACCTTGAGTCAATTGCCAAGCATCTGAATTTGGATCACGTGATTATAGAAAATTACAATGGTCAGTGTAAAAAACAGTTGTAAGTCACTTTTTTCAGTTCTGTTGTAAATTCAAACAGACACTAAAAGGACCTGTTGCAAGTCAAGGACTATTTATATTTAAGAAAAAGCAGAAAGGACAATTTTTGATAAAGTTCTATGCAATTTTTAAAAAATGCAACTGTTTTTTGAAACCAATGATAATTTGTCAACTAAAAAATTTATATCAACAACATCTGATTCCAGTGACATTGACCAAGAATGCAGCTCCTTTTGGGCATTTGATAATAAACAGGAGGAAAATGTTGCTTATAATATAAGGCAAATCAAAATTTTTTTATTTTATTCTACAAATATCAAGGAACAGCTTACGAGAGGTGTCACTGGCACTGTGGACGATGCTATTTGAAAGCAAAAAAAAAAGTTCAATACTTGGTATAGCAATCGTGGCAAGTCCCTGTTGGGGAGTTCTGGACTGCACTGGAAGCCAACTTGGTTATGTACTTCATCAGTATCTCCCAGAGGTGCAGCTGCTGCTTCTGTGGAACAGCTTTGAAAAGAGTTTTCTCCACTGTTTCCTGTCTCTTGTGATTTTGCCTCTGGCCCTTGTAAGGTAATGGGAAGATCATAAGGCAGAAATGGCTTGGGCAGCCACTCGACGACCCAGAGGCAAGCTGAGGTCTGTGATGGCCAGTACGATTTTAGGGCTGGACATATTTGATGCTTTCACCAATTCCGAGACCTGGCCAGGAATAACAAATAAATCAATTGACCAAAAGCATACAATAGCAAAAAGCCTCCTCCAAGTAGCCCACATCTCTCTGAAGAATCAATCTGTAAAAATTAAAGCTCTTATCTATAAGTAATGTTGAACTCCTTATGGCAAGCTCTAGAAATGTATGTATATACCGTGTTTTCCCGAAAATAAGACAGGATCTTATTTTCTTTTTACCCCCAAAATAAGTGTTTGGTCTTATTTTCAGAGAGGTCTTATTATTTTTGAGGTGCAGGAGGCAGCGAGCATGGTTACCTCATGTCTGCTGCTATGTTGCAATATTTTGGAGGAGGGTTTATTTTCAAGGGAGGTCTTATTTTAGCGCATGCGCTCAAAACCCCCGATTGAGCTTATTATCCGGGGAGGTCTTATTTCAAGGAAACAAGGTATATATGTACAGTTCATTAATGCATATGTACATCTTTATTATCTTGGAACAGTATCACAGAAATATGAATATTAATAATTAAAATAAGATATTACTTATTGAAAATATTAAAGAAAAGTATGTGTGAATTTAAAAAAGAAAATGGTATGAATTTCCTGATCTGGGTTTCTTCCGTTTTCTTGCTTTTTGGTTAGTCTTAGTTTTATATGCACCATACTGCATATTATTCAGAGTTTTATGGCTGGTAAAGAGGAAGATAAAAATTATAGATGTGAGTGAGAGTAAAGAAGAGCCTATGTGAGTTAGTTTTACTAGTGAAACTTATTTTAATCAAGGAGATTATGAGAGCACATTTCTTGCAAAGCTCCTTATCCTGACAATTAGTAATAGCTAGGATCCATCTCAATATTTATTTATTTATTTATTTATTTATTTTTGGGGGGGGGGGAGAAAGTTAGATTTGCATCCTCAGTGTGTAGGAGCATATCTTATAGGGCAAGAGTATGCTGGGGTGCAAGATAATCTCAGATTTTAGTTTGCATAGAAGAACATAATCTCCCATAGGATAAAAGTGGGATTTGGCTCTGTGTATGAAGCATTTTTCCTCAAAATAAAGAATGAATTGTATTGTTCCCTTAATAGATTTTATACAAATATGGAGATACTGTATTTGATTTGAGCTTTTTAAAAAAATGGTTGGATTCAAGAAATACGTATAAATATTTATAGTTTTTATAATATTTCCATACATTAGTAATAACAAAACATTTATACAGATAAAATATGCCATTCTTTTATTTTCTTGCATTTTTAACATCTACAAAATTAATATATTTCATTTTCTAACATCTAAAGATTATGTATTTTATTCTGCAAACCACTGCATGTTTATCCCAAAAATGATACTCTGCAATAGGCCTAGTTTCAGATAACACAAAATGATCCCCACTTAATACATTCCAATTGCTTTCAATACTATTATTTTTTGCCAACTGATTCCCTCTAGTGTCAGAAAAATCAAACAACATATAAAGGAGACATTCTTACATTTTGCAAAATGCTGAAAATTTGCAAATCAGAGATGGCTGGTGCTTTAGCAGCCCACATCCCCAATAACAATGACATCCAGAAGAAATCACTTTGGAAGTGATACTTTAAGCTAGGATTCAAAAATGCAAAAATCTATTATGCAAATGTAGAAAGTAACTCTGCTTGGGGAAAAAACCACCCCATCCTCACCAGAAGATTGCGGTCTGGATGGAAGTAGCAGAGAATCTGATAATTATTGGGGGGTGGGGGGATCTAATGGGAGGCTATTTAAAAAGGGCATACTACAGGGGGCGCCGTTAAGAAGACACACTTAAAAGGAAAGTTTGAAGAACAATGGGCATCTTGCCTAATAAAAAAAATGGAACTGGCTTACCATGGTGAAAGGCATAAACTGTAGGATGCTGCCACGGCTTCCTTGTTCCAAGCAATCCACACATTCCTCCATGAACCACTGCACAAACTGGGTATGTGTTCCAGCTGTTTTGGCTCCCAAGATGGAAGAGATCAGCAAGAAGAGGTTGGCTGGGGAGTATAATGCATATGGGAAAATAAATAATAATTGTCCTTGGGTGGCATACACAGCAGCAGATAATCCTACGAGGCATTGAAGTCAGGATAAATGTTCAACTTTTCTTGAGCCAAGCTTGCTTTTTTGTAACTACAAATACTCACATTTGTGGTTTGCCACTGACTTCTAGTTCTAGGTATTTCTAGTTCTGCATAGCTTTTTTAAGACCAGCTAAGGGGCCTAGGAGTTGCCGCCTACTGTACTGGTAGTTCCATGTTGATTTCAAAAAAGTACAGCTAGTGTAAGGCCACAACAATGAATTTGGTGCAGAATTTAGATTTTAAAACAGCTTGCTTGGATCATAGTTTTATCTTACAAAGTATAAACTCATGCACAGAGATTCAGAAACAAGTCAGTGAAACGTATTTCTTAACAATTCTGCTTGCAAACATACTTAACATCTATTACATTGAAGAGTTTCTTTTATTTATTTATTTATTCTTTCTTTGCATGACATCATTCATTCTATGTTAAGACACCACTTCAAAATGTTAGGTGCTAGGGTTTTTCAATTCAGAAGCAAGGTTTTACATATTTTTCAGAAGTAATAGCTTGCAAAGAAAAGATGTTAATAAAATCCATCTTAGTTCATTATGGTAAAACAGCCATCTCCCATTTTTTTTAGTTTGGAGGATGGGAGACTGAACAATGACTCTTAATTTTTTATTGGTAAAAGCAAAGCTGCAGTGATTATTCTTTCTAAGTACCATACACTTGAATTTCTAAAAATGCCATTCTGGTGAATCTAAAGCTAAAAATTTATTAAATTAAGAGTTTCATTCTTTACCCCATTTTAGTTTTGTCCTCTCCAAATAGTGATTGGTTTGTATTATTGTTTTTTAAATATCTTGTGATGTTTAAGACTATAAAATATTTTTCTTTCACTATTCAAAAGTATGATCTAACTCAGTATAAATCGTTTATTGAACTTTTGAGACACCAGCTTTTCTCATTGATTCCAGAATTCAGAAAAACATATGAACAAAAAACATGCCTGCATTTCAAACTCAGAGGCTTGGTAATAGTTAAATTTTAATTCCATTGTCATAACAAAAAAGCAGTATCAGCTCTACATTTCTGCATAGAGGGCTATAAAACTGAGTGGTTAGGGTAAGTGGATAATTTTTGTTAACACCCCAAAGCTCACTTAAAGAACTCAGCATACAGTATAGGAATCCCTTGTCTTTGACTTCTAGCCACAAAAAATTATGCTGACCAGCACAGCTTGCCATGTGATTTGGAAAACTATGTACGGTATTGATTCTCACCTCAGTAATTATGAAAAAGATACCTCAAAAGTCTTTTCTGCACTTTTGTCATGGAATAACTAGGTTATTGTTCTAGAAACTATTTCTTTGTTTAATTCCAGACCGAAATGGCACCTTTCAAACTCTTCTTTATACAATTGGCATTTAGATGTCTCACAGATTTTTGCTGTTGTGCATGTGATGCTATCTTTCTGTTTTTCTGATCTTGGACTTAAATAAAATATTTGAGATCTCTTCAACAAGGGTCCTATTTATCCTTTTGTTTGGGAAGCTCTTGCACAATATGGACTGCTGGCCAAAGTAATCTTTTAGCCTCCTTGGGGAATTTTGCTCCTGGCGCTTTTAGTAAAAGCTGAAGAACTTACCAAGAACTCTGTTAAGGGGATCGCGCATGCTGACTGTGTGGAGTTGCGAGGCAGAAAGCGAGGTGCTCATTGTGCGGTCTGCTGAAAAAAAGAGAAACAAACCATTTCCATAACTAGAAACTTACCTATGAAGATGCAGACTAAATGAGGAAGACTTTTTCCAACCTGAATTTTGTTAGATGCTTTTGTGTTTATGTGCGTGTATTAGCATCAAATGTAATCTTTATAAATAAAATATCTAATCCTCATTAAGGCTCATAAGCACTTTAAAAAAATGGGAGGGCTGCAGCCCAATATTTTGCTTATAAACACCCACAAAAAAATAAAAATCACAGTGGTCAAGAGCA
Organism: Thamnophis sirtalis; assembly: GCF_051295495.1. Taxonomy (NCBI): domain Eukaryota; kingdom Metazoa; phylum Chordata; class Lepidosauria; order Squamata; family Natricidae; genus Thamnophis; species Thamnophis sirtalis. Next base: position 94,940,977 of record NW_028261384.1, read on the forward strand.
TACTAGATAGAATAATATCTGACAGGAACTCCTTTCCCAAATTTGTCTTCTAATGAGTAGGTTTTTGTAAACTGCAAAAGGCAACCATTTTGTGATAGGGCCTACTGCATTCTTTCTAAAGTCTATATGTGCCTATCAATCAAGGAGATTTGCTTAAACAGAACTTCCCGACACTTTCCCTTTTGTGGCAATCAGTCACAGAGCTTTCAGTGACCAAAATAGGTTGCTGCTGGATTTCTGTTTTATCATTATTAAACAAATCAAATTAATGAAGTAGACTGTCGTTCTCAATGTTTGATAGTATTATTCAACTCAGTTTTAACAGTAGTATTAAAATATTTCAGAGTGTTCCACTGGAATCTTCAGGTATACTTCACAGCAGGCTTCGTAACAATGGAGATAACAACACTGATAAATATTTAGGGATTGTCATAAGAATTACAAAGGAGGTGGTATGTGAAACAATTTAAACAGGTATTATATGATTCAGTCTTTGCCAAATGGTTGTCCAGATTACAATTCCCAAGACCAGCAGATGGCTATGAATTATGAGAATTATAGCCCAGCAGTTTTGGAGAGCACTAGCTTGGGAAAGACCAATATAAATGCAAAATATTATCATGATCATTGTTATGGCTGCTTTATGTTATCAAATGAGTCTAGACAAGACTATAACTGCCTTTTCTGCTACTCCCGTCTGTCGTCTCATCTTGGAGGAAAACATCTGTTTCTGATCGCAGATTAATTTTGAAATGGTTCACAATTAAACTAAAGTGAACTATTACCACTTAGGCCATTTGCTTGATTGATCAGCTTCAGGAGTCTTTATAACCAAGAATAGACCTATGCGAATAAATAGAGCAAACCTATATACTCTGCACCCTATAACCAAGAGGGAAAAGGGGGGGGGGGGATGGCAGAATTTGAATTAGAAAAGGAGGTTATAATTCCAATTCTGTCATGACTCCCACACACCCACACATTTACTCTTGGTTAAACTATTGACTTTTGTTTTTCCTATTAAGCTCCTGTAACTATTACAGCAGAAAGAAGGAGAACTCTTAAACTTCAATGAAAGGAAGAATCAGCACATTAAAAACTCCCAAATTGCAAAGTTATAGAGGAAAAAGTGAAATCATAAGAAAGCTTAATGAAATAAGAGGAAACCGCAAATACTATGACAACAAACGTTGGGCAAGAGTCCAAGGTGATGAACAATCATATTCTTCATTTCTATGAAGCTCTGACTAATGCTGTAAATGCCTTGCTGTCACAGTCATTTTTCATTTGATAGTCTTTTCCTGGTTTTCTTTTTCTGTAGTGTTCTCTCTAAACATTTTTTTTGGGGGGGAGGGGGGGGGAAATGAGCTGAATAAGGCAAGTTCCAGAAAAGATTCCTCACCGTGATTCCACTTACTGGGGCTAGACAGAACGCTGGTGTCTTCTTCGTTGGAGCTGAGCAGGCGCATGAGTTTTGATGGCTGAGTATCATCCAATGGAAAAAGACTGATATAATCCTGGAAGAGGATGAACCCCCAAGACCAAATTGCAGTTACTGTTAACAAAACACAAACTAAAGCAGGCATTCTGGGCCTCATCCTCCCATTCAAGTATAAGCTTGTAGTACAATCTCAGATTCCATGTCAAGCAGGCTAATTAAGGATGATTCACACACTGTATTTTGATACTTCCTTCTTTTGCAATGTATGAAGAGAAGTGAGTAGAAAGCCAGTAAACGTATAAGACAGCAAGAAACGTATGATAGTTAAGAACCGGAGTTGTGGCGCATAAATCTCTGATTCAAAGACCACTGCTGCCCTAACACTCCTTCTGCAAAAGTATGAATATAATACCGACTTACCTTGCAGGACAGAGATAAGTGAAAATTGACCTAATGTATAATGGTAACTCCTAGTTGCCACTAAACTATCATTCATAATAGGCCTAGTCAGGATAGTTAATGAAGGGAGATATTGGGGATGTAGTTCAACAATATCTGAAAAGCTATAATTTTAAGAGGTAATTGTCAATTTACCATGATTCATTTAATGACTGTTTGAAGTTAATAGGATCTTGGAAAGAGCAATGTGTGGCCTGTAAAAACTTTTGGCTGTCATAAAATATTGCATTTTACCGGCAATATATCCCTGCATTTTTGGCACTTGGCAACTGGCTTGCATTTAGAACCGACTGCAGCGTCTCTCAGTCATGTGATGAGATTGGCAACATGTTTTTCTACTTTGATTTGGTTATTTACTGTGTGAATCTCTTAAAGACCCTAGGATTTGGGTTTACAACCACAATTCACTTAGCGAGTATTGTAAAAGCAGTAAAAACAATACACAGTGCCTCAACTTACAACTGCAATGACTTATGATCAAAATTCCAGTCACAATTGTGGTTGTAAGTCGAAGACTACCTACATAATAGGAACAAGGATTCTAACACTATAATTACAAGGGCTCTACAATAGTTGGGTTTGATTCTATGCTGAGGGAGACGATATCTGTGCTCTCTGCAGTCATGGAGACTTTCACGGACCCAAACCCAGTCAAATTCACTCTCTAGTCACTTTGGGAAATGTTCAATGTAACTATTTTATCAGATATTAGAGAACTTCTTAAGGCAAGCTTAATTTCACACCTGGTGAGAACTAATTTACACTTCCCTGCTGCTTTTACATATGAACTCTGCTACAACATATAATATTGCCAGGTTCTACAGAATAGCATTCAAAATATGTCAGATGATCTGTGCCAGAAACCAGTTTTAAACACCTAGCTCTTTATTATAGAGTATTTGTTATATTTTTATTATTAAATAATTATAAATTAAATTGTTAATTTTAATTTAATTTCTAAATTTGATTTAAGTTGTCAATTGAAGATTATTGGATTTCCTATTTAATCTTTTTTAACTTTTGTCATGTGTGTTTTTATGTTGTACGCCGCCCTGAGTCCTTTGGGAGAAGGGTAGCATATAAGTCCAATAAAACCAAACCATATGCATTATGCTTTTTGATTCTTTGTACCCCACACTTTTTATGCCAGACTTTGATCATAATAAAGGCTTTATTTGATTTGATAAATAGTCTCAAAAATTTAAAATATTATTCAATTGGCCAAAAGCAGAAAAAATATTTTGATTTAAGAAAGTTTTAAATTGAACAGGAGGTTAGATTTGGAATTGGTTACTTTTGATATAATAAAATAGCACATAGTAATTGCACTTACACTTATATACTGCTTCATAGTGCTTCACAGCCCTCTCTAAGCGTTTTACATTGTCAGCATATTGCCCTCAACAATCTGGGTTCTCATTTTACCATCCTTGGAAGGTTGAAAGGCTGAGTCAACCTTGAGCTGGTCAGAATTGAACTCCTGGAGTGAGCAGTGAGTTAGCCTTGCAGTATTGCATTCTAACCACTGTGCCACCATGGCTCTTAACACTTGGAGAAACATATATATATATAATCAATATACTGCTGGGAAACAACTGAAATGGAACTAAGCCCTTATTAGAAACTGACGCTTGATGAATGGATAGTGAGAAGAAGAAATTCTGCAGGGTGCCTCTTTATTGGAAGAAACAAATCTGGATATCGAATGGTTCCAAGAAGTAATCCTCTAATGATGTTACTTTGTGCAATTTGCAAAGTGAGTGGTGAAAACTTTGAAGACTTCTTTTAAATATTGAAGTGTTGAAAGATCAAATCCTATGATGCCATATAAAGGTGTATAAAGTTGGACTATTTGAACATGGATAAGCTATTTGATATTTTTGGTGGCTTCCAGCAGACTTTTTGAGGAACCTGGACTGAAAAGATGATGATTTTTGGATTGAGAATAGAAAAAGCTAGGTTATAGGGAGAAAAAAATATATCTGTAACTTTACAAGGTGAAGAGGTAATATAATAACCTAGTGAGATGAAGCCATTTATTTTTTTTGTTATTGTTTCTTTTCTCTTCTATTTCCTCCCTCCCTTCCCCATCCACGCAGTTTATGACCGTGATGGCACGCGGAGCAATTTCTGAGGGAATACAAGGTATTGCCCTGTTAGCTCCAGTGTGCGCCAGCTAATTTTGGGGCATTTTTCACCCTCCAGAGGCTTTCCTGGAACCTCTGGAGGGAGAAAAATGGCCCAATGGGCAACGCAGAAGTTCGTTCCCAAACTTCCAGTTTGCATTTTGGGCCATTTTTCGCCCTCCCCAGGCTCCTAAAAAGCCTCTGGAGCCTGGGGAGGGTGAAAAACAGACCTACCAAGCTCACTGGAAGTTGGAAAACAGGCCGTTTCCAACCCAGGCTCCAAGAAAGCTGTACACACATGCACGGGGCAGCAGGGGAAGGGGGCACATGCACATGCGCAAGGGCACAGGCCAGGGGGGGGGCATTAAATTAGGGGGGTAGTACACGAGCAAGCATGATAGCGGGTAAGCTTTTGGCACCCGAGACAAAAAAGGTTCGCCATCGTTGGTCTATGATGACTTGTTCCTGCTTAGCTTGGGGCAGCCAGCAGGGGGCAACCTTTTCAGCACCATTAACTCAGTGCCGTCATTTCTTTGCAGGATATCTCAACACCGGAAAGTCACTGTGGGGATAATTTGCTGCCGGTGCTGGATGGAGAGCCAGATGAGCAAGCAGGTTGTCAGAGGGCAGCAGAGGTAGGTTGGCTCCACCACAAATGCAGTTTGGCTGCAGCAGGAGATAGGTGAAGGGTGGGAAGGCAGTGGCAGATGGGGGCTTCCTATTTTGATACTCCCCGCTGTTGCCTCTGAGCCTTGCCAAGCTTTGGTCTCTGCCACTCCACAAGCCCTGTGGCTTTAAAAGAAACCTTGCAGAGCCTTGGTACTTAAAAAAACAACAACCTTGCAGAGCCTTGTGGCTTTAAATAAACTTTAAATCAAGTCTTGGCACTTGCTCCCGCCTGCCGCTGCCTCCCCACCCTCTACCTCATCCCCTGCTGCAGCCAAATTGCCAGTTCGGTTTGGGGCAGAGCCAACCTACCTCCGCCGCCCTCTGGCAGCCTGCTTGCTTGTCTCATTCTCTATCCAGCATCCACAGCAATTTAACCCTGCAGTGACTTTCCAGTATTGAGATATCCTGCAAAGAAATGGCAGCACTGAATTGATAATGAAAAGACTGCCCCCTGCTGGCTTCTAAGCAGGAATGGATCATCATAGACCCTGCCGAAAGTACAGAAAAAACAGGGGGGAAGTAGATAGAATTCTTTATTGGCCTAGTGGATCCTTTTGGATTTTTTTTAAGGTACTAAGCTTCTAGCTTACATGGCTTGAGAAGAAAAAAATAAGACCTCATTTCCATGATTAGAATTAATAACAACCAACCTTCAACTTAACAAAAACTATTTTTTAAAGTCAAGATATATTCATGTCTTAAGAGCTCAGAGTGAGCCACTTGGTGCAATTTCAAAAGTCCCATACTCCTATCTAACATTATGAAGATACAGAATATTGCCAGAGTTGGAAGGGACTTGGCGGTCTTATAGTCCAGCCTTCTGTTGAAGCAGGAGACCCTATGGCATTCCAGACAAATGGCTGTCAAATCTCTTCTTAAAGGCCTCCAATGATGAGCACCCACCCGCAATCCATTCCACCGGTGAATTGTTCTGTTAGGAAATTTCTCCTTAGATCTAGGTTGGATCACTCTTTGATAACTTTCTTCTTGTTCTGCCCTCAGGTGCTTTGAAAAATATGTTGATCCCTCCTTTGGTGTGACGGCCCCCACAAATATTGGAAAATTGTTATGTCACTCTTAGTCCTCATTGGATTAGTTAGTTTTCATTGGATTAGATATATCTAATTCCTGCAACTATTTTTCAAATATTTTAGCCTCCAACTCAGAAGTTATATTCAGCAGGTTCTGACCAGTTTTGGAGAACTGGCAGCGGAAATTTTGAGTAGTTCAGAGAACTGGTAAATAGCACCTCTGACTGGCCCCACCCCTATCTATTCTCTGCCTCCTGAGTCCCAGCTGATAGGGAGGAAATGGGGATTTTGCAGTATCTTTCCCCTGGAGTGGGGAGGGTATGGAGATTTTACAGTATCTTTCCTCTGTCATGCCCATCAAGCCATGCCCATGGAACCAGTAGTAAAAAAAATTGAATCCCACCACTGTGCCAACCCGCTAATCATCTTTGTTGTTCTTCTCTGAACCCTTTCTAGAATCTTAACATCTTTTTCGTATTGTGGATTTTTATTTAAAAAAAACATTAGATATTTAGATATTATAGCTAAAAATGCTTGCAACGTTATTAATCACAAGAATACTGTGTTCTTTTCAAAACTTTCTTGCCCTTATTCTCAAACATTCATTCTTACATTTTTAAGTCCACCAACTTCATTCTCTCTGGTCAATCTCCAGCCATTTTTTATTTTTTCCCAACATCTTAAAGCAGTGGTCCCCAACTTTGCAGCTTGGTAGTTTGGGGGAGAGGGGAACCAGTGGGCTGGTGTGCATGCACATGCAACTCAACTCATATGAGCAGTGGACCAGCACGCACATGTATTCACATGCAGCTTGATTACAAGTGGAGCTGCACATGCATGGATGTATGTGGCCTGCCATTCACATGAGTTGAGTTATGCACATGTGCACGCCAAGCCACCTCTCACATGGGCCAGTTCTGAATAGGCTGCGGCCTAGTACTGGCTGCAGCCCGGGGATTGGGAACCCTTGTCTTACAGTAATTCCAGTGTACCTCTATGTCTTCTCGGTGTCTCTTTCGCTGCCAGGGAGATACCTGCCCCTTATTGTGGGAGGAATAAGAACTTGAAGCACACCATACAGATAATCTGATTGGGGATAAAAAGAAAGTCAACTTCAAGGCTGGGTTATATTAACTTCTGCTTTTTACAAGATCTAGGAAATGGATTGACAATCTCAAATTGTATTAGAAAATCACAGAATCTTATACCATATTTAGAATCTATCTATCAATAAATAAATAGGCTTCAATCCTGTACTGGACCCAAACCCAAACATTCACTGCTACCCCGGAAAAAAAAAACTGTGATACTAACCAACAGAAATGTCTGTGTATTAGGGGAAAAAATTCTAGTAATGGTTCACTCAAACAATGGTGAAGCAGTTTTCCTCTATCTGGTGTTCTCCAAATGTATTGGGACTTGCAGATCGGTGAAGACTGAGTAGGTATTAAGAGACTCAATAAACTGAAATGAGTTTACTAATGTCACCCTTTTCACCGCAATATTTTTTTTCGTTGTTAGTGTTTCTGAAAAAAAGATGGTGTCCTGTGATCCCAAGACATCATAGCACCTTTTCTAACAGGGTCGAGCAGTTAGATTAAGGAATAACAAGTCCTTAAGGAAGGACTAAAGGTTCTAGTTTTGCATTTAAAAATATACAATCCTTAACAGTATATACTTTAAAAGCTTCATTATTTTGATGGAGTAACAAGACTTTAATGTAGATTAAAGTCTTGTTACTCCATCAAAATAATGAAGCTTTTGATTATCATTATTTCACATCTTTTTACCCTCAATGGAATGCACTCATTTGTAATCATAACATAAAAAAGCTGACTATGAAATCACAAAGCCCCTATATTAAGTTTCAGCTTGCAGGAATCTAGTTTTTTGGTGTAGTTTATTGAGATCTGTCTCTTACTTGGCAAGGGCCTTGCCTGGTGGATCCATTAGCATATGCCATTTGGAAGAGTCCGTAAGCAAATTGGGCAAGATATGTCCCAAGAGGGTGAGTGTGAGCTGCTGCATGTCCAAACAAAAAATAGAATAGAGCAACTCCACAGCTCTCATTGCATGCTCTTTCCGTGTCTCTTTCAGGAGTTCCTGAAAAAAGAAGAGGCAGCAAAAATAATGCAAAGGAAAAATAGGAGTAAACTTTGCCCTTATTTTCCACTTAATTACAACAATCAGTGTAGATTTTAACCTACCACAATCTGAAAATCCTAATCTGGTTTACACAGTTCATGCATTCAATATGCTAAGATTCATACTTTGGTAAGAAAGAAGCACTGTGATGATCAGACCAAAGACCTATAATCCAGTACTCAGTTCCCACAATGCCCAAAACCTCAGAGAAACCCATACCTATCAGGTTTCTCTTCATTTGCTTTAATAAATCAAATGTCACAGATGGGCTTTGGAGAATACAGATTTGTGGTAAGTTTACTGCAAGAACTAATGAAGCTATTCCAATGACTGCTGTGTATTAAATGCAAGCTGTATTTATGATGAAATAAAAGTTCAAAATCATGCAGCTTTTTCTCCTGCAACACAATAAGCTTGAGGCATGCCTGTTTTGAACAAAAATAACTACTTCCTTGTTCTAGAAAGAGAATATTCTTGGTTTCAAGGTATTTGCTTCTGAACTTGCCAGAACTAATTCTTACAACAGCCTAACAACAGCCTCCCACTAATGTTTCCAAGCAACTAATCCTGAAATAAGTATGGCCTCTGACACTAGAACTGATACATAGCCATATTGTAACTACCAATATCCTGATACTCCGATAATTTAGTACATCTTTTTTTCAATCCTCCAAATTGTTGATCTTCACTTATATTTCTTGTTTTCCATACCTTGACAAGATTGTTGCAGAACCAATAGACACCACCCATGTGTAATAGTGTATCAAAGATATGAATAGAATGGCTGTCCACCCAGCCTTTTTCCAGGACTTTGGAGAAGATGCTCATCAGCACTTTTTTAATAGGTTTTTTGGCAGGAAGAAGATTCCAATAGGGCATTGTGTCAACTCCTGTAGCCGGGAATTTGATCTGTGCAGCTGTCTGCTGAACAACATCAGCACACATGTGCTCAAGGATTGAACTCATGATCACCACTCTGGATAGGGAAGGAAGAGGATAAATATTCAGTCCTTACATTTGTTTTCTTTTATGGTTTGCTTGGATGTGGCTATGTCATTAATGTTCTAAAACAATCCTTTCCAAAAGGAAGTGGATTTATTTTTTAAAAAAACTATAGCTTAGAATTGGGGCAATCGTATCAGATGTAGCTGGGGGAATGGAATATCGAAAAAAATGCCATTGCTTAACTCTTTATAGACTACCCTATTCTACAGACTAGTTTTCATACTTCAAACAACGCAATATATAAATAATGGAGTAAAATTTGAGATTCAGACTTCAATTATATATAAAATACTTTATTACACTGAAATGATAAACTTGCCAATAAGGAGAAGATGTAGATTGGTACAAAGTAGAACAGTAAACAAAATCTTGTAGCCTTCACCCTATATTTTAAAGTGCTGTAAAGTGCCTCTAATTCTTAGTCACAGGCCATGCTGAGTGGGAATCATGAGGACTGTGATCCAAAACAATGTTGGGAAAGCCTGATTTAAATACAGTATACAATGTTTTTTTCCTTAAAGAGAGCAAGATCTGCTGTTTACCTTTCACTGTAGAATTGCAGGGTGTTCTCACCATATAGGGGATTGCCCAGTTGTCGAATCATCTGCAGTGATTTTTCTCGTTCATCTAAGCCCAGCATTCGGACATGAGCCACAAGCCAAGCCACAGCACATACTGCCATGCTGCATACCTTTCCCTTGATATTATCTGTGATTTTCTGGGATGGGAAAAGAAGGAGTCATGAACATAGCTGAGAATTTTAATACAGAGGAGAAATCTATGGAACAGAGAGAAGAAGACTTAAACTGGGACAGATATTTCAGGGGTATTCTTTAGTGTAGACTCATGTATCTGAGACAGGCAACCAAATACACTGAATAAATAAATAAAATAAATTTGGGTGTAGTGAAATAAGGAAGACCTTGGATTCTAGTTTCCAGAATAATTTTGTTAGAAATGTGGCAGCTTATAGTCGGATAATGAATATCAAATTAAGTGATCAGGATTAAGGGTATGCACACCTTTTTTTCACATTTTATATGGAACTGTTCGTAATATTATTTTGTTTAGTGTATCCACAAGGAAATTATAAGCACATTTGGTTGAATATGCTTACATACCTATTTATATATGTAACTTTTATTGAAGCTTTTAATTACAGTAGTAAAGCAAATACAACTAAATTCAGAGAGAAGAGAAACAGAAAGAAAGAATATAAAGATCTGGCCCCCGTAAACTCCATTTTGGCCTGTGATGGGCTGTGGGAGGCCCAAGGAGGGCCAGACGTGGCCTGCAGAGGTTCCATTTCGACCTGTGATGGGCCAGGGAAGGCCCACAGAGGACCAAACGGAGCCTCAGACGACCGGATTTGCCCCTCAGAAGGTCCATTTTGGCCGGCAAAACGAGGCCTGTGAAGGCCCAAAGTGCTCGCCGGAGAGGCATACATGGCTGAGAGGCTGGAGAAGAGATTGCTTGCTAGATCTTCTCAAAGTAAGTGACCTGGCATGGCATGTTGGGTGCGGAAGCAATTGTGGGGAGCATGAAATATTTCAGTGAGTTGGGGAGGCTTTGGGTGATTTTAGGCAGGTGGTCTGTTCCATGGCTTTCCCCATCTTGAAATACCTCATGTGCACTTAACAAGCCTTGCATTCGATTGGCGAATGCATAGGTGAAAGGAGGGAGTGATCCTGTGTAAGATATGAGATTCACTCCCCGATTTATGGGTTACAAATGGAATGGGCAAGTTACGTACATTCCCAACTCAAGGACTACCTGTATATCTACTAAAAAGTCATTATCTAAGCCAATGCTTATTATACATATTTCCACTTTGATTCTCAAAGCTTTAACCAAGGTCTGTCTGTCTGTCTGTCTGTCTTTCTTTCTTTCTTTCTTTCTTTTCTTTTCTTTCTTTCTTTTTTTGGGGTGGGTGGGTAAATCCAGTAGAAAGTCTTCATCCGGGCCATTCTGTTGACTTGTTTGTGTTTTCCATTTTGGCTGCTTTGTTTGTCTTATAATCATCATTATTTTACCATTATCATCATCATCATCATCTGATATTTCTGCATCAGGCAAAATTTGTTTCATATCTCTGTTCCTTCTTTAACATCTTTTGGACATAGTCTATCCATAAAAGCAGACATCACATCATTGCTGGCATTACTGACATTGCAATTACTAATTTCTAGCCCCATTCTTTCAAAATCTTTTGGGGTATATAACCTTTTGAGCCATTTTGAAATCCCTATGCTAACCAAAAATCCTCATTTTTCCTCTTCTGCCTAATCTTTAGTCCCCTCTATTACCCAATTTCTAAAATCAAAAAATCTCAAATCTTTGCTAGAACTTGCAACCAGCCTAGAACCTATGGCTGTTGCAACATCCCAGTGGTCATGTGAATGCGATCTAGGAAAACCTCATCTGATCACCTTCCCTATTGACCATTCCAAAAAGCCAGCCTGATTGTCCTAAAGGTGTTTTTTTCAAGAGGGAGGCAACTGGACTTTCTAGTTTTTCTTTGAAGATGTTTGGTTCTCATCCAAGCTGAAGAAGCTTCTTTGATTAGTAATGAAACATCTTCAAAGCAAAACCAGAAAGTCCAGTTGCCTCTTGAAAAAGCACCTTTGGACAGCTGTGACCTGGATGACTGAGAATCTCCATAGACATCAACCTGGTTGGTTTCTGACTTAAATTGGTCCATCCTGAAATCCAACCTTGGATCTTAAAGTGGACCTTGTGCAGCCAGCCTTCCTGAAAACAAAAAAAACTGCTTGTTGGGAGAGATTTCATCCTGCAAAGGTTCTTCAAAGTAGTATTTCTGTCCTCTAAGCAGTTGCTTAGAAGTTTGTTGGCTAAGACATTCCTTCCGAGGAACTCTTTTCAGCCAGCCACCTTGAGAACAAGAAACATTACTTGCCAGAGAGATTCTTCCACCTGGGGTAGTCTCTTCAACAGGCAGGAGGAGAACTGCCGTGTTGTGCCAGACAAAAAGCCAGGATCACAAAGTTTCATAGTTTTTCCTCTACATCCACTTAAAGACTGCATCTAGGAAAGCCAAGATGCAGTCATAAAGTCAAGTCAGATCACATGATGGCCTGCTTTACAATTGCCACAACTTACACCCATGGCAATTCCAGGAATCAACTACCCTCAACAACTGTAGAGTACTACCAATATTTTCCAATTCATTAAATTGTTAAACTTATTAATTTTTACTTTGTTCAGGAATAACGATAAATTCACTAGGGGGCTTTTCAAACATTATTCCAAAGATCTCTAATACCATTAGATAGATAAATACAGTAGGCAATTTGCAAAAGTAATTAGAAAGTAAAGGTAGCAAACCCAGTATCTTTTTAAAGTTTCCATTATGGTTGAAAGCATGATGGCTGGATCCCTTTGTCTCCTAGCCTACACGCCAATTCTTTAATCTTTGCCACAATTTGTCTTCTCTCTTTTGGAGATATCCTTAGTTCCACATGCCTCCCCCTAAAGTCCCTGAATATGCTTTCTTGAACTTCACATTCTCCAGACTACCCAATCCTATTGTGGAAGATAATGCTGAATTTTCCAATTAAAGATTAGCCCAATTCTAGAACCCGAGGCGCTTAAACCCAGTGTTTCCCTTCCTTTCTTTTTTTAAAAGCTCTAGAGTCTAGATTGTCATATATGTGTGTTGATACAATCCCGGGGTAAGAAAGATACCTGGACGGATTCAAAGGTGAGAACCCCATTCTCCCAGGCATTCAGGATCTCCAAGATGGCAGCAGAGATGCTTAGACATGCTTCTTGCCATTTCATCTGCCTTCTCAGTAGTAATGATATATAGGAGGCAAAAAAGCAAAATGAGTATAAGAACGTATCCAAGGCATTATTCTCCCTTACCCAGCTCCCCAATTACCCTTATTTTGTTTTATGTTATTTAATTTTCAACCTGTTTTTTCAAAGCCTAGGGGCTCCTCACTAAATACTTACACCAACTTCATTTCAGAAGAATTATTCAGCAAAGCAACCAGAGTTTCCACTTTGGTGGAATCAGGTCGGAAGCAAGGGTGGTCAGGGTTGAGAATTTTCCCTTCTTCTGGCATGCAGGTCTGCATCCAGGTCTCAAAGAAAGGGACTTCCCCTGGAGGGCTAGCTTCTGATAGGATCACCTGAAAAAAGCCAACCAAGAAATAATATAGCATGAAATTCTTAAATAAGGATAATAGCACCCTCTAGTGGCTAGTTGGACAACCATAGGATAATTCTGGAAATACTTTCACAGTATGCTACTTACTGCATTGTACAAATACAAGGGAGTAAAAGAAAATTTTATTTCACTCCAGAAATAAAAGGAAGAGGCTTGAAGACCCATACATAAAAGAATTCCCCAAATTAACATAATTTGTGAGAGCAATTTAGAGTTAACCACATGCAGTAATTAAACTATGTCTATGTCTATAACATTTTATTGCTATGGACTCCATTTCCCTTTAATGGCTTTTACATTTACAATTGCTTTTATTAGTATGCATAATAAATTTCCTTCATCAGTCTATTTGGAAATGTGACTCACTAACCGCAAACAAGAAATATTTAATTTTTAGTAAATAAAATACATGAAATGCTCAGTGAAAAAATTAGTCCAGTTTCTAACAATTGAACTTTATATTGTTGCCTGACACAAGGTCCCACTACAGATAAAGAATTTTGGGATGAAAATAGTTTGGAAGAGGGAGGCAGAGAAGGCATTATAATCTGCTTCCCTATTTTGTTTGTTTGAGGGTCAGTCTCAATGTCAGAGGTAAGTGACCATTGTAATTTTTGCTTTATTATTTCCTTTGCAATTTTATGGACAAGAAGAGAATCCCAGAGATAATTTCATGCCCTAAGTCTAGAGGACAGCAGAGAGGACAACCAAACCTCTGATACAAGAATACTTTGATTACACCATTTTGCAGTACAAAGAAAGATGTAACTTCTAGGTAATGCTTCGTTTTGCAGTTTTAAATAAAGTTATCTTCCAATTTTCTAGCCCAGCAGATCATTTGTGTCAGGGACCTTGATAGTTTGTAAAAATGTTCTCTTTGAAATGCTCATACATGCTGCTATGAACCTCAATTTTAACCCAAATGACAGAATTATGAATACTGTATCTAAAGTGCTCGAGGTCAGCAGGTGGTTCTTTATGATTTGCTGAACAATTTTATATTTCTCTCTTGGAATAATTTTGATGACATGACCGTTTTGGAGAAGATTCACTACTGTCTGTTCTTCAATTTAATGCTGTCTGAATATGGATTGGTAGAACTCCAGAATTTTAGAAATTATTTCATGTTTTTCTAAACTGATGGGCACCAACACTATGCTCTAATTCTTATTCTTTAAAAAAAAATACGTCAGCCTTCCTAAATCTGGTACTATCCAGAGGTTTGGGAATATAAACCCCAAAATCTCAGCCAGCATGTAGGGAAGAATGGCAAATAAAAGACGTTCTGTCCAGTACATGTTCAAGGATAAATATCTGAGCTGATTCTTCTCACTATTTTCTCTATGTGATGTAATACGAAAGTCAGAATGTTCCTACCTCAGAGCCATAGGTCTGGGCAACATGACACAGCATAAGAAATGAGATGTCGAAGAGAAGTGCTCGGACTGATGCTCCCTTAGCTGGATTTCAGATGGAGAAGGAAGAGATAAAAATCAGAACAATTGACATATGTAAATCAAAATGTTGATGTATGATAGGTAAGACGTGCTTTGTAGCCACCATCACACTAAAGTACCATTAATGGAATATGCCAACTCATTCATTTTTATTTATTTAAATAAATCTACAATGGTCCTTCAAGTAAATGGAAATTTGATTTCCAAAAACTTTAGCCATCACAGTCCATACTCTGAATATAACTTCATTAATTTATTCATCTATAACAAAACATTGACGTTTTGTATCTAATTCTGCCAAAGGAAAAAGGATTCTAAAGCATAGGGCACCAAACATATGAAAAAACCAGTTAAACACTTCCATCCATCCCTTCCCCAGATTTCAAATAATTTTTTAATGAGACATATAAATAATAAAAAAGTTTGTGTCTTTTGCTCTAATTTGTCCCAAAACAAGTATTAAATTATATCATTATGCTAAGTGACAAATGAAAGAGATGCTATTAAAAGACATGGAAACTTCTATTTTTCTGGTTTCTGAAATTTTATCAAATCCCCCCTCCCCGGGGAATGGTTTATGATGAAATTATACAACTTTTAAAATAGCCTTCCCCAAACTGTGTTGGATTTCCACTTCGGTAATACTTGGCTAGAGGATTATAGGAACT